>NC_080671.1:283068296-283392046 GCF_030247195.1 Topomyia yanbarensis
ATAATTTTTTGTAATTTCTAGCAGCACATGAAAATTATCTGCCACACATACATATCACGTGAAAACTATTGAAATTCATGTGGTGGACATCAAAATTATGATAGTTTGCGTCGTAGAGATTTGTTTAATACCAGGTTTCACATCAAATGTTTGTGCGTGATTAATACAATTGATATTTTTAGTACAATTTTGTACATATGCATATTATGTGTGTGGAATCTCTCAGTGTTAGGTCTGGACAGTAGTTAAATAGTGTATGCAGAATACTCCACTCCTCATAAACTTTGGTGTAGTTTGGATGTGCACAAGGTAAAACAGAAAACATTTGTATTCATCAATATTTATGAGCAGAAGACGTAAATGTTGTGTAAACAGTTGCGGTATTGACGATGAACGAGCTAGTCGTGCAGTATCGTTCCACAGGTGAGAATTATTTAATATATAGATAAAATAGTTATGCAAGTTTGGTCCTTTCATTTTATAGAATCCCACAGGATGAAAGGCAAATAAATATTTGGAAATCGGTTCTAAAAATTACGGTGACGGGATAACGATTGCCGCAAAGAATGTTTACATTTGCTCACTTCATTTTCGGGATAACGATTTTATACATACCGGAAACAGGAAATATCTTCATTGTACTGCCGTTCCCTGCGTGATTGAAGATAAAATCTTGTAAGTGTAAAGTGACTTATGATTTCAACGCCAACATTTTATATTATTCTAGAAATCAAATTCATCATAAGCGGGAAGCGCTCAACACAAATCCTACAGATGTTACTTGTAAACCCCCCCTGATGTCTAGTGCCAAAGATAGACAAATGTGTGCTGAACAAGAATTCACGGAGGAATTTCCCATCACCGCAAATGTTCACGTGGAAAGATTGGTGTTGTCAAACGTGTCTAACCAGCAAATGGGAACCCGAGAATCTCCCGTGTGGCAAGTATTATTAAGATAAAAAAAATTAAAGTCTGTTACAATAATTATATTCTATCACGTTTAGGTCGAATCCAGCTGATCGTAGTTCAAAACGGTGCGCGAAGCTTTAATTCAATAATGAAAAAATAAACATTCTTCTGCATTATTTTAGAGCTGCTGTTGAGTATGAGAATCAAAACGACAAAAATAAAACACAACCGAAAAAAATTCGTTATCCTAGTGATGCGCAAGAAGCTGACTTCTACAATCCAGAGCGATCAAAGGAGTGCTTTGAAGTGGCATCAGAAAAGTTACGTGCAATGAGAACCTCGAAAGAAAAAATGGAGAAACGGTACAAACTACAAATTAAAAAGCTACAGACAGAGTTAGATACAGCTCGCCAGCAACTTATATCGAATGCTTCAGGTGATCAGTGTTTACAAGTAGATTCTTCAACCAAATATAGTAGTGCGCTAGGTAATAACAATATTTATTCTAGATGATAAAGAACCACAAATCAAAAGTTTTGTACAGAATGGTAACAAATACCAAAGATGGGAAAGTTTACTCTGAGGATATCAGATCGTTCGCTATGGGTCTACATTTCCATTCTCCAGCAGCATATGAATTCACAAAGCAACAATTGTGCACTGGAAATGATCTTCCCGATATATCCACTATTTCTCGATGGTATAAAGTAGTGAAATGTGGCCCTGGAATCTCAGAGACTGCTTTGGAGATTGTCGATCGTAAAGTAAAAAGAGCAGAATCATTCGGAGGAAAGTTGTACGGAAATTTGGTGATGGACGAGATGTCAATTCGAAAACAGTGTTTCACTAACCATGATGGATCAACTGGAGGTTATGTGGATGTTGGCTTTGACATTGGAACGAAACATGCATTAGCATCAGATGCGTTGACATTTATTGTAACCGCGATCAACGACCACTTCAAATGTCCCATATCCTACCACTTCACATCTGGTCTGTCTGCTGAGAACAAAAATGTCCTGATTTCACAAGTTTTGATGGCCTTGCATGATCACAAAATTATCGTGCCTTCTCTTACCTTCGATGGTACGCGAACTAATTTGCGATGCATGGAGCTGTTAGGAGCAGTTCTTAAAGAACAAAATATGCGATCTACGTTCCCTCACCCCAGTGGGATTGGAAATGTATGCATCATCATGGATGCAGTGCATATGCTAAAACTAGTACGTAATACATTTGCTGCTAAACAAATTTTTTACGACGATAGAGGTCGTTTAATAAAATTCGATTATTTAGTTGCATTGGAAGAATATGAACTGCGTAAAGGTTTGCACATCGGAAATAAGCTACGGAAGGAACACATACAATTTGCCAAAAACAAAATGAAGTCGAAGTTGGCAATACAATTATTTAGTAACAGTGTTGCGAATGCACTGGAATACTTAATGGAGCGAAATGTTGATGAATTTCAAGGGGCGCAGGCAACTGTTGATTTCCTACGAACATTCAATAACTTATTTGATATACTAAACTCAAAATCCAAATTTGGGTGTGAGTTTCGTCGCCCATATTGCTCTTCAACACATATATTGCTCAGTTATCGATCGACGATAATGGATCCAAGAAATTTATATTGGACTCAGCGAACTATACTGGTTTCCTTGGGTTTCTAGTTGATATTGAGTCAGTAAACGTTCTTTATTTTGAATATATTTATAACAAGCGGAGTCCAATAGAATACTTATTGACTTATAAAATGTCGCAAAATCATATTGAGCAAACTTTTTCGTTGATCCGAGCCAGAGGTGGGTTCAACGATAATCCTACAACCAAACAGTTTGCATATAGTTTTAGAGCACTACTAGTTAACAGAGAACTTAAACTTACGCGCAACGGGAATTCAACAATGCAAGACTGTTCCGAATTTGCAATTTTTACTGTTTCCAGTGCCATTAAGACTTGTGCCCATAATGATGATAATGTAAATGTTTTCGAAGAATGGCTACTTGATGATTTCAAACTCACTGACCTTGATCAAATCGATATAGATATAGTTGTAGCTGGGTACGTGGAGCGAAAATTATATACGTCAGTTAAATGCGGTGGGTGTTTAAGTGGTTTGCAAACAGAGTAAATAGACTACTCTAGATTAATTGAAATAAAGAAACACGGAGGTGGAGGATTGCATACCCCTCAAAAAAACGTCGTATTATCGTGCAAAATGGCGGAACAAGTGTTACGAGCAGAACAGAATTCGATTGAACTTGGGTCTATATCACCTGTTGGATTACAGAATCGAATAATTCGAATGAATAATATACCTGTTATACCTGTAGAACACACCTCATGTGTTACGTTGTAAACTCGGTGCCCGTTGTTTGACAATGTGACACTTGCTGTCCTTCTTCGTCGCGTTGCTTCTTCAGTAGAGAAATAGGCCTACCTGCAACACTTCAAAACTCTCTCCGGTTAAGCTGCTCGTCGGTATCACCACCACAAGCGCGCTCTCTCCGTTTCCACCGCCGCGGTAAACAAATGTGGCTACCTGTGGCTTGCTGCGAAAATCCCACTGTCGATGCGGCACTTTTCGGTGCCACTTGTTTTCCTTATTCGTCGTACCACTTCTGCGGTAGACGAATAGAGCAAATGAGTCTACCTGTGACGCTTCCCCTCTCGTCGATTAGAATTGCCCGACGACACCAATACAATATATTTTTTCTGTGTGTACAGGCACGATCACTGTCGATTTCTGCCACCGCGGTAGGCAAATTCGTCTACCCGCGGTTTGCTGTCAAAACACCGAGGATGTCGTTGACCACGCCTCCGACGTATCAACTGTCGACTCACACTTAACAAACTGGTCTCTCTCTCTCCCACAAAAACGCATACAGCGTCTCGCACTCCGTCACTCTCTCGAGAACAAAACCTTCCACCTGGAGGCACAACCGTCTCGGCCGGTTGCAAAAACTGTTATGTGGAGTTGAAGAGTATGGTTACAAAACAAAATTTGTTGATTTGTCCACATCGGTTCGCGGAATTTTCTGAACCGATTTTGACAAACTTGATTTTAAATGAATGGTCCATTAGCTGCTGTTGAATTTTGTGTGGATCCGAGTTCTGGTTTCTGAATTACAGGGTGATACGTACGATCACGTAGCAAATCCCGATTCTAACGAATTCTGCGATGAATGTAAAAAGGTGAAATTTTTTTCCAAAATGTAAACACAACTGTTGAATTTGTAGATCTAGGTCACCAACTGTCATTCAAAGTCTCTTTGGCCACACTGGCCACCATCGACGGATACGGAAGCATCCAAATTCTGAATAACGGTTATATTAATTTTTCGAAAATGGCTACACCGATTTGATCAACTTAGTCTCAAATGAAAGGTGTTGCGCCCCCTGAAACTGATATTAAATTCCATCTCCATCCGACTTCCGGCTCCGAAGTTACGGCGATCACATAGAAAACTCCGATTCAAACCGATACCGCGATGAATGCAAAAAGGTGCTCTTATATATACTTACCAAGTGTAATAAGAATGAAAGACATTTCCATAATGTTATATTGTACGAACCAGCTATTAAATCATAGTTTGGAGAAATGAGAAAGGCACAATTGCACCTCTAGGTGGATTAAAACAGGTTTTTCAATTCAATATTACCTTGGCTGGTTTTTCTTTTGCAAAATTTTAGAACTCGAATATTGATTTCTTTTCTTGTATATAGTTGTCAAGTCATGTATAATAAAATTGTAATGTATACATTTGAAACACGGTGTTCCTAAAACCGTTATTAACAAAAAATGACCATAAATTTGTCATACGGCATTCGAAAGATACAGTATCCAAGCATCTTCTCAGTGAATTTCAAAATGATCCATCGAGGGATTCGAGAGAAATTGCAATTTGAAGTTTTATGACACGTTTGATAAGGCTACCAGCAAACACCCACGGGTTTGGTCCTATCTCTACAAACAAATTTTTTTTTGTATACTTATTTAGTACATGGCATTCGAAAGATATAGTAATCGAGTATATCTCCTGCAAGTTTGAAAATATTTCATTGACGGAATCGAAATTTATAACGGTTTGGATGTGGTATGCGGTCATAGATGGGTTTTCTACCAGACTTCAAGTGTGAATCCATGTTTGTCCATTGACTATTTAGATCGTTTATACGTGCCGCGGTTTTTAAAGCAAAACCTGACCATTCAATTACATAAATATAATGTACAAAAGGTGTTATTTATATGGTATACTGAAAAAATATGAAAATAGGGTTGTCTACCAAACGTTAAATATAATGTGTAAATTAAAAAAAATGGATAAAAGTCGGAATGTTTACTTCAAAAGGCCATATCTCAATGGTTTGTTGACCGATTCTTATTATTTTTTCATTATTGAACAAGTAGACGTTTCATCGTTAATTTTCATTAAGAAGAATATAAATTGCCTACTTCAAACAATAGCCAGCATAATTATCCTCAATACATATAGAATTATCACTATTTAGTGAATATCTTTGTATTCAAAACGATGACTTATACATTAGTTGAATGCAACGAATGCAAACTACAAATGATGGAAAATAAAACCATAAATTTAAAAAATATGAAGGTATATGCTGATTCAGATCAATTTATGTTATGATAGGTTTTTGTTGGAAATTTTGTACAATCGCTGGTTGGGTTGAAAGAGTAGATACAGAACACTAGATTAGGATTGTCGCTGGTATCAGTGGTAGGAACATCATTGTTTTGATTCCGGTATATGCCTGTAAAATGGGCCAAATAAAAAAAGCACGAAAAATAATCCTCCAGCGTCATTTCATAGAAACTAACCATTTTTGTTTCTTTTAGCCAGTAAAACAATGGCTATTTTTGGTTGATTGTTTTTTTACTAGCTAGAATGCACAAATTGTCTTTGCCTGCACTGAAATTTGTTGATTTTTTATTTTCTTGTGGAGTGTAAACAAACTCTTTCATTTCATAACAACAACAGTCGAAAACTTTACACTGATAAAATTCGTTATACTGAATCTGCCAATTTCACGGATAATTTTTTGTAATTTCTAGCAGCACATGAAAATTATCTGCCACACATACATATCACGTGAAAACTATTGAAATTCATGTGGTGGACATCAAAATTATGATAGTTTGCGTCGTAGAGATTTGTTTAATACCAGGTTTCACATCAAATGTTTGTGCGTGATTAATACAATTGATATTTTCAGTACAATTTTGTACATATGCATATTATGTGTGTGGAATCTCTCAGTGTTAGGTCTGGACAGTAGTTAAATAGTGTATGCAGAATACTCCACTCCTCATAAACTTTGGTGTAGTTTGGATGTGCACAAGGTAAAACAGAAAACATTTGTATTCATCAATATTTATGAGCAGAAGACGTAAATGTTGTGTAAACAGTTGCGGTATTGACGATGAACGAGCTAGTCGTGCAGTATCGTTCCACAGGTGAGAATTATTTAATATATAGATAAAATAGTTATGCAAGTTTGGTCCTTTCATTTTATAGAATTCCACAGGATGAAAGGCAAATAAATATTTGGAAATCGGTTCTAAAAATTACGGTGACGGGATAACGATTGCCGCAAAGAATGTTTACATTTGCTCACTTCATTTTCGGGATAACGATTTTATACATACCGGAAACAGGAAATATCTTCATTGTACTGCCGTTCCCTGCGTGATTGAAGATAAAATCTTGTAAGAGTAAAGTGACTTATGATTTCAACGCCAACATTTTATATTATTCTAGAAATCAAATTCATCATAAGCGGGAAGCGCTCAACACAAATCCTACAGATGTTACTTGTAAACCCCCCCTGATGTCTAGTGCCAAAGATAGACAAATGTGTGCTGAACAAGAATTCACGGAGGAATTTCCCATCACCGCAAATGTTCACGTGGAAAGATTGGTGTTGTCAAACGTGTCTAACCAGCAAATGGGAACCCGAGAATCTCCCGTGTGGCAAGTATTATTAAGATAAAAAAAATTAAAGTCTGTTACAATAATTATATTCTATCACGTTTAGGTCGAATCCAGCTGATCGTAGTTCAAAACGGTGCGCGAAGCTTTAATTCAATAATGAAAAAATAAACATTCTTCTGCATTATTTTAGAGCTGCTGTTGAGTATGAGAATCAAAACGACAAAAATAAAACACAACCGAAAAAAATTCGTTATCCTAGTGATGCGCAAGAAGCTGACTTCTACAATCCAGAGCGATCAAAGGAGTGCTTTGAAGTGGCATCAGAAAAGTTACGTGCAATGAGAACCTCGAAAGAAAAAATGGAGAAACGGTACAAACTACAAATTAAAAAGCTACAGACAGAGTTAGATACAGCTCGCCAGCAACTTATATCGAATGCTTCAGGTGATCAGTGTTTACAAGTAGATTCTTCAACCAAATATAGTAGTGCGCTAGGTAATAACAATATTTATTCTAGATGATAAAGAACCACAAATCAAAAGTTTTGTACAGAATGGTAACAAATACCAAAGATGGGAAAGTTTACTCTGAGGATATCAGATCGTTCGCTATGGGTCTACATTTCCATTCTCCAGCAGCATATGAATTCACAAAGCAACAATTGTGCACTGGAAATGATCTTCCCGATATATCCACTATTTCTCGATGGTATAAAGTAGTGAAATGTGGCCCTGGAATCTCAGAGACTGCTTTGGAGATTGTCGATCGTAAAGTAAAAAGAGCAGAATCATTCGGAGGAAAGTTGTACGGAAATTTGGTGATGGACGAGATGTCAATTCGAAAACAGTGTTTCACTAACCATGATGGATCAACTGGAGGTTATGTGGATGTTGGATTTGACATTGGAACGAAACATGCATTAGCATCAGATGCGTTGACATTTATTGTAACCGCGATCAACGACCACTTCAAATGTCCCATATCCTACCACTTCACATCTGGTCTGTCTGCTGAGAACAAAAATGTCCTGATTTCACAAGTTTTGATGGCCTTGCATGATCACAAAATTATCGTGCCTTCTCTTACCTTCGATGGTACGCGAACTAATTTGCGATGCATGGAGCTGTTAGGAGCAGTTCTTAAAGAACAAAATATGCGATCTACGTTCCCTCACCCCAGTGGGATTGGAAATGTATGCATCATCATGGATGCAGTGCATATGCTAAAACTAGTACGTAATACATTTGCTGCTAAACAAATTTTTTACGACGATAGAGGTCGTTTAATAAAATTCGATTATTTAGTTGCATTGGAAGAATATGAACTGCGTAAAGGTTTGCACATCGGAAATAAGCTACGGAAGGAACACATACAATTTGCCAAAAACAAAATGAAGTCGAAGTTGGCAATACAATTATTTAGTAACAGTGTTGCGAATGCACTGGAATACTTAATGGAGCGAAATGTTGATGAATTTCAAGGGGCGCAGGCAACTGTTGATTTCCTACGAACATTCAATAACTTATTTGATATACTAAACTCAAAATCCAAATTTGGGTGTGAGTTTCGTCGCCCATATTGCTCTTCAACACATATATTGCTCAGTTATCGATCGACGATAATGGATCCAAGAAATTTATATTGGACTCAGCGAACTATACTGGTTTCCTTGGGTTTCTAGTTGATATTGAGTCAGTAAACGTTCTTTATTTTGAATATATTTATAACAAGCGGAGTCCAATAGAATACTTATTGACTTATAAAATGTCGCAAAATCATATTGAGCAAACTTTTTCGTTGATCCGAGCCAGAGGTGGGTTCAACGATAATCCTACAACCAAACAGTTTGCATATAGTTTTAGAGCACTACTAGTTAACAGAGAACTTAAACTTACGCGCAACGGGAATTCAACAATGCAAGACTGTTCCGAATTTGCAATTTTTACTGTTTCCAGTGCCATTAAGACTTGTGCCCATAATGATGATAATGTAAATGTTTTCGAAGAATGGCTACTTGATGATTTCAAACTCACTGACCTTGATCAAATCGATATAGATATAGTTGTAGCTGGGTACGTGGAGCGAAAATTATATACGTCAGTTAAATGCGGTGGGTGTTTAAGTGGTTTGCAAACAGAGTAAATAGACTACTCTAGATTAATTGAAATAAAGAAACACGGAGGTGGAGGATTGCATACCCCTCAAAAAAACGTCGTATTATCGTGCAAAATGGCGGAACAAGTGTTACGAGCAGAACAGAATTCGATTGAACTTGGGTCTATATCACCTGTTGGATTACAGAATCGAATAATTGCGCTTATTTTTGACCAGCATCCGAATATTTTTTCCAACTTGGACGAACACGTCCTTATGTGCCCGCCGAATGAGAACCACAAATTTTTGTTAGTAAAACTGATTACTCGACTATACCTTATCATCAGAAGTCACCATATCTGCAAACGGATCTCTGAAGCAGCCCGAAAAGAGAAAATAAGACATTTCGCGAAAAAATTAGTTATTTTTGCCGGACAATAAATTATTTTGCCGGATCGAGTAGTATTAAAAATGGAAAGTAGCTAAATAAACAATCTCTAAAAGTTAATTAATTGTATATTTTTTATTTAAAATTGCTTTCACTTAATCTCTCGTCTCTTTGATACTTACATATACAGCTAATTAGAGCGTCGGATGTTGACAGTTCCCAAAAATTGGGATTTTTAATTTTTTATACTATTTTTCCTCAATAAGCGGTGAATCTACGTCTAGACGAAGGATATTTTTACACACTTAACATTTTTTTACATGCAGGAAGATACTGAGAATTTTACAGATATACACCGGTGTCCAAGGGAAATTTTATTTCGTGATCGACAGCATAGCTTTTTGTTTACTTCAGGTTTCCTACTGTAAATTTTATGCATTGGACATTTTCGGTCTTGGATGTATAAAGATCACATCAGAATAAAAGACAGAAATGAAAAATATGCAATCTCCGCATTTTACCAATTTGAAATTTAACTAAACAGTTTGTTGTTACAAACAGGCCATTTTTCTGTGTGTACCAAAAGTGTAGACCAAAAACTTTTACTAGAGAGACTTTCGATACTTTGACAGATATATACCGGAAGCAAAACAAACATGTTCCGAGGCGAAAACAATGGGAACACCAGCGACAATCCTTATCTAGTGTTCTGTATCTACTGTTGAAAGATGTTAAAACTGGTCAAAGGGGATGTTATTAGTACAAGTTCATCTGCTCATATCTCTAACTATTGTCAGTTTCATTGTCGAATTTAACTTATCATGAGAATTTGACATTCAGATGTTGCAATCAACTAGTATATAAAAATGGATAGGCAGCTATTTTTAAAACAAAAACATTTACTAAATAATGATAATACATATAGTTGAGATTAACTGTATCGCCTATTTATTGATGTAGATGACTGTTTTATATTCTTCTTAATGTAAATTAACAATGAAACGTTTACCTGTTCAATAATGAAAAAAATAATTAGAATCGGTCAACAAACCATTGAGATATGGCCTTTTGAAGTAAACATTCCAACTTTTATTCATTTTTTTAGTTTTCACATTATATTTAACGTTTGGTAGGCAACCCTATTTTCATATTTTTTCATTGCACCATATAAATAACACCTTTTGTACATTATATTTATGTAATTAAATGGTATGGTTTTCCTTAAAAAACCGCGACACGTATAAACGATCTAAATAGTCAATAGACAAACATGGATTCACGCTTGAAGTCGGGTAGAAAACCCATCTATGACCGCGTACCACATCCAAACCATTATAAATTTAGATTCCGTCAATGAAATATTTTCAAACTTGCAGGGGATATACTTGATTACTATATCTGTCGAATACTATGTACTAAATAAGTAGACAAAAAAATTTTGTTTGTAGAGATAGGACCAAACCCGTGGGTGTTTGCTGATAGCCTCATGAAACGTGTCATGAAACTTCAAATTGCAATTTCTCTCGAATCCCTCGATGGATCATTTTGAAATTCACTGAGAAGATGCTTGGATACTGCATCTTTCGAATGGCGTATGACAAATTTATGGTCATTTTTTGTTAATAACGGTTTTAGGAACACCGTGGAAAGCTTTTAATAAATATAAGCAACTAAAAAATTCTCGTGTTCATGATTGAGAAAGGCACAATTGCACCGCTAGGTGGATTAAAACAGGTTTTTAAATGATATAACGAACCAAATTTCACGTTCCTTGCATATATAATCTTCTATGCATAATTGTAACGAATCATACCTACATGTTTTGTCATCACCATACACTTGTGATACATGTGAGTGTTTACATTTAAGTAAAAACCCATAATAAATCACTTAAATGCTTGGCAAACAGACTTTCGAAAAAATCGAGCGATAAATGTAGATGAGACCTCCCAAATGTCTAACAGCTATAATATTCAAAATATTCAATCCACAGTGAGTGTTTTATTCCCTTATTTTTCAACAATGTTTTTTGTTAAGTAATTCAAGCAAAGAATGTGAGTACAGCACGTATCAATTGTATCGTATTCGGATCTGTATTTTGCCATAAAACATGATTTTCGACACCTTCGGAAACTTTTCGTTGGTATTTTCGGAAACTTTTCGTTGGCATTACTGCTATTGTCGCTCAATACTTTACCTGCTATGTTGCCATAATGTAATCAATCTCCATATTAGTGCACTAATAGACACAATAATAACAATTGCGTACCAAAACCACAGGAACGTGAAAATCTTTTCATTGATTACGTTCAAAGCCATCACACATAGGGCATCGTGTTTTTGAATTGTACCAGAAGGTCCATACTTATGAAAGTGACATTTTGTCACTTTAGGGAAGACTGTATCCAATACATCCATTGTTCCAGTAAAATCTTCTTCGATGAAATCTAATCCGAGATGATAGAAACGCCCACTAAGAAATTTATTGGTGAACCAAACTTGTGTTAGCACGTTAAGTAGATTTAGCGTTTCACAGAATACTAGCTTGAAAGCCCATAACTGATTAATTAAGATGTGTTTGTGAAACGCGTCACGTGCTATATCCAATTTTTTATTCAATTCAAATTTGGATCGTAGTGTGTATTTCGTTTCAAATGTTATGCTATTGTTTCGCTCGTAGAAATTTGATATTTCCACCATTTTCAGTCCGTCTACAAGCCGTTTGATTTTTCCTCCTAAAACACATTACAAAAATTGTTTTTTTTTTCAAATGTAAGATTCTACCAGCATCAAATAAATGTTAGTTTTAGTTTGTACTTCTTAATTAAGTGGCGGAGTAGAGTGACAGACTCACCTCACCCCATTTGTTGAAGATATTCTTTTTTCGATTGTATTCTTCAGTTTGTTGAGGTGTTCGAGCCTATTCTCATTCGTCCATCTATTTGGACAATTCATATGAAAAAAGTGTCATAAACAAATAGATTCGCTAAAGGGTTTATATGCCGATTAACATTTCTTTTAACCATTAGGCACTCGCGCGTATGGCTCCTCGAATGAGCAGCCGCTGGTGCTGGAAGGAAATTTCGCTAGAGTTTCGGAAGGTGTTGCATTAAATCCAGTTCTCCAGTCTTGCATTTCTCCAGTCTGCCAGTTCTCCAGTCTTCCAGTTCTCCAGTCTTCCAGTTTTCCAGTCTTCCAGTTCTCCAGTCCTCCCGTTCTCCAGTCTTCCAGTTCTCCAGTCTTCCAGTTCTCGAGTCTTCCAGTTCTCCAGTCATTCAGTTCTCCAGTCTTCCAGTTCTCCAGTCTTCCAGTTCTCCAGTCTTCCAGTTTTCCAGTCTTCCAGTTCTCCAGTCCTCCCGTTCTCCAGTCTTCCAGTTCTCCAGTCTTCCAGTTCTCGAGTCTTCCAGTTCTCCAGTCATTCAGTTCTCCAGTCTTCCAGTTCTCCAGTCTTCCAGTTCTCCAGTCTTCCACATTCTAGTATCCAGTTCTTCAGTCTTCCAGTTCTCCAGTCTTCCAGTTCTCCAGTCTTCCCGTTTTCCAGTCTACCAGTACTCCAGTCTTCCAGCTATCCAGTCTTCCAATTCTCCAGTCTTCCCGTTTTCCAGTCTTCCAGTTCTCCAGTCCTCCCGTTCTCCAGTCTTCCAGTTCTCCAGTCTTCCAGTTCTCGAGTCTTCCAGTTCTCCAGTCATCCAGTTCTCCAGTCTTCCACTTCTCCAGTCTTCCACATTCCAGTATCCAGTTCTTCAGTCTTCCAGTTCTCCAGTCTTCCAGTTCTCCAGTCTTCCCGTTTTCCAGTCTACCAGTACTCCAGTCTTCCAGCTATCCAGTCTTCCAGCTATCCAGTCTTCCAATTCTCCAGTCTTCCAGTTCTCCAGTCTTCCAGTTCTCCAGTCATCCAGTTCTCCAGTCTTCCAGTTCTCCAGTCTTCAAGTTTTCCAGACTTCCAGTTCTCCAGTCTTCCAGTTCTAAAGTCTTCCAGTTCTCCAGTCTTCCCGTTCTCCAATCTTCCAGTCTTCCAGTTCTCCGAAATTGGCGGTTTCAAAATGATGCTATCTTGACCTTAAATTTCTGTTTTTGAAGATTTGACCTATACATATAATTGGTCATACAACAAAAATCAAATTCTCATCAAAATCGATAAGGACCTGCTAGAGTCGATTGGAAAACGCAATTTTTCATAAATTTCTCTCTACATTCGGAAAGTGTTATCATCGTTACTAATCATATTACGTTTTTGTCTCAACTCGACGCATTCCCAAAATAAAAACCTGTTTTAATCCACCTAGTGGTACAATTGTGCTTTTCTCATTTGTCCAGACTACGATTCCATGACTGTTTATGTTCAATACAATGGTGGAAATGAATATTACATGTTCAGTACGATTTGCACATACATACAATGGATCGACAGCCACGATCTTGAAATACTATGTGATATTGAAACATCGCTTGAAACCAGTAGCGGATCATGTAGAAAGATCCGGGAGTTCCAGTTCCTGCATAAAATTTTCAACTAGTTTCAAATTTTAAACTAGTTTTAATTTTAAACTAGCAACCCCTCACTATGTTCAGTTCTATGTTTCATAGACATTAAATCAATATTAACTTCGCTTCCCATTAAATAAAGACCTTTATTACAGTACATCTCTACAAAAGCGAGCTCAATTTGAAAAGAAATCTGAGGATTATGATTGATTATAGACTCTGGAATTTTCCATTGGAATGTTTTCAGGCAGGAATTTGATATTGATGCTATTAGACAACTGTGAAATCAAGACCAATAGATCAGTTACATATCAGGACCCCATTCAGAAATTTTTTCAAAAGTCCTCATGATGTTTACAACAACAGGTTATCAATGCACGGATCAGATAATTGTTATTGTAATACTGAATTAAATCAGTCAGCATCAATAAATTTTCAACCTCAATCCAATATTTTTTTTGGTTGTGGGGGGAGGGGGTTGTATGGTGTTAAAGTCCATAACCTTCTCTTGACTACGCCGTTGCTTGGAGTTATTTATTTCGCTTTTCATTTTCCAATATGTTTCAGATCGATCCGATGGTTATAAGTTAGAAAAATTGCAGTGAGAAGGTTCGCACAAATGAACATTTTTGCACTGATAAGTTATCAAGTTCCTTCCAGACAACTTGAAAGTGTTCAGTGATTATTTCTAGCGATTGTAGATAGAAAAATGAAATACAAAATTCGTTTTATCGAAATAATGTTTGGCTTATTTCAATGGATTATTACTATATTGAACAATAAATAGGCGACAAAGAGAAATCAACAAACAACAAGCCATAACTTTTAAAGTATTCATAATAGATATTTGAAGTCTTCAGTAAAGTTATTCGCAAAAGTAAGAGCTACAAATTTGCTGTAGGCATCATTTCGATATAATCACTTCCAAGAAATTTTTTTGAAAATATCTCACTCAAAGGGATTAATCAGCAAAAGCACAATACCAAAAAAGGGCATATTGCCTTCATTAAATTCTCCGAAGATACTTTTGACCTAAAACAAGCCGTCTTGGCGTTAATAATAGATTGCATGTTTTTGGTCATATTTCTGGCAATGGGAAATGATAAAAATCTTTCGTCCGCATTTAATGTTAAATATCGGTTGTCACGGTAAAGATAGACACGTCTACCTTTATCAGGACACATGTTAGTGAACTCGGGTGATTCGTAGTTATTCTGCCTAAGCTCGACCTTCATAAACAGAATACAATGATTAAGCCCGTACGATATTCAGCCTGTTCTAATGGCCCCGCCACTTCTAGTTTTCCGATCTGTTTACTTCACATCCTTGCTCTCACTTGAGTACTATGGCTCTAAGTTTCATAACTTTCCCTACCCAGTAATCTCTAGCTAGTTGAATGTCGTTAAAATGTAAAAAGTATTAATCTATGTTATCAATTTCGGGAGATAATTAAAAAACTGCAAAGAACGCCATTTTTACACATTCAAACATTCATATCTTGGAAACTAAACATCAGAATCAAAAACAAATTAATAACGTTCTTACTGTTTGATAGGTCTTTCATTTAAAATTGGTTTGGATGAGATCGGTTCAGCCATTGCTGAGAAACATGAATGAGAGTTTGTCCGGTACATACACACACAGACATTGTTCTAAATCGTCGAGCTGAGTCGATTGGTATATAAGACTCGCCCCCCGCGCCTCAGAAAAAATCTTGAAAGTTTGAGCGAATTCTATACATTTCTTTTATAAGAAATGTAAAAAGGTAAAAATTTAGCTAAAATGTCTCTCTTACAACTTAAATTTGCAGTTCTAGGTCACCGACGGCCAACCAAACTTTCGTTGACTACATTGACCACCATAGACGATTCCGGAAGTGCCCGGGAAAAACCGCCATCTTTCAAAATTAACGAACTCACATTAGTTTCCCGGAAATGGTTGGGCTGATTTTCACAAACTTAGTCCCAAATGATAGCTATAATATCCCCACAGATGTCTATAAAATTTCGCACAGCTCGCTTATGTGGTTCCGGAAATATAGACTAAACCGTCCGGTCACATATGAAATTCTCATGTAAGCCGGATCTCAAAATTTTTTTCAAGGGGGAGGACCCCATGAAATTTCAGAAATCGAATTCGTATTTTTGATGAACATCTTTAAAATGCATGAAACGTCGAGATTTTATGTCACCTCGAATTTTTTTTATAAAAATCGACTTTTTGGGACTTAACCGATTTCGCTCCTTTTTTCAATTCAATATTACCTTGGCTGGTTTTTCTTTTGCAAAATTTTAGAACTCGAATATTGATTTCTTTTCTTGTATATAGTTGTCAAGTCATGTATAATAAAATTGTAATGTATACATTCGAAACACGGTGTTCCTAAAACCGTTATTAACTAAAAAAAATGACCATACATTTGTCATACGGCATTCGAAAGATACAGTATCCAAACATCTTCTCAGTGAATTTCAAAATGATCCATCGAGGGATTCGAGAGATATGGCGATTTGAAGTTTTATGATACGTTTCATAACACCCAAAACGAATCGTTGAGAGCGGAATTGATTCTGTTTTTCTCGCTCTCAAACTGTGAGCGAAAAGCTCCCAAACGATGCATTAGTGTTAAACCAACCTCATACTTGTGGAATACAATATCGTACCCCATAGCTACACACTGTTGGCTCATGTAGTGCAGGGATAACTTGAATAACACATACCATCGTCTCCATACTGTCCCATTTGTGATCACTGCTGCAATGATGCGAAGTTTATATAGCCCTTTCGAACGACTGCTCATTATGTGTCGTTATGGCATAAGGTTCCAGTCTTGATGCTACCCGTTAATCTTTTTTCTAGTAAGGCTTAGTTCCCAACACATACATACAAACAAAATATTAATAACAGCGGGGAAATGGTACAAAGCAAAATGCGTCAATGACGATGCTGAAATACCGACGCGGCGACGGGATGCAAACGATATTATCTCACTCATCATAAGTGTGAAGCTTTATATACGCCATTATACTACTCCACCAGTGTGTCGTCATGGTACGGGCAATAAAGAGGTGTTTTTACCGATTAGAAGTTTGTCGGTTCTAATCTTGAATCTGATATAAAATTTTTTTTACTAGAAGTTTCAGGTCACGAGCTATTTATAGCAGCGAAGAAAAGAATGAAACAAAACAAAATGCAATGCAGCAGCAATGGTGATGACATTGCTTGTGGTGGTTGGGTGGGGGGAATGTAAGGTGTAGAAGAAAGATACGAAACTAAATACTAACAAAGTTTCCTTGTGTGTGAGGGTGTGTCATCGTTTTTTTTGCGTGAGCGTTGCGCTCATCCCGAATTGTGCGCGAACAGCTCAATGTTCAAAAAGGATTGCTTTTGGGAATGAGATTGTGAGCCCAAAAACAGAAAATCTGAGCTCACCGTTTTGGGTGAAGGCTACCAGCACGGGTTTGGTCCAATCTCTATAAACAAAAAAATATTTGTCTACTTATTTAGTACATGGCATTCGAAAGATATAGTAATCAAGTATATCCCTTGCAAGTTTGAAAATATTTCATTGACGGAATCGAAAGTTATAACGGTTTGGATGTGGTATGCGGTCATAGATGGGTTTTCTACCAGACTTCAAGCGTGAATCCATGTTTGTCCATTAACTATTTAGATCGTTTATACGTGTCGCGATTTTTAAAGGAAACCCTTGCGATTTAATTACATAAATGTAATGTACAAATGGTGTTATTTATATGGTGCACTGAAAAAATATGAAAATAGGGTTGTCTACCAAACGTTAAATATAATGTGTAATTTAAAAAAAATAAATGAAAGTTGGAATGTACTTCAAAAGGCCATATCTCAATGGCATGTTGACTGATTCTAATTATTTTTTTCATTATTGAACAGGTAGACGTTTCATCGTTAATTTTCATCAAGAAGAATATAAAATAGAGTTGGCTACTTCAAACAATAAACAACTTAATTATACTCAACTTCCACGATTTTAATATTATTCGATTGGATCGAGAAGACTCATATGGAAGGGTACTTTTAGGGATCAAAAAGTGCTACTCTTTCAATCGAATCAACCTCCCTTCGACGCCAGGCATTGTAGTTGTCGCTTGTCAAACAACAATCAAAGGCAAAGATTTTTGCATTGCTTCTATTTACATTCCTCCTAGGGCTATGATGGGATATCGAAGATTCTCCAACGTGATTGAACACCTTCTTGGAGACTTTAACTCTCACGGTACGGTGTGGGGCTGTCTATACGACGATAATCGATCTTCGACAATTCAAGACCTTTGTGACAACTTCAATATGACAATTCTGAACACAGGGGAAATGACACGGATTCCTAGACCACCTGCGCAAGCAAGTGCACTGGACATATCTTTATGCTCGACATCACTAAGGTTAGATTGCAAGTGGAAGGTAATATCTGATCCCCACGGTAGTGACCACTTACCAATTGTAATTGCAATCACCACTGGTTCAAGACCATCGGCACCAATCAATGTTCCCTATGACCTCACACGAAACATTGATTGGAAGAGCTACGCTGCTGAGATATCCAAAACTATCGATTCAACACAGGTACTTCCCCCGGAGGAAGACTTATATTGTCCAACTCGATTCTCGATACCGCGATTCAAACTCAGACGAAACGAGTACCCGACGTGAACACCCAAAAACGTTCTCCCAACCCGTGGTGGGACAAAGAGTGCTCAGACGTGTACGCGGAGAAAGCTGCCGCGTATAAAACCTTCCGGAACGACGGGTTAGTTGCTAGTTATCGAGTGTACGCGATATTAGAAAAGCGAATGAAAAATTTAATGAAAGCTAAGAAACGCAGTTACTGGCGCCGGTTTGTCGACGGGTTAACAAGCGAAACATCGATGAGCACTCTTTGGGGCACGGCCCGACGTATGCGAAACCGAAACAGTACTAACGAGAGCGTGGAATATTCAAACCGTTGGATATTTGATTTCGCCAAGAAGGTTTGTCCGGATTCCGCCCCGGCACAGAAAATCTACCGCGCCGCGTTGCCTTACAATACCGCGAACGAAACACCGTTTACGATGGTGGAGTTCTCACTTGCTCTCTTATCATGTAACAATAAAGCCCCGGGTGAGGGTCATCACCATCCAAAAATTAAAGGGTTGTATACAGGCCACGACCACGGTGACATTAAAAATGTAGCTTTTTTCAAGTGCGTGCAAATTAATTTTATCTATCACATCTATTAATCAATCAAGTATCTCACTAGGTGATTGGCATTATTTGGCTGATCCATCTAGTAAAAATAGGCTGGTCTGTCCAAAAATATATTCAAAAGAAAAGTTCCATATTGAGAGCTGTGATGAAGTAGGGTGACCATATGAGGCGCGTAAAAAACCAGGACAGTTGAAAGGGGACTGCCTCTCCCCGTTACCACTCAATCGACTGTGTCTTATCCAAAGGTTTTCGGCAGTTACAAAGTGCTTGGGTCTGGCAGGCAAAGCTTCGGCAGTAAAAGAGTTCTGTGGGGAAGAGCTCTATCAGAAATTTTTTCGTGTGAATTCTATCGCCGTGCTTTTTCGGATTTACACACACACACACACACAAACGCAGTTCTTGCTACACCACTACAAGCGAAAGTTTCATGCTGTTGTCGGAGAAATGGGATATCCTGAACTGAGCAAATGAGACGAAATATTATGAGATCGTTTGTGCAGGAACCGGCGAGTTTTCAGCACTAAATACACGTCACTGAAGTCAAACCGAAGCATCAACGGTCCCTATTAGCTTCCCTGCGCGATATCTGGCAATCTCCAATGAAAACCATTTTCTCTCGATCTGAGAGCTAGGATAGAAACAGTTGCAAAACCCACCTTTGCGGATAGGTTGGTGTTGGTAGTATCAGTTTGAGCACTACTTTCGCACATGGTTTGGCACGTAGGGATCTGGCCTTCATATGTGCACAGCGTGATTTGCGATTTGCTTACACGAAATACGTATTGAAGTTTCAGGTATAAAGCAATAGGTTTCGTAACTTGCATTCTCACGATACGAACACCATTATATATACCTGGAAAAAAGTTTTCTCAGGTTTCAAACTTTCACCGTTACGTGCTCCGACATGATGGTTGTAGTGAATTTATTGGTAGTACGCGGGGATAGACAGGGCCGTCGAGAGCCGCGCCGGGCCCCGGGGTTTGAAGTACTGACGGGCCCTATCATAGTCATCTTATTTCAATACCGATTAGAGAAATTATACGGATGCAATTGTTTCAATTAAACTATTTTTTTATGAAAATTGTTGATTTGACACGATTCAATGCGTTAGCTCAAACATGTAATAGATTTTAAACATATAATAGATGGAAAAAATAAAAATTTATAAAAGAATATTTGTGGCTTGCCATCAGAATGACTTACGTCCGACTTGCCATTGCAATTGGAATCCTTTTTTGCGGCGTTGCCATACAGTCCATATCGCCATCGCTCATGCTCCCTTGACTCACGTTAATGCTACCATCGTTAATGCTGCCCAGAATCAGAGCTTAGAAAAATTGACATCCCTGCGTGAGCTTGAAAGAGAAACAAAATTCAATTCATGCCCGCCGCGATGAATCGAATGTTTGGTTTGTTTCCCTCGTCCTTCGCTTTTTCGGTACAAAGCATTTATGTCCGCATATGTTCGGTTTCAGAAGCAAACTGAACCTTGTTTCTATGCTAGCTCTGAGAGGGATTATCAAGCAAAGTGCACCAGATATAAATTACACAATTCAGCTATGCTCGAAAATGTAAAAGAACTTCTGCCTTCAAACTGTCCACATAATAACAAATGAATGCTTTGGTTGGTGAATGAATTTATATTTCCTGTACACTCAACCATTCTATTCTTCATAAAATTTCAGTCAGTTTGGAAGTGAATGAATGAGGGGAGCGTTGAAACTGAATATTGTTTTCAGCAAATTAATCAGAAATAAGTAAGTAAATATGAAATTTCGCACCACTGATGCTGGCTTGTTTCTTGTTGTTGGTACATGCTGTTGATTTTGAGGTACTAGATGCAGCTATTGCACTTGTCACTATGACCTGAACGAATTTTCTTTACCGGTTTCTGAACATGGTATAATCGGTTTTGGAATCGCTTGTTACATTTGCGCTGACATTCAGAGGGTGACGATGACTGGGATCCTACAGCGAAGTCTGCTGTTAAAAAGACTGAGACACAGAGTTGTGAGAGAAAGAGTTTCAGCTTTTGGTGAAAACTAATGGGTAGAAAAAGTATCCAGTTAAATTCCCATATTTTTCTTCATAAAATGTGTACACTGGAACCTCCATTTACGAACCAAGCCATGGGTGAAAAAGTTCGCTTTACATTCTTACTAAAATTCATTGTTTGAGCAACATTATCGTTAACCCCAACAATATTGGTATTTCCGAAACGGGCTTGACAAGTACATGATGAAAATTAATATTTGGTACCTTTTTGAAATCCAGGATGGACACTTCCGATTGAACAATAATCTCGATAACCCTAACAATTTGGGAATTGGGGTGGGCGTAGCGTAGTTGGTACATCGATTGCCTTGTACGCAGCGCACCTGGGTTTGAGTCCCGACCCCAGCATATAGGGTTAAAAAAAATTGGGAATTTTTGAAATGGGCTTGACGAGTAAATGATAGAAATGGTAGCTTGGAGCTATTTCTAACGATTTCTGTATAAACTATGAGGGTATTTTTAGCGGATTTGACGAGTAAATGAGCGATGCCCTTTTGGAGGCCAAGATACAGTTAACGCTCTCTATGTCGATATTCTCTATGTCGATATCTTTCTCTATCTCGATTATTTCGTAGGTCCCTTCAGATCGCACGTATAAAAACTCCTCTATGTCGATATTTTCTCTATCTCGATATCTCCCTATCTCGATGTACCTAGCTTTATATTTGCCTGCATTATTCTCTCTCTATGTCGATGTGTTTTTTTTTCTCTCAGGACATCACAAAACATATACATAATGAAATGCAAATTGGCGATCAGGGCGCTAAGTCCTATATCAATATTCTGCATGTAGGGACAGTAAAGACATGATTTGGGATGAAGTGGATATTCAATGTTTTCCTACGAGACTTTGTAAAACGAATTCATCTTAATCTGCGACTATCGAGGTTTTCTAGAAATTACGCATTTTTTCAACGTGCTATAAAAATATTCAAAATGCAGCCATCATTCTTTCGTGGTCAAAACAATTTTTAAATTAGGGTAACATGGAGAGACTTGACCAAGCGCAGAATTCTATTATTGGCTGTTACGTGTTCTATTAGATTCTTAAAAAAAAATTCAAAAATATTTTTATACTACTTTCGGTCCGTCAAGGTAATTTTAAAAGTTTGGAATGAAAAATGCTTTCCTTATAGAAATATTCCGTATTTAATAAATTTGCGTTAAATGATGTAATTTTATATCAAACTTTGTATGGACATGGACTACTCGTCTAATAATTACTTCTAAAGTACTCATACATTATTTTATACTTTATGAACTAGTGAAATGATTTTTCATAAATCGGAACATTGAAATAGTTATTACTAAAATTTGCACGAGATTGAACGCAATCGTTGTAATGTTGGGGAGACTTGACCAAGATTTTATGGGGAGACATGACCAAGTGGCAATATGCCGAAGAAAGATAAAAATTTTCTGATATTTACTATGCTGTCGTACCTACTGTTAGTTAATCACGTCACAAAAAAATCCCACATCAAACATCAGTCTATATGTTTTTGTACTACTAAACAAAGTAGGTAGTAATATGGCTGATTTCGTGACGTGTTAATATGCAATGTAAGCAGTACAGTTAATCCTTAAAAGAAAATGCATTAAACACAGTCGAAATTTATGAAATGCAACCATTTTATATTTTTTACTGCTACCTAATGACCTCGACAATATGGAAAAAAGGATTACAGTATTATTTATGTCATTATTTTTTGTTCTGATTTTTCAAAATTCTCTTGGTCAAGTCTCCCCAGGCCTCAAGTCTCCTCACAGTGGGGAGATTTTACAAAAAAAACGATCTCAGACAAACTTTTATAACTTTTGAAAAAGTAAGTTAAAAATTCCGCAAAAAATTATGAACACGAATAATATCTTTATACATTATATCTCAATGACTTTGGAAGGATTGAAAACTTTTTTAGAGATTTATGCAGGTTTATCTAAAAACCTGGTCAAGTCTCCCCATGTTCCCCTACATGTGCGGCAGAATGATAAACAGCAAATAAGGGATTCCTTCTCAAACAGCAAACTTGATATTTTACAGTGTGAGTGCAATTTACCCCGTCGTCTACTACCCTACTCCCCCCAATACGAGCATCTATATTCATTTCCCGGTATGTATTATGATGTCCTGAAGGAAAAGTTGTCTCAAAGAAAATCATTGTGTTCTATATCTCGATCTCTCCCTATGCCGATGGTCCCTTCAATATCGACATAGAGAGAGTTAACTGTAGTGTCTTCTGGTTGAGAAAAGTTTTCTATAATCATATCATCCGCATCACAAATCACTATATCTATATCTATTCTATGATTATCTTATTTCGAAAATGTCAATATTTTATGTTATACAGACATCTTAACTGGAATTCGCCATCTTGGTTTTCAATATGGCTTCATACATTGATTTTTGTCATCTACTCGTCAACCCCATTCCGAAAATATCCAACTTTCATTAGTAACAGTTAGCTAAGAATATGAACAGATGGAGATGGCTTTTGGTCACGGTTTTAGCCAATATTATTTTATTTGGTCTATCGCCTACGTTTCGAAGGTCTACGCCTTCATCTTCAGGGCAAAAAACGGTTACAATAATTTTGCCCTGAAGATGAAGGCGTAGACCTTCGAAACGTAGGCGATAGACTAAATAAAATAATATTGGCTAAAACCGTGACCAAAAGCCATCTCCATCTGTTGAAAACAAAGTGGTCGTTCTTCCAGTTAGCTAAGAATATGTTAAATTGTATACAACTTTGTACTGTACTGTGCGTATTAAAACTTTTTTTACGAACGCTTTCAAAAATATTTACGATAAATGAAACAAGAATGGTTCAATTGCACTGTTCAATGAATCTAATAGGGTTACGTTCACGTACTTCAGAAAACCATTGGAACGACTGGAACGTAGTTGATTGTGGTATATTTGCAGTAGCAACAGAAACAATAAACTTCAACAATTAAATTAAAATAAATTAAATTCAGTTAAAAATGCGGGCCCCCAAAACAGACCCGGGCCCCAGGGTAGTTGCCCCCCCTGACCCCCCCTCTCGTCGGGCCTGGGGATAGATCGTCCAGACGCACATCAGTCTTATCATCGTCGATCTAAACGGGTATCTTGATTCTAACATTGTCATGTGCAACGACGTGTTGCATGTTTTTTCCGATAGCCAAACTTTTCTCCATGTCCAAAGTTTTAAATGCTATCGGTACTGCATTACGAATATGCGCCTTTATTAATTGTTCCACTTCGCGAACACAAGGATGAATTGGACAAACAATCACTGTATTGTACCAAAGATAGTTCAAATTGTGCTGCTGAGTTTCACGCATTTTTAAATAAACGATCGATACCGCATCGATGAAAGTGACGGTGATTTAATGTTCACACTGGCTTGGGACAACTGTTATTTTTCGATTGCTCTGCTGGCGCGGTACATGTAGATAGCAGACAGTATGTAGAAACATTCGTTTGATTCACTGCACAGTTAACAAACAGAGCGATTTATCTTTTGATCCGATTGAGATGGAAAAATAGATTTATTAGGAACTGGAATTGATTTTAAAGGGACTCCATAATCACCAGCTCGAGAGAGCGTTCGACGAGGTTATTCCACGATAGTTATTGATGTTGCGCCATTTTACTTTTTATGAAATGGATTTCCAGTAAAACGAAAAACTGCCACTAGCAAGAGAACTCTAGAAGAAGAAGAGTCAACAAAACTTCAATGTATTTATGTTTTATTGGTCACCGCAAAATTGTTATGTATTTGGTTTACTGATTTTCTCAGTGAAATTAAAAAACGAAACCTTCTTTCTTTTTTTACGTTTCGGCCTACTACGCTTCAGCCATCGTCGGACGCCTACAAACATTGAACAATTATTCGAAATAAATGTTTGTAGGCGTCCCACGATAGCTGAAGCGTAGTAAGACGAAACGTAACGTAACAATGAAGAAAGAAGGTTTCGTTTTTTTTAATTTCACCGAGAAAAATCAATGAACCAAATACATAAAAAACATCAATGTGTCTTCTCAGATCTACCAAAGAAAATTTTTCGGATCCCGGATTGAAAGACGATTTAAGCCAAGAAGAAACTCTGGTAATCATTGTTTCATCGACATTGATTTGTTCCATTGCCAAAGTTTCTTGCAAACAGACTTAAGCTCATTCATATGCTACATACATACGAACACCTCTTTCTCTTTTCAATTTCCATGTAGTTGGAAAATGAAATAACGTGGTACTATCGAGAGAATTAAAAAGGTATCGGATGGTACAATTGGGAGATTCGAGTGTATTAAGTTATCGAACTCTGGAGCAGAGTGAATAAAGCGAAAACTCAATTAAAAATATAACGGGTGTTCAATAAAAAAATGATAATGATTTCAATACCTTTCTGTCATTAAAGAGTTAAAGAGTTTTTTCTCTCTAAGAGAATTGCTCTCTGGACTCCCTAGAAATGGGCGGCATGTTTCTTTTCGACGGGTGCTATCAGATTAATCGTAGATGGCGTCGAAACAGCAAGCACTCCGCGAGCGTGTTGTACGGTTTTACGAAACGCATGGCCATCGTGGAAAAATGTTTACGGTAAACCACTTTCGAGACGAAAACGTGCCCGTGAGTACAGTTTACCGGATCCTGGCATCCCTGAACGTGGAGTGGAAGGCCTGTAGCGGCCATCTGGCGAAGATAATGTCGAAGAAGAAGAAGGAATCGTTAAAAGAGCTGTTCGAAAACAAGGACGGAACGAGTTTGCGTGCGCCTGCCGAAAATATCACTGCTCCCATATCCTGATTCACCGAACCCCTTAAGATGGAGGACATCATCTATCGGAGGAAGATTTGTTCCCCCGAGTACACGGAAGAGCAGATAGCGTCATGAAATCGCAGTGCCGGTGGATGACGAAGAACTACCACGAGATGTCGTTCGTGCTGGACGACGAAACTTACTTTCCGCTCTCGAAGACCCACATTCCAGGAAATGACAACTACGACAAGTCGGCCCCACCCCTGGAATAAAGGTGTCTTGAAAAAATTCCTCTGCGTTTCTTGAAAGAATATCACGCGGATGGGAAGCACGTCTTCTGGCTGGACAAGGCGTCTTCCCATTACGCCAAGAAGACGCTGGAGTATCTTGAGCAGAAAAAGATACCGTACATGCCGAAAGAAAGGAACCCGACCAACTTGCCCCAGTGCCATCCCATTGGGGATTTTATTGGTTCCCTCAGTGCCCTAGTGTACAAAAATACGAAGCAGTTAACCAGTTCCGGAATTGTATCCGGAAGATGGACGTCAGTGTCGTCCAGCGCTCTTGTGAAAGCATCGCGACTAAGTTTCGTCGTACGGGTGACAAGGGCCCTTTCTCCAATATTCATTGACGTTTTTTGGAGAATAAACATTTAGTTTTTAATCAAAAATACATAATTCGTTGAATTTTTTTTATGACTGAAAAATTCTCATTTTATTATTTTGAACACCCGTTATTAGGCTTACAGGAGAAAAAAACCAGGACAAATCAAGCTTTTTCCTCGACTTCCCAGGACACCAGGACAGCCAGTGCAAAACCAGGACATGTCCTGGGAAACCAGGACGTATGGTCACCCTATGATGAAGAAGCCCACGCCCGCCAACGGAAATATACAGATTCTCCATGAAATATGAAATTTCATTTTCCATTTAAATTTTCAATAATGTACTAGTGAACTTAAGTAAACAATCTTAAGTTTAAGTAATTCTTGATCGATTAGTGGTGGAAAAAATGAAATTATTTGATAAATTACATTGTTATGCAACGTTCGCACTACCAGTTAAAACGGGTTTTTATGCTATCTTGGTGACATTTTTCTTGTTGCTAATTATTAAAACGTGTTATAACTCTGTAGTGTAAACATTGTATTATTAAACCAATTCTGCAGCGTTTTATGTTATATAGATGTTTTATGTGGTAATAGAACTGACATAATTATATATTACATATTATCTTCAGTACAGCGGTTTTATAATTTAAAACAGATTTATTTTAAAATTTAAATTGGTATACCTAACCGTTCTATTTGTTGTATACTTTGAAACGCGATTAGAACTGTGTTTTAAATACATAGAGCAAGACAGATACTCTGACTGCATAAACTGGGAAAACAATTTTAAGTCCAGTAACGCTTAAGACATGGCTTGAATTTGAATCGAAAAAGAACACCCGCTTCAACTGCTGCTGGGACGGTAAGTTCTGTTTTAAAATTTTCCGTTGTGTGCAGTACTAAACAAAAGTGTTTGAAATTAGAAAACAAAAAGTTCTGCTGGGAATGTGATTGTTTCCGATGCAATTACACTCAGATTTTTCACGCAGGGGATACAGGCCGTGTAAATGAAAACCGCGTAAATTTAAAAAAAAACGCGTTAATGAAAACCGCGTAAATTTCAAAATCTGCGTGAAAAAACCTTAGTGTACTCTCCTATATAAAATACTACGCTGCTGAACAGTGCAATAACTACAGACGCACGTTGTCAGATGCCTTGCTGATAAAAAACATATAACAAAAATAGGTGTTGTCAAACATCGATCTCAAAGGATCGAATGAAAAAATAAGAAGATAATAAATACGAAAAATTTTCTAAGATGAACGAAATGAATTCGTGCGACCAACGAAGTCGTTCGTAATATACACAAACATTTATTGAAATAAACGAATGCTTTCATTTCATTCACGAAAAATAATGTCGTTACCAACGATAACATTCGACCCATGTACACTAGATAAGTAATGTTACTAAAACTTTTGTTCATCAAGCGTCCATTTCATCACACCAAAATCTTTCTAGTCCTTAATAATGATGAGCAGGTTAAAATAGAAACGAATTTGCCAGATCGATCTTTTTAATTAATAAAAAATTGGTGCTGTCAAACATTGATCCTAAAGGATCGAATGCGACAAACGAAATCGTTTGTAATATACATAAACGATTATTAAAATACACGAAACATTTCGTTTCGTTTACGAAAAATAATGTCGTTATCAACATTCGTGCAATGTAAACTAAATAAGTAAAATTCATCAAAATTTTCGTTCATCAAGCGGTCATTTCTTCCCCACACAGTAAAATCGATTCGGCCACATCTATTTTCTTAAATAAAAAAAATTGATGTAATCAAACATCGATCCCAAATGATCGACTGAAAACAATAAGAGGCTAATAATACGAAAACTTTTCTAAGATGTACAAAATGAATTCGTGTGACCAACAAAATCGTTTGTAATTTACACAACAGTTTATTAAAATAAACGAAAGATTTCGATTCATTCCCGAAAAATAATGCCGTTTTCAACAATAACATTCATGTCAACCATGAGATACTGCTTGCAAAGCTTGATAAACTAGGATGTACCTCGAGTTTCTGCCACTGGCTTCGATCCTACCATGTTCACCGCGAGTGCGTCGTGCAAATTGGCGACAACGTGTCTGAATCTTTTTGCAATAATTCCGGAGTTCCCCAAGGTAGTACACTAGGTCCATTACTATTTTCATTGTTCGTGAATGATGCGGTCTTCGTTCTAATGCGTGGAGGGAAACTGTTTTTCGCCGATGACTTGAAGATATTTCTTGTGATAAGGAATGAAGCCGATTGCCGTGAGTTACAGTGTCTCATTGATACATTTTACAATTGGTGTCAAAGAAACATGTTGATCCTTTGTGTTACGAAATGTTTTGTCATCAGTTTTCATCGTACAAGAGACATGCTTAATTTTAACTACAACATTGCCGGAACTCAGCTGCAACGCGTTGACCACGTAAAAGATCTAGGTGTTATTCTCGATGAAAGGCTAACTTATACCAATCACCTGTCAGCGACCATCGACAAAGCAAATCGACTTCTTGGTTTTATGTTCAAAATTTCTAGCGAATTCCGGGATCCTCTGTGTTTCAAGGCTTTATATTGCTCACTGGTGCGCTCGCTGTTGGAATTTGCAAACATCGTCTGGTGCCCTTATCATGCAACGTGGAGTGAAAGGATTGAAGCTGTCCAGCGCAAATTTATACGATATGCTTTACGTCAATTGCCTTGGAATGATCCGTTGAACCTGCCACCATATGAGAACCGTTGCAGACTATTAGGACTACATACTTTGCAAGAACGTAGACATACTTCGCAGGCCATTTTCATATCAAAGCTTCTGTTGGCTGAGTATGATGTTCCCGATCTCCTTGGACAAATCAACCTCTACGCCCCAACCCGTGTTCTTCGCCCTCGGACATTACTACACATCGAAATGCGAAACACCAACTACGCTGCTAATAGTCCGATTTTGGCGATGGTTCGTCGCTTCAACGAGCTTGCCAAGCACTTTGACCTCAATTATAATTCATCACAATTTCGTAACCGTTTGCTGTTACATTAGGTTAATTATTTTTAGTTTAGTTCATTAAAACTTAGTGTCAGATGAACACAAATTTTAAATACAAATACAAATGTAATGTACACTAAATATGTAATATTTACGAAAACTTTCGTTCATCAAGCGGCCATTACTTCACACCATAATCTTTTTAGTCATCAATAGAAGGGAGCAGGTTGAATTAAAATCGATTTTGCCAGATCGTTAGTTTTAGTTAGTTGAAAATCGTTGTTGTCAAACATCGATCCTAAAATATCGATTGAAAAAATAATATGCTAATGAATACGAAAACTTTCCTAAGATGAACGAAATGAAATTGTGCGACCAAAGAAATCGTTCATCATATACATAAACATTTATTGAAATACACAAAACATTTCGTTTCGTTCACGAAAAATAATGTCGTTATCAACGATTACATTCGTGCAATGTAAACTAAATAAGTAAAATTTACGAAAACTTTCGTTCATCAAGCGGCCATATCTTCGTACCACAATAAAATCGATTTGGCCACATCGATTTTTTTAAATCAATAAAAAATCTATGTTGTCAAACATCGATCCCAAAAGATCGACTGAAAACAATAAGAGGATAATAAATACGAACACTTTTCTAAGATAAACGAAATGAATTCGTGCGACCAACGAAATCGTTCGTAATATACACACACGTTTATTAAAATAAACAAAACATTTCGTTTCATTCACGAAAAATAATGTCGTTATCAACGATAACATTCGTGCAGTATACATTAAATGTGTAAAATTTACGAAAGATTTCGTTCACCAAGCGGCCATTCTTGTTCATGAAATGAACAAAACCTACTATTTAGAATGCACGAAAATACTTCGTTGCAGAAAACGACGAATGAACTTGTGCATTTTATGATCGATTTCATTATATTTACGAATTTATATTATCAGTGTTTTTACTCGATTAACGCAAATAATCGATTAATTTCTAAAATAATCGAAAAATTAATAATCGATTACATGCTTTCGGCATAATCGAGAAAATCGAGTAGCTGCTATCAATTAATCGAAAGTATAATTAATGAAGGGTGGCATTGAAAATGAAAATCGCAGAGTAAAAAAATATGACTTCTCCCAATTTTTCAAAATGTGTCGAGCGACCTTTTTTTTTTGGTTGACAAACTAGGATTTACTAAATAATCGATTATTGATTTTAATCGATTATCTTGGTCGATTAATCGAATGAATTAATCAAGCTCTCAAAAGTTATTCGATTAACGGATAATCGATTATTTGCAAAAATCAGACATCACTACCCAGTGAGCAAATTTTCTTACAGAGACCGCTCTGCTAAGTTTCTGTAAGTCTTGGTTTGGCATTCCTGTCAGATTTCTGAGCGTATCCTGTCGGGTTAGTTGAGCTAGGGCGAACTCGGTTTCGCTCGCGTTTTCTGGCAAATTTTGACAGGAACCGAGCTAAACCCTGGCATAACTCGGACATAAACTGTGAAAAATTTCGTAAATCGCTATGCATTAGTTTTGGACAGATAATTTTCATAAAATATACGAATTTTTCGTACGTATGATAAATCGTTCGTAGTTCTATTGAAACACATTTAGTTTTTATTACGAGTTTTTCGTGAAAACCACGAAACGACTTTCGTTGGTTTATTACGAAACAGCTTCGTTCGGCAAACGAATTATTCGCTGCTATATACGAATGTCTTTATAATATTTACGAGCACCATTCGTCGAACCGTCAACGTCAACAGAGCTTCAATATGGAGTCATTGTTGCTATACGTCAGATAATTGTTGATGTTCACGACGGTCTCGGTCTGACTATTTAATAGCCGTATCCGTGTCCGCCGGTTTCAGGAAGATTTTCTAAACCTCTTCCGCTTTTAGTTGATCCAGAATCCGGAGCAGTACGGATTCAGTTGAGCCATCGCTCGATGGTTTTGCATGAAAAATTTTGAGTTTTTCTCTGCCGGAGCAATGTAAAAGAATATGCTATTAAATACGAAAACTTCTCTTAGATGAACGAAATGAAGTCGTGCGACCAACGAGATTGTTTGTAATATACATAGACGTTTATTAAAATAAACAAAACATTTCGTTTCGTTCACGAAAATTAATGTCGTTTTCAACGACAACATTCGTGCAATGTACACTAAATAAGTAAAATTCACGAAAACTTTCGTTCATCAAGCGACCATTTCTTCATATCACAATAAAATCGGTTTTGCCAGATCTGTGCTTTTAACTAAAAAATTAAAGGGTTGTGTACAGGACACGACCACGGTGACATTAAAAATGTAGCTTTTTTCAAGTGCGTGCAAATGAATTTTATTTATCACATCTATTAATCAATCAAGTATCTCACTAGGTGATTGGCATTATTTGGCTGATCCATCTAGTAAAAATAGGCTGGTCTGTCCAAAAAATATATTCAAAAGAAAAGTTCCATATTGAGAGCTGTGATGAGGAAGCCCACGCCCGCCAACGGAAATATACAGATTCTCCATGAAATATGAAATTTCATTTTCCATTTAAATTTTCAATAATGTACTAGTGAACTTAAGTAAACAATCTTAAGTTTAAGTAATTCTTGATCGATTAGTGGTGGAAAAAATGAAATTATTTGATAAATTACATTGTTATGCAACTTTCGCACTACCAGTTAAAACGGGTTTTTATGCTATCTTGGTGACATTTTTCTTGTTGCTAATTATTAAAACGTGTTATAACTCTGTAGTGTAAACATTGTATTATTAAACCAATTCTGCAGCGTTTTATGTTATATAGGTGTTTTATGTGGTAATAGGACTGACATAATTATATATTACATATTATCATCAGTACAGCGGTTTCATAATTTAAAACAGATTTATTTTAAAATTTAAATTGGTATATTTCTATTCTATTTGTTGTATACTTTGAAACGCGATTAGAACTGTGTTTTAAATACATAGAGCAGGACAGATACTCTGACTGCATAAACTGGGAAAACAATTTTAAGTCCAGTAACGCTTAAGACATGGCTTGAATTTGAATCGAAAAAGAACACCCGCTTCAACTGCTGCTGGGACGGTAAGTTCTGTTTTAAAATTTTCCGTTGTGTGCAGTACGAAACAAAAGTGTTTGAAATTAGAAAACAAAAAGTTCTGCTGGGAATGTGATTGTTTCCGATGCAATTACACTCAGATTTTTCACGCAGGGGATACAGGCCGTGTAAATGAAAACCGCGTAAATTTAAAAAAAAACGCGTTGATGAAAACCGCGTAAATTTCAAAATTCGCGTAAAAAAACCTGAGTGTACTCTCCTATATAAAATACTACGCTTGTATTAGCCATGATCTTACCCGTTCGACATAAGAACAAAAACTGATTCAAACGGGTACGCGTCACTTCTATTTATAAACTAACCGTATATGGTTTAGTCACTTAGGTGCGAGTGTGTGCAAATGCCAACGTTACCGAAAATCGATAGCGCTTATTGCATCGCCCGGAGACGATGTTGCTCGTATGGGATAAGAGCAACAACTGATTTAAACGGACATGCGTTGCTTCTCTTTATGACTTTTCGTGTTTCATTCAGCAACTAAGCTGCCCTCTCTTGACGGCTGTGTCTGAGAAATCTGCCTCACGAATGGTATTTTTCCCGTTTTTAGTGAACTTTTTAATTTTACCAATTTCCAGAAGTCTACTTTTATTGGGGAGATATTAAATTATTACCAATATTTAAGTTAGGTGTTTCTGAATCGGTTGGTGTATGAATGATTAAAATCCATCTAGTAATATCGGAGTTATAAGCGTGCAAACCTTACATAGTTTCGTTACATGGGAGATAGTTTAGATTTTAGAATGACACCTAGCCCCAGATAGTGGAGTAAGACATTTTTAATGTCAAAACCAGGAAAACCAGCCTCCGATCACAATTCGTAATGTCCGATTGCAATGCTGTCCTGTATCCGGAAGTTATTCGAAAAAATGATCTTGTTTCGCCTCGATAATTGGGTCGAAACAAATGGCTTACTGTCAGATACACAATTTGGCTTCCGCAAAGGCAAAGGGACGAACGATTGCCTTGCGTTGCTCTCAACAGAAATTCAAATGGCATATGCTAACAAAGAGCAGATGGCATCAGTATTCTTGGATATTATGGGGGCTTTCGATTCAGTTTCTATCAACATTCTTTATGAAAAGTTGCACCAGCATGGTCTTTCGCCAATTTTAAATAACTTTTTGCTAAACCTGTTGTCTGCAAAACAAATGCATTTCTCGCATGGTGATTTATCGACATCACGATTTAGCTACATGGGCCTTCCCCAGGGCTCATGTCTAAGCCCTCTCCTCTACAATTTTTACGTGAATGACATTGACGAATGTCTTGTCGATTCCTGCACGCTAAGGCAGCTTGCAGATGACGGTGTAGTCTCTATTACACGTCCTAAAGCCGTCGACTTGCAAGAACCACTGCAAGATACCTTGGACAATTTGTCTGCTTGGGCTCTCCAGCTGGGTATCGAGTTTTCCACGGAGAAAACTGAGCTAGTCGTATTTTCTAGAAAGCGTGAACCAGCGCAACTACAGCTTCTATTAATGGATCAAACTATTGCTCAGGCTTCAACATTCAAATATCTCGGGGTATGGTTCGACTCTAAAGGTACCTGGGGATGTCACATTAGGTATCTGAAACAGAAGTGCCAACAGAGGATCAACTTTTTCCGTACAATAACTGGAACATGGTGGGGTGCTCATCCAGGAGACTTGATCAGGCTGTACCAAACAACGATATTATCAGTGTTGGAGTACGGATGTTTCTGCTTTCGCTCCGCCGCGAACATACACTTCATCAAACTGGAGCGAATCCAGTATCGTTGCTTGCATATTGCCTTGGGTTGCATGCACTCGACCCATACGATGAATCTCGAAGTGCTGGCGGGCGTTCTTCCGCTGAAAAATCGATTTTGGGACCTCTCATATCGATTGCTCATTCGATGCGATATTCTGAACCTATTGGTGATTGCAAATTGCGAAAGGCTTGTCGAGCTTAATTCTCAGACCCGATTCATGTTCTTGTACTTCGATTACATGGCACAGAACATCAATTCATCTACGTATAACGTCAACCGTGCTCATCTCTTTGATACTTCTGATCCAACTGTATTTTTCGATACATCCATGAAGCAAGAGATTTATGGAATTCCGGTTCATATTCGCCCACAAGTGGTCCCAAAGATTTTCTATAACAAATACCATCAAGTCGACTGCGCCAAAATGTTCTACACTGACGGATCAATTCTCGACGGGTCCACAGGCTTCGGTATCTTCAACGAAAATCTTGCTGACTCATTCAAACTCAATGATCCTGCTTCAATTTACGTCGCAGAATTAGCTGCCATTCAGTATACTCTCGGGATCATTGACACCCTGCCCTCAGACCATTACTTCATCGTTTCGGATAGTCTCAGCTCCATTGAGACCATCCGTGCAGCGAAGCCTGGAAAGCACACACCGTATTTCCTGGGGAAAATGCGGGAATATCTGCGTGCTTTATCTGAAAAATCTTACCAGATTACCTTGGTTTGGGTCCCGTCACATTGTTCTATTGCGGGCAATGAGAAGGCGGACAATTTGCTTCAACGAATTTTTTAGTATCTCTCGTCAAAGGACGCTCGATAGTTGGCAAACCTCATGGAGCAATGGGCATCTGGGACGGTGGTTTCATTCCATTATCCCGAAGGTATCAACGAATGCTTGGTTTAAGGGGTTGGATGTGAATCGGGACTTTATTCGTACGATGTCAAGGATCATGTCCAACCATTACTCGTTTGACGCGCATCTCCGTCGTATAGGGCTTGCTGAAAGTAATCATTGTGTTTGTGAGAACGGCTATCACGACATCGAGCATGTTGTTTGGCTGTGCGCAGAGTACTGTGTTGCCAGGTCCCAACTAATAGATTCCCTTCGGGCCCGAGGTAGATCACCCTATCTGCCAGTGTGGAACGTCCTGGCAAGCCGTGACTACCCCTATATTTTTCTTATCTATATCTTTTTGAAAACTATTGATGTCCAAGTTTAATACATTTTCCCCTCTCTCATTTACAGTAGAATCTCACCAACCTATCCCTGTCTCTACAATATGGCATTGCTTCACGAGTCTTCGGTGCATACCCTTCTTGATAACCGTCTACCCAGAACATCATGACATACCTCACATGCAGATGATATAGAACATCATGACAGCATCAGAGTTCCAATAATTATCCGAAATATCGACCCTCCCCTCGCCCCTGTGATTACAGGCTGGAAACTACAACACTACAACAAAGTGTGCATATCCGTCACAATGATCAATCAGCATACGACGATGTCAATTACACAATATGTATCCCACTTCCTACCTTTTTCCTTTACTTACATAAGAGGGGAGCAAGCCGTCCCTAAATACGGCTTTCCCTTCCCGTTAGTGGGGAGTGTGACATGTAATTAAAAAAAAAATGAATTATCGGCCTCGTTAAGCTAAAGCCTTTAGGCCTAAATAAATGTATTTAAGATAAAAAAAATTTAAAAAAAACGTTAATGAAGGTACCAAAGACATCGATTCCAACGTGAAAATTCCACTGTCAGTAAAAAAAATAAGGCGAAGAATTGTTTTGGCTTTACCTGTCTGGTTTTGACCCGAAGGCTACAGAGAAAGACATACGAAATTTAGTGCAGCAAAAACTCGACACCAGCGAGACTGTTGACGTCCGTAAGTTAGTTCCCAAGGGCAAAAATCTTGAAGAACTTTCCTTCGTGTAGTTCTAAGTCGGAGTTGGATTACAGCTGAAAACGGTCTCCCTGTTAAAATCCTCCTGGCAGAAGGGAATAATCTTCCGTGAGTTTGATTTTTACACGCGATCTACGTTTCGGTTTCAATCACAACAGCAGATATGAAATAACAACAACAATCAGCACTACCCCACTCACTGCATGTATCTCGCCAATCGCTAACACTAATCAGACGGTTCACTCGCAATTAAAATCACAGAGCTCTGAATCCGACCCGACTACCGATAATGAAACAAAACGTCCATTTACAATCTTCTATCAAAACACAAGAGGTCTCCGCTCAAAGACCCGGCAACTCTTTGGAGCACTTTCGATTACTGATTATGACGTTGTGGTGTTTACTGAAACATGGCTCAACGACAATATACTTAACGGTGGATGGAATTGTTAAATATAATATTGTTACGAAACAGCTAAAACTTAGATCGGTAACAGTACACTATCAAAATCTTTTGCGTTTGATAAATCCCCCGGTTGAACTTTGTAATATTCTCGCAGGGCTAATCGTACACGTGAATGATTTATTGAAAAATGTTGTGGGAGTGTTACCATACATAGTGCACAGTGAGCAAAGAGAAGAGGATGCTGAACAACCACCGATTGGAACAGGAGCCGTACGAAGGGCCACGAGATCGGAAGAAGGAGCTGTAGGAGGAGTCGACAGTTCTACGATTACTCAACCAGGACCATACGACTACACACCGCAATTACAGTTTCCTCCGCGAGTTTCATCGCACTCGGGCAGGCGAGGGCGAGAACGAGTCTCTTCAGTTTTTGGTTCACCAGAGATACAGCGCACCACAACAAATGAAAACCGTACACCACCACCACCATACGAGGCTAATGGACACCAGGCCAGATTGCGAAGATTGAGGGAAGTTCAAGAAAACGAAGCACGTGCCAGACAGTGGCAGGAGCAGGAAGCGCGAGATAGAGAATATCAAGCAAGGGAGGATTACCACAGACTTCGTGATGAGCTTTTGGATCGTTTGCTGCGCCAAGATGGGCCACCACCAGCACGAGCGGATAAAAGGAAGACGTTGAAAGCTATACATAACTGGCCCTTTAAATTTCGTGGGGAAAAAGATACCACCTCACTCAACGTTTTTTTGGACCGAGTGGAAACGTTCGCCAGGTCGGAGGGTATGAACGAGGACACATTGTAGAGTAGTATCAAACATCTGCTACACGAAGATGCTCTTGACTGGTACGCTCGAGCGACATCACGAAATCTGCTACGGTCATGGGTCAGCTTTCAAGCGAGAAATTCGAAAAGAATTTCTACCAAGTGGATATTCTCAGATTCTTCGTTTGGAGGCCTGGAGTTTTCGATTCCAGGGAGTCAGAAAATCGTTTGCCAAGTACTATCGGGACATATCGGCACTTTTCCGATTTGTTGAGCCGCCTATTCCTGAAGAAGAAAAGTTTTTCACAGTCAAGAAAAACATGACAGCGGACTATGCAACGATTGTGACAGCAGCAAGACCCCGATCGCTTGAGGAGATGGTGGAGATATGTACAAGCTACGACGAGACCAGAATGCTCCTGAATAGACAGCGTCGTGTACCAATTCCTCACAGTGCGCTACTGGAACCGAACTTTGCAACACCGGTATGCACAACCAAACTACTGCCGGGGCCACAGCATTTACCGCATCGCTTCAGTAGGATACACGCAGTAGAAATGGAACTAGGAGCTGATGGAGAGTTGGGACCGCAACAATTGGTCTCGAAAGCACACGGAAGGTCAACTGAACAGGACGAGAAAGACGGGCGATACGACATAGATGAGCTTCTCGAGCAAGTTAACGCACTCAAGATGACTATGGAGAGAAAGGGTGCCAGAACTAACTCGATAACACAGAATCGCCCTCATCAACAGTTCGTGAATAGTTTCAACCGACCGGGAACGCAGCAGCTACGTGAAGAATTCAGGAATCGACCAGCACTGTAAAAGCAACCACGGCAGCAAAACGTAATAAAACGAATTCAACAGTTGGATCAGCAACAAGGTTGGCATCGACAGCAATTCGATTCCCAACCAACGGACGAACAAAATATAGACAACCAAAGAAGTGATTGGCAACATCAAAATCGGTATCAGCGAACGGAACGGCCAAACGAACAGAAACCTGAATTATCGAATCATCAACGGATTGTAATCACTTGCTGGAACTGCGACGAAGACGGACACAGATTTATGGACTGCCCGAAACCGCAGGCAATCCTATTCTGCTACCGATGTGGAAGGAAAGGTTATTCCTTGCGCAGTTGCTTTACATGCCGTACAGATGCGGTAAACTCTCAGGCAGAGAACGAGCAGTAAAGAGGAGCAGCTCTCCGCAAAATCTTGAAGACTCTTCGGACATTCCAGAATTTAAAAACCTCAACTCAGTAATCATTAATCCCGGAAGCGACAATCGTCCTCACGCTGTAATCTCAGTGTTAGGTAAGGAGATCACGGCTCTGCTCGATAGCGGAGCAAACTGCTCATTGCTTGGTGATAAACAGGTTCAGTTAGCTGAGGAGTATGGACTGAAGAAAGGGAACGTGACGGGCGGAATAAAAACAGCGGACGGCGCTCGACACAGCATCACCGACTTTGTCTATCTACCCATCATATACAACAACCGGAACGAAGTTCTCCCAGTACTGTTAGCTCCATCGATCGCAGATTGCGTCATATTGGGAATGAACTTTTGGGAGAAATTTGGAGTTCAGGCGGTTTGTTGTCGAGTTGAAGCAGAAAGCATCGAGCAATGCACCAAAGATCATGAAATGAAGGAACTGTCGGTAGAGCAGAGAAAACGTCTGGAGCGAACAATAGCAAGGTTTCCAAGGGCACAGGAAGGCAAATTGGGCCGCACTATCCTGTATGAGCATCGTATCGAGGTGGGAGACGCACCACCAAAGAAGCAACGGCACTATCCGATGTCGCCCTATGTCTTGCAGGAGGTCAACCGAGAAATAGATCGCATTATTGCCCTAGATGTGATAGAAGAAGCGCGGTTCTCACCATGGAACAACCCCTTAGTTGCCGTTAAGAAAAAGACCGGACAATACCGTGTTTGCCTGGACGCCCGACACCTAAACTCTATTATGGTGAACGATGGCCATCCAATTCCACAGATTGCGTCAATCACAAATAACCTTCGAAGCAGCAAATACATCTCGTCGATCGATCTAAAATATGCGTTTTAGATACCTCTATATCCAGTTTCGAGACCACTTACTGCGTTCACCGTGCCATCCAGGGGTCATTTTCAGTTTAAAGTGGTACCTTTTGGATTATGTACGGCAAGTCAGGCCCTCGCAAGGCTTATGACGCATATCTTCGCGGACATGGAGCCACATGTCTTCCATTATCTTGATGATATTATCATCTGCTCAGAGACATTCGAAGAACAATAGCTCTGCTCGAAGAAGTGGCTCGACGGCTGCAGCAAGCAAATCTAACGATTTCCGCTGAGAAATCCCTTTTCTACGGGAAAAGGATGAAGTATCTCGGCTACGTGATCGATGAACAAGGATGGCGAGTAGATAACGAAAAGATAGAGGCCACTGTACAGTTTCCAACACCCATGACCAGAAAAGAAGTTCAGCACTTCCTAGGCGTTTGCAACTGGTATCGTCGGTTCATAGCTGGGTTCTCGCAGTTAGCAGCTCCACTAACGGATCTCACCCGAACAAAGACCGAATTCCGGTGGATTCCGGAGGCGGAAAGAGCATTTTTAAAACTAAAAGCGGCTTTGGTGTCCGCTCCGGTTTTGGCGATGCCGGATTACGAAATATCTTTCGCGATTGCATGCGATGCCAGCTACACAGCGATTGGAGCAGTCCTTACGCAGGATATCAACGGTGAGGAGCATCCGATCAGTTACTTTTCGCAGAAACTATCAGCATCAGAGAGTACTCGGTTACGGAACGGGAGTGTCTTGCAGTGATTCGTGCGATCGAGAAGTTTAGGGGCTATGTGGAAGGAGTTAAGTTCATTGTTCACTGCGATCACGCAGCTCTCAGCTATTTGAAGTCCATGAAAAATCCAACGGCTTTGATGAGCCGATGGTTACTACGGCTTAATGCATTTGATTTCGAGATCCGGTACAGAAAGGGTTCAATCAATGTGGTTCCAGATGCTTTCTCGAGAACGGTGGCTGAAGCAGTCTACACGGCAGATCAAGCACAGGATCCATGGTACAAAAATCTGGTGGAGAAAGTGAAAACAAAAGGCGACAAATTTTCAGACTTCCGGATCGCCAATAACACGCTGTTCAAAAAATGTCGCAGTAAGAACAAAGTTGGAGCAGTTATTCACGTGTGGAAGCAGATAGTTCCGAAGGAGGAAAGAACCCAACTCATCCGCAGATTTCACGACGAACCAACAGCAGCTCATTTGGGATTTTATAAGACCTGGCACAAGTTCCAGGCCCATTACTATTGGCCACGTATGAAGCAGGAAACTGGGGACGACTGCACTATCTGTAAGGCGTGCAAAGTTCTCAGTACAAGAATGATGCCGCAGATGGGTAATCTGAAGCCAGCAAAGATTCCGTGGGAGATGATCTCGGTAGACTTCGTCGGACCATTCACACGATCCAAGAGGGGAAACACGGTGCTACTCGTAGTGGTGGATTGGGTTAGCAAATACGTAATCACCAAGCCATTGCGCACAGCAGATTCTCAGAAAATGGTGGAGTTCTTGGAGGAAGAAGTGTGCCTAAAGTTCTCTCATCCACGACTGATACTCTCCGACAACGGCAAACAATGCTCTTCAAATCGTGGATGTCGCGGCACAGAATCGGTCACATGAAAACAGCGTACAATTGTCCGCAAGTTAACAACGCGGAGCGGGTCAATCGCGTCGTCGTCACCTGTATTCGGGCGTTACTGGACGGAGATCACCGCGAATGGGACGAGAATTTATCAGCCATCACTGCGGAAATAAATGCCGCCAAGCATGAAGCAACGGGAGTGAGTCCGCATGAGGCAAATTTTGGGCGGAATTTGCTGCTACACACGGACCTCTACACACAGCAAGATCTCAACACAGCAGAAGATCCCAACGTAGCACAGGACTTGAGACTATCAACGATACGACGGATACAGCAGCTCATTATACAACGCATCAGGAACAGCCACGAACGGTCGAAGCAACGCTAGAATCTCCGCAAAAATATCATCTAAGGTCAGTTTGGCGACGATCTTTTGTACTTTCCTCGAAGGCCGATCAATTAAATAGCAAGCTTGAGCCGAAATTTCTTCCAGCAATCGTGAAGGAGATCCTATAAACGAACCTGTACGTATTAGAGGACGTTTTGAGTGGAAAGCAAGGCAGGTACCACGCGAGGGATATCAAAGCCGATTAAACGAACAAAGTCCAGCTATGTCCACATGTTCAGCCTGTCAACAATGAGTTTGTTTGAGAGCTCCCAAAACACCGTTTGCCGATCGGGATAAATCGTGCTCTGTCAAGGTGTGGCGAGCAACAACATTTTTAACTACCTCCCCACCTTGGCACTACTGGTAGCCACAGTTTACAACGAAGATCTGTCCCAGAAGGCCTAGGACAACTTGTAGTCGCAGCAAGAAGCTGTCGTGACACAAGGGACGGGGTTGGACTTCTGCAAGCCAAAGGCAGATCTCGGCGGGAACTGTTAGCACCATTGGCTATTGGCAGAAGGATGTGCACTGCGAATCGACCAGATGCTAAAAGCCTACAACAGGCACGCCATTTTCGGGACGAGAGAAACCGTACAGCGGATGGAATAGATTTGAGCAGGAGAATGTAGTCGCCACAGCAGATCATCGCAAATCGGAACCAAACCGGACCAATACCGCACACATCTGCCAACACATCGTTCGCGCGTGGTAGAAAGATGCAGCGACCTTAAAGCCTCTACGAGCCACCGCGTGGCGGATCATTGATGCATCTGCTGTCCATCAGCAAGCGCAACCGCGCGTGCCGCTCACGAATCGGGAGAAATCGTACCCTGCAATATGGAAACGGGTTGCAGTGATCGCCGCTGCACATCAGTCGTACTCTGGCGAGTGGATCCTGAGTTCGACGACAAAAAGCAAATCACGATTTTCGAAAGTGTGTCAATAAGACTCGAATGCGTTCCCAGAGGTTAATGCTTGGGGGTCGTCATGAAATTCTCAGCCAAAAGTAACGCGATTCAGGGCGCGGTAAAACCCTTCCATTGGGCTCATGACGATTTAGTTGAGTAAATGCTTCTTTCTCAAGTACAATTCACAGACCAATATAAACCAATTTTGTCTTTGTCAAGATATGTAAATATAGCTTAATATTTTGTGTCAGATTGTACCTATTTTAGCCAATTAAAATAGGTTAGAATCTAATTAGTATGCTACCCGTAGTTGGTTGGATTCGTGAAAATTAAGACAAAGACTTTGGTCAGGAACGATTTGCGAGGTCCAATAAGGTTTGCCAGAATCAGCTGGCGGAGAATTATGAAGATATAGTAAGGCAAAGGTTAGTTAGTAGAAGATTTGGTGAGCAAACAAGGCTCGCGTATTAATTATGTTTTGGGATATAGCAAAAGTTACTTGAGATCTGCTCAAGAATTCGTTTAGTGGACCGACTCGTTTCTGATCATTATCTTACGGGATGGAATATTTTTTGAATTTTTTATGAATCGTTTGATCATCGATTCATAAAAAATTTTGCGCTACGGTAGAGTTCTGTTACGACGCCATCTAAACTGGCTTGCCTCGAGTGGCACGAGACGACGAAAGTGCACGTGAACCACGCCAGGCTGGAAGTAACCAGAAAGGATCCGGCAGAGGCAGATCGACTTGCGTTCCGCAATTACAGTGAGAGTGAAGACCCCTTCTTGAAGGCATTCTGCAGTTCGTAGGACGGTCAAGGTCACAGAGCCAATAGTTCGACGAAGGCGAGTTGGTGTTAAAAACGGAGGCTGGCTGGACTTCTGCTCGTGAACAAGGCGCATAATTGGAGTGCGGACGGATGGAAAATGAAGCATAAAGGCTGCTAGTCGGCGAGAACGACGTACAGAAACGCCAACGATAAAGTTCGACGACAAAGAGCAAGTCACGATTTTCGAAAGTGTGTCAATAAGACTCGAATGCGTTCCCAGAGGTTAATGCTTGGGGGTCGTCATGAAATTCTCAGCCAAAAGTAACGCGATTCAGGGCGCGGTAAAACCCTTCCATTGGGCTCATGACGATTTAGTTGAGTAAATGCTTCTTTCTCAAGTACAATTCACAGACCAATATAAACCAATTTTGTCTTTGTCAAGATATGTAAATATAGCTTAATATTTTGTGTCAGATTGTACCTATTTTAGCCAATTAAAATAGGTTAGAATCTAATTAGTATGCTACCCGTAGTTGGTTGGATTCGTGAAAATTAAGACAAAGACTTTGGTCAGAAACGATTTGCGAGGTCCAATAAGGTTTGCCAGAATCAGCTGGCGGAGAATTATGAAGATATAGTAAGGCAAAGGTTAGTTAGTAGAAAATTTGGTGAGCAAACAAGGCTCGCGTATTAATTATGTTTTGGGATATAGCAAAAGTTACTTGAGATCTGCTCAAGAATTCGTTTAGTGGACCGACTCGTTTCTGATCATCATCTTACGGGATGGAATATTTTTGAATTTTTTATGAATCGTTTGATCATCGATTCATAAAAAATTTTGCGCTACGGTAGAGTTCTGTTACGACGCCATCTAAACTGGCTTGCCTCGAGTGGCACGAGACGACGAAAGTGCACGTGAACCACGCCAGGCTGGAAGTAACCAGAAAGGATCCGGCAGAGGCAGATCGACTTGCGTTCCGCAATTACAGTGAGAGTGAAGACCCCTTCTTGAAGGCATTCTGCAGTTCGTAGGATGGTCAAGGTCACAGAGCCAATAGTTCGACGAAGGCGAGTTGGTGTTAAAAACGGAGGCTGGCTGGACTTCTGCTCGTGAACAAGGCGCATAATTGGAGTGCAGACGGATGGAAAATGAAGCATAAAGGCTGCTAGTCGGCGAGAACGACGTACAGAAACGCCAACGTCGTTCAGGAACGCGAACGACTTTATTGACTTGAGTAACACAAATTCTTTTGATTTGAGTTGGTGCATTTTGTCCTTAGTGTTTGCGTTTGGCTTCGTTTTTGGTAGCTCTGCTCTACCCGCAGCAGGGAACCCGCAACAGTAGTAAGGAATTTTTTTTGTTCAATTCGTTTATTTGATAAGGCACGTTGCGTTAACTTAAAGGTGCCAATTTTGTTTTATTTTACATTTTAAATTGCTTAAAACTAGAGGATTACATATTGATTTTTTTTAAATGAAACTAACGCGATTTTATAGCTATCTTATATATTTGCACAAGGGGATAATATTATTTTCGTAAGATTAGGGGGGTCATTTAGTTTTATGGCAATATGGTTTGACATTTTTATCAGTGAGATTATTGGAGCAAATAATGTTTAACTAAGGAGGACAATTTTTTACGACTATCTTAAAAGTAGGAATAACTAGAGGGCATGATTGAATTTTGTAATGATTCGTAATTAGAGTTATTTTTATGGGTAGTAGGGTTGGGCATTTTCAACGAGATTATATAATATAATAGCTAAAAACTAGAAGAGACAGGAAGAGCTAAATGCTTCGGGAAGATATTTGGTGGGGGTAGGGGTAGGGGTGTTACTTCTGGGTATAAGAGTCAGGAGAGGGAGGGTAGACAAAGATGGCAGGGAGAGAAAATTATTTTAGTTCCAGGCATCGTGAGATCAACGGATGGATTACAAACTCGAGTGGCCTTCATCAGGAGGAATCATGTACTGGGACGCCGGGTGGTCCTCCTCAAGATGGCAGGGGTTTCTCCAGATGATTTCGTAGTACGGCTCAGATGTGGATCGGCTACATTTCGAGTTAAGCGTGTTATGTTCGTGCTGTAGGTCCCGTGTTTGTTGGCTCATTCGATACAGATGCTTTGATACAGGTGGAAGAGGGTTCTGAGAATGATAAGGAAAATAAGAAGGGGCGGATAGACTTGTATATTAATGGTTTTCACAAAGGTGTATATAAGGGACATATAGATACCATCGCGGCTTTCCAGCACATCTCGAACCGGGACGTTGGTTGGTCTTCCTCGGGCCCGCAGGGTATCCATTAGCCGAGACCTGGCGGAACTGCACTCGGTGCACGCCCAGACAATGTGCTCGATGTCGTGATAGCCGTCGCCACAAGCGCAGATATCACTATCCACGAGCCCAATACGGCGGAGATGTGCATCCAGCGTGTAATGGTTCGCCATGAGTCGGGACATCACACGAATGAAGTCACGACCCACATCCATCCCCTTGAACCAAGGTTTCGTCGATACCTTAGGGATTATCGAATGTGGCCACCTTCCTAGCTCCCCACCGCTCCACGAAGTTTGCCAACTTTCGAGGGTTATCTGATGAGTAATACTGAAAAATTCGCTGAACCAAATTTGTCTTTCGTAAACGTCACCTTCTAAGGCACCCACCTTAGCTAAGGAGTCCGCCTTCTCATTGCCCGGAATGGAGCAATGAGAAGGGACCCATACCAAGGTAATCTGGAAAGAGTTGTCAGATAAAGCACTCAGTAGCTCCCGTATTTTCCCCAAAAAATACGAGGAGTGCTTTCCATGTTTCATCGAGCGAATAGCGTCAATAGAACTCAGACTATCCGAAACGATTAAGTAATGGACTGCGGGTAATGTTTCAATGACTCCAAGGGTATACTGAATGGCAGCTAGTTCTGCGGCGTAAACTGAAGCAGGGTCACTGAGTTTGTAGGAGGCGGTGAACTTTTGATTGAAAATACCGAAGCCAGTGGACCCTTCGAGGTTTGATCCGTCAGTATAAAACATCTTAGAACAGTCGACTTCTCGGAATTTATTATAAAAAATGTTTGGTTAGTTTGGTTTGGTAAGTGGTTACTTGTGGGCGTATGTGGTCCGGAATTCCACTAATCTCGTCTTTAATGGATGTGTCGAAGAAAACAGTAGATTCAGAAGTATTTATGAAATGCACACGGTTGGAATTGTAAGAAGAAGGGTTAATATTCTGCGCCATGTAGTCATAGTACAGGGACATGAAACGGGTCTGAAAATTGAGCTCAACAAGCCTTTCGAAATTTTCAATCACCACCGGGTTCAAGATATCGCATCGAATGAGCAATCGATATGAGAGTTCCCAAAATCGATTTTTCAACGGGAGAACGCTCGACAGCACTTCGAGACTCATCGTATGGGTCGACTGCATGCACCCTAAGGCGATACGCAAACAACGATACTGAATTCTTTCGAGTTTGATGAAATGTATGTTCGCGGCGGATCGAAAGCAGAAGCATCCGTATTCCAGTACCGACAGTATCGTTGTTTGATACAACCTAATTAGGTCTCCTGGGTGGGCACCCCACCACGTTCCGGTTATTGTACGAAGAAAGTTGATCCTTTGCTGGCATTTCTGTTTCAGATACCGAATATAGCATCCCCAAGCACCTTTCGAGTCGAACCAGACCCCTAGATATTTTACTGTGAAGACCTGAGCGATAGTTTGACCCATTAATAGAAGCTGTAGTTGTGCTGGTTCACGCTTCCTAGAAAATACAACTAGCTCAGTTTTCTCCGTGGAGAATTCGATACCCAGCTTTATAGCCTAAGCAGACAAATTGTCCAAGGTATTCTGTAATGGTCCTTGTAGATCGACAGCTTTGGATCCCGTAACAGACACCACGCCATCGTCTGCAAGTTGCCTTAACGTGTAGGAATTGTCAAGACATTCGTCAATGTCGTTGACGTAGAAATTGTATAACAGGGGGCTTAGACATGAGCCCTGGGGAAGGCCCATGTAGCTAAATCGTGATGTCGATAAGTCACCATGCGAAAAATGCATGTGCTTTTCCGACAACAAGTTTAGTAAAAAGTTGTTTAAAGTCGCTGAAAGACCATGCTGGTGAATCTTCTCTGAAAGAATGTTGATCGAAACTGAATCAAAAGCCCCCTTATTATCTAGGAACACTGATGCCATCTGCTCTTTGCTAGCATAGGCCATTTGAATTTCAGTTGAGAGTCCCTTTGCCTTAGCGAAAGCCAAATTGTGTATCTGACAATAAGCCATTTGCTTCAACCCAATTGTCGAGGCGGAATAGGATAATTTTTTCGAAAAACTTCCGGATACAGGATAGCATGGCGATCGGACGATACGAATTGTGGTCGGAGGCTGGTGTTCCTGGTTTTTGGATGGCGATGACCTTCACTTGTCTCCAATCGAGTGGGACAATGTTACCCTCAAGAAACTTATTAAATAAGTTCAATAAGCGTCTCTTGGCAGAGTCTGGCAGATTCTTCAACAAGTTGAATTTGATTCTGTCTGGTCCTGGAGCTTTATTGTTACACGACAAGAGAGCAGGTGAGAACTCCACCATCGAAAAAGGTGTTTCGTTCGCGCTATCGTGAGGAGACGTGGCGCGGTAAATCTATTGTGCCGGGGCGGAATCCGGACAAACCTGCTTGGCGAAATCGAATATCCAACGGTTTGAATATTCTGCACTCTCGTTAGTACTGTTTCGGTTTCGCATACGCCGGTCCGTGCCCCAAAGAGTGCTCATCGATGTTTCTCTCGTTAGTCCGTCAACGAACCGGCGTCAGTAACTACGTTTCTTGGCTTTCATCAAACTCTTCATTCACGTTTCTAACGTCGCATATTGTCGATAGCTAGCGGGTAACCCGTCTTCCCGGAAGAACTTATACGCGGCGGCCTTCTCCTCGTACACGTCTAAGCACTCTTTGTCCCACCACGGATTAGGAGAGCGTGTTTGTATGTTCGCGCCGGGTACTGGCTTAGTCTGAGCTTGATTCGCACTGTCGAGAATCAAACCAGCCAAAAGGCTGTACTCTTCCTCCGGAGGAAGTTCTTGGGTAGATTCGATGTTGTCGGATATCGTGGCAGCATAGCTCTTCCAATCGATATTTCATGTGAGGTCATACGAAATATTGATTGATTTCAATGGACTTGAACCGTTATTGATTGAGACTACGATCGGCAGATGGTCGCTGCCATGGGGATCAGGAATTACCTTCCACGTGCAATTTAACCGCAGCGATGTTGAGCAAAGGGACAAGTCTAAGGCACTCGGGCGCGCTGGAGGAGCAGGAATCCATGTCATTTCACCCGTGTTTAAAATTGTCAAATTGAAGTTATCGCAAAGATCGTGAATTAAGGAAGACCGGTTATCATCATAGAGGCAACCCCATGCTGTACCGTGAGAGCTAAAGTCTCCTAAAACTAGTCGCGGTGCAGGCAGGGATTCTAAGATGTCTTGTAGCCGTCGGTGCCCAACCGCGGTGTTGGGGGGAATATATATATGGAAGCTATGCAAAGGCTTTTGCCTTTGGTTGGTACTTGACAAGCGACAACTTCAATACCTGTTATCGAGGGAAGGTTAATTCTGTAGAAGGAATAGCACTTTTTGATCCCCAAAAGCACTCCTCCATAGGGGGTGTCTCGATCCAGGCGAATAATATTAAAGTCGTGGAGGTTGAGATCTATGTCGGAAGTTAACCAAGTTTCACATAGTGAAAATGCATCGCAACTCAAATTATTTATTAAAATTTCGAAGGAATCGATTTTCGGCATGATACTTCTGCAATTCCACTGTAGAACAGTGATCAAATCCGTGACCTCGTTCGATGAGTTAGCCATCGAAGGATACAATCGCTGAGAGGAGGGGCCATTTAGCAGTCAACTGCTTCAAAAATGTTCTCACTGTAGGGAGAAAAGCTAACATAAGACTTTTAATAGGATCAGTAATATTGAAAGTTTTTATTATCCAGTCCACTATGTCCGAGAGTTTTATAATTCCAGTGCTGTGATTACTCTCGAACTGAAACAAAGGAACACTTGGGATTTTTGATGTTCCTGGAAGTGCTGGGAACTCCTTCTCTGAGCTTAATCCTCCGAGACCAGGAGCTACTTGCTTCGGTTTGGTTGCAACACTTCCAATAGATATCACTTTCGGAGCCCCGTCAAGGGACACCTTCTGGCCTTTACAAGGAACTTTGGGAGAGGAAATGTTCCTCCTCTTCCTATAACTTCTAGGCACCCTAGTAGATATTCCCTCTTGTGGGTTACCAGCCTCGCCCTCGTCAGGAGGCAAGTGAGCATAGATGTTTGTTGAGGATGGTGGCGTAGCATTCTTTAACATTTCTGCGAAAGAATATTTGAATCGTCCCGCAAGGGAACGTTTCAGTTTATCCCCACGTAGTTTGTACGCGGGACATGCCGAGATATCATGCAGACTCACCGCACAGTAAGGACACTTTTGGCTTGCTTACTGTACGAATCATCTAGTTGATTCTCCCCGCATTTTCCACAGCGGGCCTTATTGCTACAATGGGTGGCTGTGTGACCCAATTGTTTACACTTTGTGCAATTCATGACCCGCGGTACAAACAGACGCACAGGCAGACGAACCTTGAGCAAGAGGGCGAAATTTAGCAAAGCGGTACCAGCGAAGGTCACCCGATAAGAGTTTGATTGGGGGTACGTTTTTTAACCATCCCCCGCAACTACTACTGAGTGCAAACGTTTGCACTCAAGTATTTTCACTGGCTGAAGTAAGCGGTCTCTGAAACGGCCAACCCCGTACTTCAGCAGATCATCGCACGTCAAACTCTCATCGGTTACGACGCCTTCGGATTGTACTTTTACAGCTGGAATATACACGTTATAATCCCGCGTAAAGTGCTCACAGTAAGCAATATCGTTTGTCTGCTTTGAGTTGGCTAGCAACACCCTTATCTTGTCCGAGCGGACCTTTGAAATTTCGGTCACAGCCGAGAACCGTTCCGTCAGGTCTTTAGAAATCTGAAGAAGTTTCAGTGATTTAGTCTTGGGCCGAAAGAAGACCACAAATGGACCAGTTGAGAGTTCTGGATAGCATTTGGGCCGGGGGGAGCCTTAGAAGTTGAACCCGTTTCAACTTCCATTTGACCATCCGGAAAGGGATGTCCATAAAGTTGGAAGAGCAAAATCAGCAGAACATGATTATGCATATTCTATAATTTAGTGCTAATTAAATGCAAATTAAATGTACAATTGAAAAATTTAATGCTTTTTTGGATTTTGTTTTATTACATGTTCTGCTGGCTTAACATAAAGTTAGCAGAACAACGATGTAAAAGTCATTGTAAAACCTACTAAAGCACATTGATTTATTTGAATAATTAAATGCTAATTAAATGTACTTTTAAAAAAGTGTTTTTTACAAGAAATCACTTGTTCTGCTAACTTAACATAAAGTTAGCAGAACAACGATGTAAAAGTCATTGTAAAACCTACTAAAACACATTGATTTATTTGAATAATTAAATGCTAATTAAATACACTTTAAGAAATCACTTGTTCTGCTGACTTGACAAAAAGTTAGCAGAACAAAGATGTTAAAGTCTACTAAAGTACATTTAATGATTTTAATAGTTAAACACTATTTAAATTCACTTGTAGAAAATTGTTAATAATTTTTTAAAGAAACAATTTGTTCTGATGGGTTAACAGCAAGCAGAAAAATAGTGTAAGTCATTGTAAAATCTAAGAATATTTAATAATATGAGTAATTAAATGCTAATTAAATTCACTTGTAGAAAATTGTTTGCAACTGTTTTTATGATATCGCTTGTTCTGCTGGGTTAACATCCAGCAAAACAATTATGTAAAAGTCATTGTTAAATCTGTTAAAGTACATTTAATGATTTAAGTAATTAAATGCTAATTAAATGTTAATTAAATGCACTCGCATGCGAAAAAATATTCGCAATTTTTTAAGAAATTACTTGTTCTGCTGGGTAAACATCAAGCAGAGCAATGATGTAAAAGTGATTTTAAAATATACTACAGCACATTTAGTGATTTGAATAATTAATTGCTAATTAAGTGCAATTGTAAAAAAATATTTACAATTTTACACCACACGCTCACCAATATTACTCCAAAATAGTTGGTACTATATTTTTAAATCGCTATATCTCAGTGACCAATTTGGACAATTTTAGAATCTACAAATTTTTTAAACTCAAGATTATTAAAGAATTATTGGAATTGAATATTCAACGATTTTGAGCAAGTACTACAAAAACACACAAATTTGTGTAAAGAACTTAAAATCTAGCGTGATGACCCATACATATTATTTGTTTCAATTTTTTGTACAGTAAGATTCCGTTATTGGCATGCTCCCATTTTGGCACACTCCGATTTTGGAAATAAATAGGATCCGTTTTTGGCAACATTCTTGTTGTACATAATAAGTCTTTTAAAAATGCGCAATAATTTTTTTTGTATCAATTGACATCACATTTGACTTTATTTCCAAACATGGGAGTCATATTAACCCTAAAAGGCGCAAATCATGTTTTCAAATTTTGTTAAAATTCTCTCATAGTTTCAATAATTTTTAGATGCTTTTTGCAATGTTGTTATAATACAGCGTTATGCATTTATTCATATTTTACACTATACGTGTCGTATTTAATGATTACAATAAGTATAGAAATGTAACTGTAAATGTAATATAACTGATATAACTGATAACAGTGTAACTAGTGTCTGACGGAATCTATTTTTATAGTAAACCCCAGAGCCTATGCACTTTAAGGAACAAGTACCGAGGAATACGCTACAGTGCATAATAATACTATAAAACTTTCAATAGCACCTTAGTAATATTGCGAGCCTCTTTCTCTTTCGATTATTACGTCACTACAAAACTTGACACTAAATTTTCAGTACATATCGAAAGCTGACCATAGTGCGTCCTAATACCGTATTTAGGAATACAAAACTGATAGCTCCTAAATAGTTTGTTTTAATTTTATGATGTCTTTGGCGAATTTGTTAGTTTTTTGGCGCTTTTTCAAAATTAATGGCATTAGGGTGGTCCTTGTGGTTAGGGTGTTCAAAGTATCGACTGTTTAGACGTGTAAAGTTTACCTGCGCAATGCCCTACAATATTAGAACACAAATAAATTGAAGCAAGTTTGCTGAATAAATCTCGCGTGTTTTTTGTAAACGGCCAATAAGCATGCTGTCAAAATCACTTTGAGAGAAAATTCCGGACAAACCGTAGCTCACCGAGAATGGATGTTAAAATTTTATGAAAGAGAAAACTTTTCTCTTTCATAAAATATTAACATCCATTCTCGGCGAGCTACGGTTTGTCCGGAATTTTCTCTCAAAGTGAATTTTGACAGCATGCTTATTGGCCGTTTACAAAAAACACGCGAGAAATAAGGCTATGTCTAATGGTTAATTTGCCATGATTTTATTTAAAGATTTGAGGTAGGGTGGCTCTTGAAAATCGTGTTGCTTATATTTTTTTTGATGTGTTAATTTTTCGTAAACGCATTGTTCTAGAACTTTCATCGGAACACATTTGTAGCACTGATGTTTCAATCCCTTTTGTTTGGGCAGTTGCAAGTGATTTTTAAAACAAAACTGGTTTTCATCAAATCTAAATATCTTTAAGCATTGCAATTCGATTTTCAATCTATCAATTCAATTTGAAAGATCAACGATTAGTTAGCCAAAGAGAATTAATAAATTTATTTATTTTTTAAATGAGCAGTTTTTGAAACAAAATTGTTCATTAATTTTCAGAAAGAAGAGATAACAGCCCCAGTAGCGACATCAACACTACCATGCAACGAATTGTTTGAGTTTTGATGTCCAGTGGGCCGAATAAAAGCGATTCGAATTAAATGATATGTTACACCTCCGTAATGAGGGGCATTGCACTAGAGAAGTGAGCGAAGGTTGTGAGAATTTTACTGGATGACGCACAGTGTAGCAAAACACAAAACCACAGTATAGGTTGAATAGAGTCTTCTCAAAATATTAAGTCTTGAGGACCAAAGATAGATTTTTTACAGTACTTCAAAGGTGAAACAGATGATAAATTCTGGAAAAAAAACTGCGCTCAAACCTATGTTATTCAAATAAATATATCATTTTAGTTAAGATTCCGATTAGGGTCGAACTGATTTTATTAGTAATGTTATTCGGGGATTTATAATTTCCATTCGATTTAATCGATACAAGGCTTTCTTCTCACTCACTTTTTTTCAAAATAGTTAGGAAAGATCGCTTGTAGTTCATGACTCTTGAAAATTAGTGTATTTTTCAAGCTCACGCAACTATCATGTAAACAAACCACCGAGAATTGTCAAGCGAAGTTAACAAGGCTCATTTTGTAGGTTTATGTCGGTCGGTGTAAAACCTAATATCCGAACCTGAATGCGCTGTTTGGGAGAACGAATGACGAGGAGAACGAACCAAACATTTCATTGATCGCGACGGCCATGAATTAAATTTCGTTTCTCTTTCAACGCAGGGATGTCAATTTTTTAAGCTCTGGAAATGATACATATTGTGGCATATGGGGAAGGGGAATAAGCTAGAACTTTACACAATAAGGTTTCACTGAAAACAATTTTTAAAGAATGGAGAGGAAGGAATAAATAAATTTGTGACATTTTGTTACATAGGGGGACGAAAGAGTCCACTGATAATATAAATTCGTAAATATAATGAAATCGATCATGCAATGCACGAATTCATTCGTCGTTTTCTGCAACGAAGAATTTTCGTGCATTGTAAATAGTAGGTTTCGTTCATTTCATGAACAAGAATGGCCGCTTGGTTAACGAAAGCTTTCGTAAATTTTACATATTTAATATACACTGCACGAATGTTATCGTCGATAACAACATTATTTTTCGTGAATGAAACGAAATGATTTGTTTATTTTAATACACGTTTGTGTATATTACGAACCATTTCGTTGGTCGCACCAATTCATTTCGTTTATTTTAGAAAAGTTTTCAGTCGGATCGATGTTTGACAACATCGATTTTTTAAAATTTCAAAAAATCGATGTGGCCAAATCGATTTTATTGTAGTACGAAGAAATGACCGCTTGATGAACGAAAGTTTTCGTAAATTTTACTTATTTAGTTTGCATTGCACGAATGTTATCGTTGATAACGACATCATTTTTCGTGAATGAAACGAAATGTTTCGTTTATTTTAATAAACGTTTATGTATATTACGAGCGATTTCATTGCTCACACGAATTTATTTCGTTCATCTTAGTAAAGTTTCCGTATTTAGTTGCATTTTATTTTTTCAATCGATATTTTAGGATCGATGTTTGACAACAACGATTTTTCAACTAACTAAAAGGATCGATCTAGCAAAATCGATTTTATTTCAACCTGCTCACCTCTATTGAGGACTAGAAAGATTGTGGTGTGAAGTAATGGCCGCTTGATGAACGAAAGTTTCCGTTAATTTTACATATTTGGTGTACATTGCAGGAATGTTATCATTGATAACGACATTATTTTTCTTGAATGAAACGAAATGATTCGTTTATTTCAATAAATGATGAACGATTTCGATGGTTCGATGGCCGCACGAATTCATTTCGTTTATCTTAGAAAATTTTTCATATTTATTAGCCTCTTATTGTTTTCAGTCGATCTTTTGGGATCGATGTTTGACAACATCCATTTTTTTTATTTAAGAAAATCGATGTGGCCAAATCGATTTTATTGTGATACGAAGAAATGGACGCTTGATGAACGAAAGGTTTCGTAAATTTTACTTATTTAGTGTACATTGCACGAATATTATCGTTGATAACAACCTTGTTTTGGTGAATGAAACGAAATGTTTCGTTTATTTTAATAAACGTTTATGTACATTACGAACGATTTCGTTGGTCGCACTTCGTTCATCTTAGAAAAGTTTTCGTGTTTATTCGCATACCTTTTTCATTCGATCTTTTTGGATCGATGTTTAACAGAGGCAACAACGATTTTTTAACTAACTAAAAGGATCGATCTGGCCAAATCGATTTTATTTCAACCTGCTCACCTCTATTGAGGACTAGAAAGATTGTTGTGTAAAAAATTATCTAGTGTACATGGAACGAATGTTATCGTTGACAACGATATTATTTTTCGTGAATGAAACGAAACGATTCGTTTATTTCAGTAAATGTTTGAGTATATTACGAACGACTTCGTTGGTCACACGAATTCTTTTCGTTCATCTTAGAAAAGTTTTCGTATTAATTAAAATTTTTGAAAACACCGATTTTTTTTAATTAAAGAAATAGATCTGGCAAAATCGATTTTATTGTGGTATCTAGAAATGGCCGCTTGATGAACGAAGGTTTTCGTAAATTTTACTTATTTAGAGTACATTGCACGAATGACCTCGTTGAAAACGACATTATTTTTCGTGAATGAAACGAAATGTTTTGTTTATTTTAAAAAATATGTGTGTATGTTACGAACAATCTCGTTGGTCGCACGAATTCATTTCGTTCATCTAAAAGAATTTTTCTTATTTAATAGCATATTATTTTGACATTGCGCCGGCAGAGAAAAACTCAAACTTATTCATACAAAACCAATGAGCATTCGCGATGGCTCAACTGAATCAGTACTGCTCCAGTTTCTGGATTAACTGGAAGAAAAAGAGGTTCAGAAAATCTTCCTGAAACCGGCAGACACGGATACGGATACTGAATAGTCAGACCGAGACCGTTGTGATGATCAACAATTATCTGACATATAGCAACAATGACTCCATATTCTACCTCTATTGAAGCTCTTTTGACGTTGACGGTTTGACGAATGGTGCTCGTAAATATTTTAAAGATATTCGTATATATCAGCGAACAATTCGTTCGCCGAACGAAGCTGTTTCGTAATAAGCCAACGAAAGTCGTTTCGTGGTTTTCACGAAAAACTCGTAATAAAAAATAAAAGTGTTTCAATAGAACTACAAACGATTCATAATATGTACGAAAAATTCGTATATATTATGAAAACTTTCCGTACGAAACTAATTCCTAGCGATTTACGAATATATTCTATCAGTGTCATAATATAGAAATAAACATACTGTGCTGTGGAGTTTTTATCGGCACAAGATTTTTCACGGGTACACTTTTGGTTCTTACTTAACGATCCCTTTGAAAAAACTACAGTGAGATGATGAGCGCACAGAGTGAAAAGGGGATCTTCAGAATAGGTAAGCTTTAGTTGAACTGTAAGTTAGTGATGTGAGTCTGAATTTTAGGAAATTTGGAGTGTTTGATAGTGTGTAGAATACCTGCGTAAGTGGCACTGAGACGATCTACATCTGTTCGGTGATTTACCTTGTTGGGTGTGTTAACTATATGACACATCTCCAGCACTGGTAACGTTGATTTTGGTTGCGGTCAAGTCAAAATCGTGTTGGTGTTGGATGCTGTGAAGAATGACAGCTGTTTTTACTCCAAATTCGATCATAACGATATCTGTGTTGGTTTTTCCTGCTTCGATCAATTTATTATATTTTGTAATGTTGGTCGGGTGCCCGCTAAGTCTTGTTTTTAGTTGATTTTTCATCATACCAATATATGTCATCTCACACACACCACATGGGTTGCTGTAAATAACATTGCAACATAGTGAGGGATCAACGGGATCTTTAATGTTGTTTAGCAACATTGAAGATGGTTTGATTGTTTTTGGGGTAATTTTGACGTTAGGATAGTTTGTTTTTAGGCTTCGAAGGAGTGTGTTGGTCAGCATCGGGATGTATGGTAGGGACCGGTACGTTGTTTCGTCTGTTTTGGCGGTTTGTTTTGTATCCAGTGAGCTCTCGGATGGTGATTGTGGAACGGTTTTTTGGCTAAGCAATCTGTTTATAAGTGATGTTGGATAGTCGATCTGGCGCAAAATTTAATTATTCTGTTCGGCAAACGATTGGTTGGTAGTGAGGGATGTCACTCGTCTTATGAAGTTGGAGGCGACGTTGATTTTCATGTGCATCGGGTGTAAGGAAAAAAATAGTTAAATAATCGGCCAGATGCGATAGATTTTGAATACCATTGTGTGTTTAGCGATTGATCTGAATTGCGAATCACTGTTGTGTCTAGGAATGGGAGCTGATTTCTTTGCTCTTCCTCTTTTACAAACTGAATGTGTGGGTTGTAGCCATTGAAAATTTCTAGGGTCTCATCTATCTTGTCCTTCGGAAGGGCTAATAGCAGCTCATCAACGTATTTTCGTAGGACAGGAATTTCGAAAGGAAGCTCGCGGGTGATTGTTTTTAGCAAATCTTCCATGATGATGTCTGCAAGGATAGGCGAAAGAGGGCTGCCCATGACGGTGCCGAAGGTTTGCTTATAGAATTTTTCTCGAAAGCAGAAATAACCGTTGTTGAGGTAAAATTCTACTAGTTCGAAAAAAAGATCCAGGTTGATGTTGGTTTCTGTGCGAATATTTTCCCACTCCATTATAATATCGTGAAGGATTAGATCGTTGGGTATGTTGGTGAAGAGGGACACGACGTCGAAGGATACTAGTACGTAGTCCATGGGGAGTTTTACTTGGTTGATTTCTTCGGCGAATTGGAAACTATCTTTGATGTTGTATTCACTGCGTATTGCTCTTTGAAGAATGTTGGCAATGTATTTAGAGAGATTGTATGTCGGGGCTGTTATGTTTGGTACTACCGGGCGGAGCGGTAAACCTGGTTTGTGAGCCTTGGGTTGTCCATAAATCCGTGGGCAGATGGATGTGTATGTTTTCAGATAATTGGCTGTACTTTTGTATGTGAGTTTGAGATTGAGAAGGCGATCCACAAGTGAGTTGTTTAGGCGTTGAAAGCAAGCTGTTTGGATTTCTAGGTAGCACTTTGTAAGTTGAATCATCAAGAAGTGACAGCATCTTCGTATCGTAATATTTCGTTTCCATTATCACCGTTCTTTTTCCTTTATCAAACTTTAGGATGCATATTAGGGTGGGGCATTGTTATATGGAAAAACGTAATCAAAGCCACATCAATCGAGCACAGCACTTTTTTGGTTCCTTTTGGGGTCCCAAATAACTGTGCAAAATTTGGGGTCGATTGGTGTTATCTCGGCGTAGCGCATTGCGTTTGAAATTTGTATGGAGATTAGTATGGGAAAACCTACATTTTTGCATTTTTAATTCTACAGATTACAATTATTCCTGTAGTGTGCCAACAAATAGATAGAAGTATAGTCCAGGATATGCTGAACAACTTTGCCGAAGGATGTATGGTGTTAGAATGTTTCTAAGCCAAGTTATAGCTGTTCAAAGTTCGATACATCGAATTAAATGCCAAAAATCATTTTTATTGCCAACACTGCCGGTGTACTAATGGTATTTCACAAAGCATTCCAAAATAACATTATATATTTTAGTTTTACCACATTGGTATGTTTGGATGAATTATTCAAAAGCCTTAGCTCAATTTCATGAGCGTAGGTAGTTGAGCAATAGAGCGTAGTGAGGGGTGAGGGGGGATGGGGGGAGACTTTAATATGTAGAAATTCGAACTGAAATGTTGTCGAGTTGGTAGTTCATAATAGTAACGATAAAATAAAACATACTGTATCCCTTTGCCTTGACTTTTATCAATAGAAGTTACGTTACAGACTGAATCAACTGATGTCGAGTTGATATGTCAGAGGACTACATTGATTATATTTCAGTTTAATAGGTACTATGATTTGATGGGATGCTCATTTCGATGCTGTTCGATCACCTGAAGCAAAAATTGTTGTAGGGATCTGGTGGATTTCATGTTGAAATCCAAAAATTAGCTTCACGCCTCGTGATCGAACAGCATTGAAATGAGCATGCTATCAAATCATAATGCGTATTAAACCGAAATATAATCCTCTGACATATCAACTCGACATTAGTTGATTCAGTCTGTAACGTAACTTCTATTGATAAAAGTCAAGGCAAAGGGATACAGTATGTTTTATTTCATCGTTACTATTATGCGTAGGACATTGTGTAATTGTTTTGAAATAATTCATCTGAACATTCCAACTCGACAACATTTCAGTTCGAATTTTTACATATTAAAGTCTCCCCCATCCCCCTCACTACGTCCAATTGCTCAACTACCTACGCTCATGAAATTGATCTAAGGCTTTTGAATAATTCATTCAAACATACCAATGTGGTAAAACTAAAATATATAATGTTATTTCGGAATGCTATATGAAATACTATTGGTACACCCGCAGTGTTGGCAATAAAAATGATTTTTGGCATTTAATTCGATGTATCGAACTTTGAACAGCTGTAACATGGCTTAGAGACATTCTAACTCCATACATCCTTCGGCAAAGTTGTTCAGCATATCCTGGACTACACTTCTATCTATTTGTTTGCATACTAAAGGAAGAATTGTAGTCTGTAGAATTAAAAATGCAAAAATGTAGGTTTTCCCATACTAATCTCCATACAAATTTCAAACGCAATGCGCTACGCCGGGTCAACACCAATCGACCCCAAATTTTGCACAGTTGTTTGGGACCCCAAAAGGAACCAAAAAAGTGCTGTGCTGAAAAAACGATCATTTTGCCCCACCCTAATGCATATATCTGGGTTGTCGGTTAAGAATTGTTTTGTGACTTTGACAGCTTTCTGACAGAAAACTGTGACGCAATCTTTCTGTTGGTTTTATAGTGATCCTGAAAGATAATTTTGAATACGATTTGCTACTAGACATCTTTTCTTGTCTTAGATGAATTTGTTGGGAGAAGTCCGTAGAATGTTCTCGATGTTTGCGATGAGGTGGTATGTCGGAATTTGGTTTGGAAACACAGGAAGGGAGAAGTTTGGTCCAAAGCTCAACAGAGCCATCATTTCTGAGGGTACGGATTTGGTGTAGTGTTAAGTAAAGCCCTCTGGTTAGTTGTTAGTGTCTGTTGATTGATGCCTGCTGATTTGGTTATTATTCTTTCGATTTTTGCGGTTGTTCTGCGTATTTGAATTTGGGATTTACTGAGGAATGATTGGTTTTGGGTTGTTACGAAACGTTGTGTTATGTCGTCGTTGATGCTATTTTCGATATCGTGTTTGATCCAATCCAACTCTCGTTTTAGTGTTTTTATTCGATGGAATGTGTGTTGTATTTCCACGTTTAACAAAGCCTTCTTAGTCCTTTCGACTATACTCTGTAGTTTTCGTATGGACTGACTACGTTCTTCGAGGAGTTGGTGGATGCATCTAATATAGTTCAGGATATGCGCAGGAAAATTCCCCTTCTTCTGCATTGTATCAAGAAATCTTTTCTTGTTGTCATATTGCATAGTTTTGTGTTCTGTGTTCTGGAAATGCATTAAAAAAATCCAAATTTATAAAATGCAACCCTTTTATTTATTCACCAACTTAAACCATGAAACTTGAATATATTTTGGTATTTGAAGATATTAAGAAATCTAACATGATAAGGATTTGAGGAGACAAGCTTTTAAAGAAAAATTATCTTAAAACCTTGCAATATGCATATTATTACGGAAAAATTACCAAGAACTCGAACAAAAAAAGCAGGCGACAGTACTTCTAATGTATTGTAAATATTTTTGCCTTTCTCATATAAAGAAAGGCTATGCAATCACTGTAAAAATCGACTTTTTAACCGAGGCCTGGAGGGCCGAGTGTCATACACCATTCGATTAAGTTCGTCGAGATCGGCAAATGTCTGTGTGTGTATGTATGTTTGTATGTATGTGTGTATGTATGTGTGTATGTATGTGTGTATGTATGTGTGTATGTATGTGTGTATGTATGTGTGTATGTATGTGTGTATGTATGTGTGTATGTATGTGTGTATGTATGTATGTATGTATGTATGTATGTATGTATGTATGTATGTATGTATGTATGTATGTATGTATGTATGTATGTATGTATGTATGTATGTATGTATGTATGTATGTATGTATGTATGTATGTATGTATGTATGTATGTATGTATGTATGTATGTATGTATGTATGTATGTATGTATGTATGTATGTATGTATGTATGTATGTATGTATGTATGTATGTATGTATGTATGTATGTATGTATGTATGTATGTATGTATGTATGTATGTATGTATGTATGTATGTATGTATGTATGTATGTATGTATGTATGTATGTTTTTTTTTTAGAGAGCGGTAAAAAAAAATTTCAGAAAAACCCTGAATGAGGAAAAATGTACAAAAACCCCATTGTCTCAGGGAACGGGTTTGGGCTGCCATCACCCGACCCGCTAAAAACCACTGCTCTTGCCCAGAACCTGATTCCTCCCCGGCACTACCTTGCGGCATTACTTCGGGGAGGGGTTTTTATGTGCATAGCACACACTCTAATTCAACTACTTACTAGTTCGTTTCTTCCGTAGGGTTACAGCCCCACTCCTCTACACACCACCAATTCTCTACCATCCACACAGACTGGCAAGCTCTGCATGGCAGTCGGAAAGCTGGCTGTGAGTCGAGGCTTAGTACTCCTCCCCTACGGGTACAGTCTGAGCGGCAAACTTCTGACTGTCTAATTCACCGAGCCCTTCAGCTCGCTTGTGCCGGTTAGCACCGCAACTCCCTTCTCGAACCATTCAACGCCGTTTACTCTTTGAGCACCAGACTTGTTCGCGAACTACTCGGTCTAGTCCCCGACGATGGACCTAGCCTACTCCGACGGAGAATTCCCCGGCGAGAGAAGTTCTCCCGAAACCGAGCCAACCAACCAGATGTCGAGATCAGTTCGGCGATTCCGGTGGAGCAGAGCGTCCGTTTCGCTGATGCCCCGACGACCTGCGACTGGTGGTATTTCGTCGCGGTCTACTCAGTCTAGTCCCCGGCGGTGGATCTAGCTTACGCCGACGGAGAGTTCCTCGGCGAAGGAAGCTTCCCCCGCTACCGATTCTTCTTTTGTTTTAGCACCACAATTTCATGAGCCCTTTGGCTTCCTCTCGTTCCGTTTCGCTCTACTTTCCCGATGAGCCGTTCAGCTCCCGCCCTCACTTGTTCGCGAGCTACTCAGTCTAGTCCCCAACAATGGATCTAGCCCTTTCTCCTACAACCGAGCGGTATATTTCTCCTGATTCCGATGTTCGTTTTTGTGGGCCATTTAGCTCTCCGCGTCGTCCCGATCTACTCGATCTAGTCCCCGGCGGTGGATCTAGCCTACTCAACGGGCCATACAATAGGTGCTGAGGTCTATCCGGCGATTCCGGTTGGAGCGTAACTTCCGGTTCACCGGCGCCCCAACGACCCACTGCTAGCTCTGCGACGCGGTCTACTCGGTCCAATCCCCAGCGGTGGATATAGCCTACTCACGAGCTACCCGGAAGGATGTCGAGGTCGGTTCAGCGATTCCGGTGAAGCTTGACGTCCGGTTCCCAGGCGCCCCGACGACCCAACTCGGTGCTACATCACGCACTACTCAACTGGTCCCCGGCGGTGGACCTAGTCTACACAGTTGGAGAGTTCCCCGGCGGCGGAATTTCTCTCGAAACCCGATTTGCGGTTTCTTGTTGGTCTCTACGCCACTTCCTCTGCAACTCGGAGAGTATGCTCGAGACCACTCTGTTGACAGCGTCCCAGGTATGTTCGTCACGGCACATCTCTTCGACGATATTGTCCACTGTCATACCAGGTATACCCCTACAACCTTCTTCGAATCTAGGGCATTCGAAGACCACGTGTTCCGGTGTCTCCTGCACGGTCGCACAACCCGGGCAATGTATGTATGTTTTTTTTTTACAATGGAGAAGACCTTTATGTCCTAGCCCAGTACACGTGCTATTGGTAGGGTCCAATCTACCGCACGGGGTGCACTGGGGGCGTGTCGGACTCGAATGGTGACCAGCCATTAATACCGACTAAACTCCATTGGGCTCCGCCATCATTCCTCCCAGGAACTACCTCTCGGTATTACTTCTGGGGGGATGGCTGTACTAAATGTACTCATTCACTCTCACTCACGCGTTCATACATCCTGTATGAGGCTTACTTGGGTGCTCTCTCAATCGCACTTTGATTCACACTCAGACACTCCCACATGAGGCTGACTTTTGTGCTCACCTTTTACGTTCCATGCGAGGCTGACTTGTGTGCTCACCTTACTCATTCCTTGCTAGGCTTACTTTTGTGCTCGCCCTACCCATACCATGTGAGGCTGACTTGGGTGCTCACCCTATCACCTGATTCACTCTCAATCGTGCCACTCTATTGTACCTTTGTCACTCCCTCTGGCATCCCATGTGGGACATTTTTCTTAGGCCCCACTTCTGACATACCATGCGAGGCTGACTTGTGTGCTCACCTTTTTCATTCCTTGCTAGGCTGACTTTTGTACTAGCCTCTACCAACCTGTGAGGCTGACTTTTATGCTCACCCTTAACATAATGTATGTATGTATGTATGTATGTATGTATGTTTGTATGTATGTATGTATGTATGTATGTATGTATGTATGTATGTATGTATGTATGTATGTATGTATGTATGTATGTATGTATGTATGTATGTATGTATGTATGTATGTATGTATGTATGTATGTATGTATGTATGTATGTATGTATGTATGTATGTATGTATGTATGTATGTATGTATGTATGTATGTATGTATGTATGTATGTATGTATGTATGTATGTATGTATGTATGTATGTATGTATGTATGTATGTATGTATGTATGTATGTATGTATGTATGTATGTATGTATGTATGTATGTATGTATGTATGTATGTATGTATGTATGTATGTATGTATGTATGTATGTATGTATGTATGTATGTATGTATGTATGTATGTATGTATGTATGTATGTATGTATGTATGTATGTATGTATGTAATGTATGTATGTATGTATGTATGTATGTATGTATGTATGTATGTATGTATGTATGTATGTATGTATGTATGTATGTATGTATGTATGTATGTATGTATGTATGTATGTATGTATGTATGTATGTATGTATGTATGTATGTATGTATGTATGTATGTATGTATGTATGTATGTATGTATGTATGTATGTATGTATGTATGTATGTATGTATGTATGTGTGTATGTATTATGTATGTGTGTGTATGTGCGGATTTGTTAACAAAATGTCCACATCGGTTTCTCGGAGATGGTTGAACCGATTTTTACAAACTAAGATTCAAATGAAAGGTGTAATATTCCCATAGGTTGCTATTGAATTTCATTTTCAACCGACATCTTGTTCCGGATTACGAGTTGAAGAGTATGGTTACAAAACAAAATTTGTTGATTTGTCCACATCGGTTTCTCGGAATTTTCTGAACCGATTTTGACAAACTTGATTTTAAATGAAAGGTCCATCAGATGCTGTTGAATTTTGTGTGGATCAGAAGTTCTGGTTCCTGAATTACAGGGTGATACGTACGATCACGCAGCAAATCCCGATTCTAACGAATTCTGCGATCAATGTAAAAAAGTGATTTTTTTTCCAAAATGTAAACGGATCCGGAAGCATCCAAATTCAGAATAACGGTTATATTGGTTTCTCGAAAATGGCTAGAACGATTTGATCAACTTAGTCTCAAATGAAAGGTGTTGCGTCCCCGGAAACTGATATTAAATTCCATCTCCATCCGACTTCCAGCTCCGGAGTTACGGGTTGTGGAGTGCGATCACATAGAAAACTCCGATTCAATCCGATACCGCGATGAATGCAAAAAGGTGCTCTTATATATACTTACCAAGTGTAATAAGAATGAAAGACATTTCCATAATGTTATATTGTACGAACCAGCTATTAAATCATAGTTTGGAGAAATGAGAAAGGCACAATTGCACCTCTAGGTGGATTAAAACAGGTTTTGCCTTTCTCATATAAAGAAAGGCTATGCAATCACTGTAAAAATCGACTTTTTAACCGAGGCCCGGAGGGCCGAGTGTCATACACCATTCGATTCAGTTCGTCGAGATCGGCAAATGTCTGTGTGTGTATGTATGTGTGTGTATGTGTGTTTGTGTGTGTGTCATTTAAACTCACACAATTTTCTCAGAGATGGCTGAACCGATTTTCGTAAACTTAGTTTCATCTGAAAGGTATAACGCTCCCATAAGCTGCTATTGATTTTTTAGTTGATATGACTTCCGGTTCCGGAGTTACGGGTTGAAGAGTGCGGTCACACAGCAAATTCCCATATAAACTGGTACCACCATGATGTAAAACATATTGAAATAGATGTAACATTACTCTAGTTTGCGGGTCTAGATCACTAATGATCAATCAAAGCAGCTTTGACCACATTGGCCACCTATGACGGTTCATGACGCCCCCGGGGAACCCGCCAAGTTCCTAAGCTAATATCACACCCATTCCCCAACGAATTCTCTACCGATTTTTACAAACTTGATTTCAAATGAAAGATACAGTAATACCATTGACTGCTGCTGAATTTCATTCGGTTCTGACTTTTGCTTACGGAGTTACAGGGGTGTTAGTAAGGATGCACTGGAATTTCCCATATAAATCGGTACAATCGTAATACCTCAGAGGCTAAAAACTATTGAAATGGTCACCAAATTACTTCTAATCGCAGATATAGATCACTGATTGCCAATCAAACATTCTTTGAATATATTGTCCACTATCGACGATTCTGGAAGTCCGGAATTACGGGCATATTCCACAATTAAAATCACATCGGTTCTTCGGTGATGACTGAACCGATTTTCTCAAACCAAGTCTCAAATGGAAGGCAAAATATGCAGTTGAGTATTGCGTCGCCGCCCCTCCCTCTTCTTGCCTTGCCCTTACACCTCCCTCCTTCATCACTCCCCTCCCCTTGGACCACCCTCACGCCCGCATTTCCTTTATCCACCCCGTATACCGAAATAAGATGAAGGATTTCTGACGCATCCTCCACTCCCACTCTACTAACCCCCCATTCCCTCCACTTTCAAACCCATTCCATCAACATTTCAAAATATAATCACTTGAAGATAACATCGAACTCATGCTGATTAAGCTAATTAAATATTATTCTTTTGCTTTTCTCATATAGAAAGGTTATGCAATTGCTCCAAAAACCGACTGTCTAACCGAGGCCCGAAGGGCCAAGTCTCATGTAACATTCGACTCAGTTCGCCGAGATCGCAAAATATCTGTGTGTATGTATTTGTGTATGCATGTGTGTATGTATGTGTGTATGTATGTGTGTATGTATGTATGTATGTATGTATGTGTGTATGTATGTATGTATGTATGTATGTATGTATGTATGTATGTATGTGTGTGTATGTGCGGATTTGTTAACAAAATGTCCACATCGGTTTCTCGGAGATGGTTGAACCGATTTTTAGAAACTAAGATTCAAATGAAAGGTATACTATTCTCATAGGTTGCTATTGAATTTCATTTTCAACCGACATCTTGTTCCGGATTACGAGTTGAAAAGTATGGTTACAAAACAAAATTTGTTGATTTGTCCACATCGGTTTCTCGGAATTTTCTGAACCGATTTTGACAAACTTGATTTTAAATGGAAGGTCCATCAGCTGCTGTTGAATTTTGTGTGGATCCGAGTTCTGGTTCCTGAATTACAGGGTGATACGTACGATCACGCAGCAAATCTCGATTCTAACTAATTCTGCGATGAATGTAAAAAGGTAAAATTTTTGTCTTTCTCAATAGAAAGGTATTGCAATTGCTTTGAAAACCGACTTTTTAACGGAGGCCCGGAGGGCCGAGTGGCATATACCATTCGATTCAGTTCGTCGAGTTCGGCAAATGTCTGAGCGTGTGTATGTATGTGTGTATGTATGTATGTGTGTGTATGTGCGTCTGTGTGTGTATGTGACCAAAAATGTCACTCATTTTTCTCAGAGCTGGCTGAACCGATTTTGACAAACTTAGTCTCAAATGAAAGATACAACGTTCCCATAGGCTGCTATTGAATTTCTGATGGATCCGACTTCCGGTTCCGGAATTACAGGGTGGTGAGCACGATCACGCAGAAAATGTCGATTTTAATAAATTCTGCAATGAAGGTATAAAGGTGAAAATTTTTCCAAAATATGACCACAACTGCTTCGATTTGTAGTATTAGGTCACTAACATCCATTCAAAGTCTTTTTGGCCACATTGGCCACAATCATCGGTTCTGGAAGCCCCGGCGGAAGTATCGAAATTCAGAATAACAGTCACATCGGTTTCTCGGAGATGGCTAGACCGATTCAACCAAAACTTAGTCTCAAATGAAAGGTGTTGCGCCTTCGTAAATGGTTATTTAATTTCATCCCGATCTGACTTCCGGTTCCGGAGTTACAGGTTGTGGCGTGCGATCACATAGCAAATTGCAATTCAAACCGATACTCCGATGAAAGCAAAAAGGTAAAAATTTCGCTAAAATGTCTCTCAAACAACTTAAATTTGCTGTTCTAGGTCACCAACGGCCAACCAAACTTTCGTTCACTACATTGACCACCATAGACGGTTCCGGAAGTGCCCGGGAAAAGCGGCCATCTTTCAAAATTGACGTACTCACATCAGTTTCCCGGCAATGGTTGGCCCGATTTTCACAAACACTGTCCCAAATGATAGCTATAGTATCCCCACAGATGTCTATAAAATTTCGTACGGATCGCTTGGATGCGTCCGGAAATATAAACTAATCCATCCGGTCACATATGAAATTCTCATATAAGCCGGAACTAAATTTTTTTCAAAGGGGGGACCCCATGAAATTTCAGAAATCAAATTCGTTTTTGATGCCAAACATCTTTAAAATGCATGAAACGTCGAGATTTTATGTTATCTCGAAAATTTTTTTTTTATGAAAATCGACTTTTTGGGACTGCCGATTTCGCACCTTTTTGCCTTTCTCATATAAAGAAAGGCTATGCAATCACTGTAAAAATCGACTTTTTAACCGAGGCCCGGAGGGCCGAGTGTCATACACCATTCGATTCAGTTCGTCGAGATCGGCAAATGTCTGTGTGTATGTATGTGTGTGTGTATGTGTGTATGTATGTGTGTGTGTGTGTGTGTGTCATTTAAACTCACACAATTTTCTCAGAGATGGCTGAACCGATTTTCGCAAGCTTAGTTTCATCTGAAAGGTATCACGCTCCCATAAGCTGCTATTGAATTTTTAGTTGATACGACTTCCGGTTCCGGAGTTACGGGTTGAAGAGTGCGGTCACACAGCAAATTCCCATATAAACTGGTACCACCATGATGTTCAAATGATGTAAAACATATTACAATTGATGTAACATTACTCTAGTTTGCGGGTCTGGATCACTAATGATCAATCAAAGCAGCTTTGACCACATTGGCCACCTATGACGGTTCAGGACGCCCCCGGGGAACCCGCCAAGTTCCTAAGCTAATATCACACCCATTCCACAACGAATTCTCTACCGATTTTTACAAACTTGATTTCAAATGAAAGATACAGTAATACCATTGACTGCTGCTGAATTTCATTCTGTTCTGACTCTTGCTTCCGGAGTTACAGGGGTGTTAGTAAGGATACACTGCAATTTCCCATATAAATCGGTACAATCGTAATACCTCAGAGGCTAAAAACTATTGAAATGGTCATCAAATTACTTCTAATCGCAGATATAGATCACTGATTGCCAATCAAACATTCTTTGAATATATTGTCCACTATCAAAGATTCCGGAAGTCCAGAATTCCGGGCATATTCCACAATTAAAGTCACATCGGTTCATCGGTGATGACTGAACCGATTTTCTCAAACCAAGTCTCAAATGGAAGGCAAAATATGCAGTTGAGTATTGCGTCGCCGCCCCTCCCCACGCCTTGCCATTACACCTCCCTCCTTCATCACTCCCCTCCTCTTGGACCACCCTCACGCCCGCATTTCTTTCATCCACCCCGTATACCGAAATAAGATGAAGGATTTCTGACGCATCCTCCACTCCCACTCTACTAACCCCCCATTCCCTACATGTTCAATCCCATTCCATCAACCTTTCCAAATTTTAATCACATGAAGATAACATTGAACTCATGCTTATTAAGCTAATTAAATATTATTCTTTTGCCTTTCTTATATAGAAAGGTTATGCAATTGCTCCAAAAGCCGACTTTCTAACCGAGGCCCGGAGGGCCGAGTCTCATATAACATTCGACTCAATTCGCCGAGATCGCAAAATATCTGTATGTATGTATGTATGTATGTATGTATGTATGTATGTATGTATGTATGTATGTATGTATGTATGTATGTATGTATGTATGTATGTATGTATGTATGTATGTATGTATGTATGTATGTATGTATGTATGTGTGTATGTATGTATGTATGTATGTATGTATGTATGTATGTATGTATGTATGTATGTGTGTATGTGCGAGAACCAATGTACACATTGGTTTCTCGGAGATGGCTGAACCGATTTTTACAAACTAAGATTCAAATGAAAGGTATAATATTCCCATAGGTTGCTATTGAATTTCATTTTCAACCGACATCTTGTTCCGGATTACGAGTTGAAGAGTATGGTTACAAAACAATTTGTCCATATTGGTTTCTCGGAATTTTCTGAACCGATTTTGACATACTTAATTTTAAATGAAAGGTCCATCAGCTGCTGTTGAATTTTGTGTGGATCCTAGTTCTGGTTCCTGAATTACAGGGTGATACGTACGATCACGCAGCAAATCCCGATTCTAACGAATTCTGCGATGAATGTAAAAAGGTGAAATTTTTTCCAAAATGTAAACACAACTGTTGAATTTGTAGATCTAGGTCCCTAATAGTCATTCAAAGTCTCTTTGGCCACACTGGCCACCATCGACGGATCCTGAAGTATCCAAATTCAGAATAACGGTTATATTGGTTTCTCGAAAATGGCTAGACCGATTTGATCAACTTAGTCTCAAATGAAAGGTGTTGCGTCCCCGGAAACTGATATTAAATTCCATCTCCATCCGACTTCCGGCTCCGGAGTTACGGGTTGTGGAGTGCGATCACATAGAAAACTCCGATTCAAACCGATACCGCGATGAATGCAAAAACGTGCAGATGGAGATGGCTTTTGGTCACGGTTTCAGCCAATATTATTTTATTTGGTCTATCGCCTACGTTTCGAAGGTCTACGCCTTCATCTTCAGGGCAAAACTACAATTAACAACTTGATGACATATAACAATCACAGATTTACAATCAGTACAGAATTACTTACAACGGTTACAATAATATCATAGTCAAGTGATTTTGAACATTGAACCTCAAAACGCAACACGCTACTCTACACTGTAATATCATTAAGTTTGGTTGAAATTAATTTTAAACGGAAATATTTAATTCATCGGAAAGCTTACCTAAAGGAACCCCGCGCACATCACTAGCAGACTGAGCAATGAAAAGTTTCAATAGAGCAAAAGTATGTGTAATTATCGTCTTGGTACGGAACAGATGGTAGTAGAAACGAAAATTTGACAGATGGGATGAATCCGCAGAGCGAGAGCAACAATGAGAGAAAGAGTAAGTAATGGTTATGCTTAATGCGAGAGAGAATGCAACACACCAGAGTATGCTGCGTTCAAATTATTTGTGTCGGTCCTGAAATTTATCGTCGAACCGTCACTGAAAATATGGCACATTTCTAGAATTTGAAGGGCCGGCAGTCTATTGTCATGATCAAGAATTTTGGTTCTTGACAAATCAAAACTGTGCTCCTTTTCGATCATGTGAACCATTAGCGCCGTCTTTTTGAACTCATCTGCGTTTCCTGTCTCCCGCTCGCAGTTTGACGATTTGAAATCGTTGTATCGTTTTATAAGCGAGCGTCGGCCAGCTAGTCGTTGTTTGAGTTGCTGAGTTGTTAAACCAACGTATGAGCTCTCACAATCTGAACACGGAATGCGATAGATCACATTCCGCTTAGATTGTTCTGATATTGGATCTTTTAATTTTGTGAATAGAGGAGAAATGGTTTTTGTACATTTAAAGCTTAAGGAAACATTTTTGTGGTTTCTTTGAATGATTTTAGAGAGGGCAGGCGTGAGACCATCTACATGGTGGAGCGATCGAAATTCCATTTTTTCGCTCTCGGGGATGCGCTCACTCTCAGCACTCACTTGCTGGTTGATGATTCGGTTTATTAATCTGTTTATCAGGCCGCTGGGGTAATTATTATTGCGTAAATATTCTCGTACCGTCTGCTTCTTTTCGATTTCAGATTTGCAAGTAGACAGCCGAAATACTCTCGCAATGAACCCCATGGCAGTGTTAAGTTTTTGTGTGAGTGGATGGAAAGAGAGGTAATTTAAAATTCGCCCCGATGCTACTGGTTTTCTGTACCAGTCTGTTTGAATTTTTTGTTCGTTCGTTCTTATTAGGACCATGTCCAGATAAGGCAAACGGTTGTTGCTCTCAATCTCGCACGTGAACTGAATGTGTGGATTGTATGCATTCAGGGCGCTTTGCACGTGTTGAATTTTGTCAGCTGGGAGAGCAGTGACCAGGTCATCCACATACTTTCTTAAAAAGGGAATGGGTATATCGATCGTTTCTAACACATGATCTAGCAACGTTTCCATTACTAGATATGCTAAGGCTGGGGATAATGGGTTTCCCATAGCTGTTCCCGATTTTTGCCGATAGTATGCTCCGCGGAATGCGATATAACTGGAGGAGAGATTGAAATCAATGAGGCTGATGAAGGTATCTTCATCTTTTATTGTTGTGTGTTTCTCGATCGAACTCCAATTGTTTCGCACCGCTTGAATGACCAGGTCTCTGGGTATGCAGGTAAACAAACTCACGACATCGAAGGAAACCAACACATAGTTTGGAGGTAATGTTGTACTATTTATAAATGTGCAAAACTCGTAAGAGTTGAGCACATTGTATTTGTCCTGAATGATCGATTGTCTGAGTATGCCAGCTAAGTATTTGGAGAGATCATATGTTGGACAATTGATACAAGATAAAATCATCCGCGGAGCATACTATCGGCAAAAATCGGGAACAGCTATGGGAAACCCATTATCCCCAGCCTTAGCAGATCTAGTAATGGAAACGTTGCTAGATCATGTGTTAGAAACGATCGATGTACCCATTCCCTTTTTAAGAAAGTATGTGGATGACCTGGTCACTGCTCTCCCAGCTGACAAAATTCAACACGTGCAAAGCGCCCTGAATGCATACAATCCACGCATTCAGTTCACGTGCGAGATTGAGAGCAACAACCGTTTGCCTTATCTGGACATGGTCCTAATAAGAACGAACGAACAAAAAATTCAAACCGACTGGTACAGAAAACCAGTAGCATCGGGGCGAATTTTAAATTACCTCTCTTTCCATCCACTCACACAAAAACTTAACACTGCCATGGGGTTCATTGCGAGAGTATTTCGGCTGTCTACTTGCAAATCTGAAATCGAAAAGAAGCAGACGGTACGAGAATATTTACGCAATAATAATTACCCCAGCGGCCTGATAAACAGATTAATAAACCGAATCATCAACCAGCAAGTGAGTGCTGAGAGTGAGCGCATCCCCGAGAGCGAAAAAATGGAATTTCGATCGCTCCACCATGTAGATGGTCTCACACCTGCCCTCTCTAAAATCATTCAAAGAAACCACAAAAATGTTTCTTTAAGCTTTAAATGTACAAAAACCATTTCTTCTCTATTCACAAAATTAAAAGATCCAATATCAGAACAATCTAAGCGGAATGTGATCCGTGTTCAGATTGTGAGAGCTCATACGTTGGTTTAACAACTCAGCAACTCAAACAACGACTAGCTGGCCGACGCTCGCTTATAAAACGATACAACGATTTCAAATCGTCAAACTGTGAGCGGGAAACAGGAAACGCAGATGAGTTCAAAAAGACGGCGCTAATGGTTCACATGATCGAAAAGGAGCACAGTTTTGATTTGTCAAGAACCAAAATTCTTGATCATGACAATAGACTGCTGGCCCTTCAAATTCTAGAAGTGTGCCATATTTTCAGTGACGGTTCGACGATAAATTTCAGGACCGACACAAATAATTTGAACGCAGCATACTCTGGTGTGTTGCATTCTCTCTCGCATTAAGCATAACCATTACTTGCTCTTTCTCTCATTGTTTCTCTCGCTCTGCGGATTCATCCCATCTGTCAAATTTTCGTTTCTACTACCATCTGTTCCGTACCAAGACGATAATTACACATACTTTTGCTCTATTGAAACTTTTCATTGCTCAGTCTGCTAGGGATGTGCGCGGGGTTCCTTTATGTAAGCTTTCCGATAAATTAAATATTTCCGTTTAAAATTAATTTCAACCAAACTTAATGATATTACAGTGTAGAGTAGCGTGTTGCGTTTTGAGATTCAATGTTCAAAATCACTTGACTATGATATTATTGTAACCGTTGTAAGTAATTCTGTACTGATTGTAAATCTGTGATTGTTATATGTCATCAAGTTGTTAATTGTAGTTTTGCCCTGAAGATGAAGGCGTAGACCTTCGAAACGTAGGCGATAGACCAAATAAAATAATATTGGCTAAAACCGTGACCAAAAGCCATCTCCATCTGTTGAAAACAAAGTGGTCGTTCTTCCAGTTAGCGCAAAAACGTGCTCTTATATGGCCTGTGTTAAGACAAAGAGGACCAAGCGCCATTTTGAGATATATGCTCTAAAAACGCTATTGCATCTGATGTAGTTCTAGAAACACCCACATTATTTTTATTTCTGGGAACTCAAATAGCAAATGAAAGGATATAAGTGTTCATAAAATTTCTATGTTAATGGTAAGTTATTCAAAAAATAATTTTGGCATGAAAAACATCAGAAAAAAATGATGGCGCTCAGTTCGGTTTGGCTTAACGCAGGCCATATATACTTACCAAGTGTAATAAGAATGAAAGACATTTCCATAATGTTATATTGTACGAACCAGCTATTATATCATAGTTTGGAGAAATGAGAAAGGCACAATTGCACCTCTAGGTGGATTAAAACAGGTTTTTTACAAGTGCATTTAATTACCATTTAATATTCCAAGTAATTGAATATGCTTTAGTAGGTTTTACAATAACTGTTACATCATTACATGTTACATGTTTGCTTGATGTTAAGTCAGCAGAACAAGGGATTTCTTAAAAAATCGCGAATATTTTTTTTTACAAGTTCATTTAGTTAGCATTTAATTACTCAAATCATTAAATATGCCTTTGTAGATTTAGCAGTGACTCACATCATTGTTCTGTTTGATATGAACCCAGCAGAACAAGTTGTTTCTTTAAAAAATGTAAGCAATTTTCTAGAAGTGCATTTAATAAGCATCTAATTATTCAAATTACTAATTATGTTTAAGTATGTTTTGCGTTTACTTTTCCATCATTGTTCTACTTGATGTTAAACCAGCAGAACAAGTGTTTTCTTAAAAAATCGCGAATATTTTTTTTTAAGTGCATTTAATTATTATTTAACTATCATTTAATTACTTAAATAATTAAATATACTTTAGTAAATTTTACAATTACTTTTGCACCATTATTCTGCTAGCTGTTAGTTGTTTCCTTAAAAAAATGTTAAAAAAAATTCAAGTGCATTTAATTACCATTTGATTATTCGAGTTATTAAATATGCTTTAGTAGATTTTAAAATCATTGTTCTGTTAACTTTATGTCAGCAGAACAAGTGATTTCTTGTAAAAAACAACTTTTTAAAAGTACATTTAATTAGCATTTAATTATTCAAATAAATCAATATGCTTTAGTAGGTTTTACAATGACTTTTACATCTTTGTTCTGCTAACTTTATGTTAAGTTAGCAGAACAAGTGATTTCTTGTAAAAAACAATGTTTCACAAGTACATTTAATTAGCATTTAATTATTCAAATAAATCAATGTGCTTTAGTAGGTTTTACAATGACTTTTACATCGTTGCTCTGCTAACTTTATGTTAAGCCAGCCGAACATGTAATAAAACAAAATCCAAAAAAGCATTAAATTTTTCAATTGTGCATTTAATTTGCATTTAATTAGCACTAAATTATAGAATATTCACAATCATGTTCTGCTGATTTCGCTCTTCCAACTTCATGGACATCGGAAAGGGAACCATAGAAAACGTCAACGCACGGGGTCAGCGCCCGCGCAGACGGAAGAAAGCAACAAATGTGTTACAAAAGACAAAAACCACATAGTTTTAAACTGAGTGCATATAAGGAGAGTGACGACACTGTCAAAATTGGAACAATTATTATTTGTCAGTGTCATTCCAAACGAGTCAAATTCATGTATTTTGACAGGTCGTTTGTTCGTTTGGAATATCACTGACGGATAATCATGACAGTTGTCTTCACTCTCCTTACATACACTCTGGTTTTAAACTTGTGTCCAACGACGAACCGATCCAGCTTATACAGTTGGCTATTGTTTAATCCTCACACGCGAACAAAAGACTGAGGACCGAACCGAACTGGCAAAATAACCTTGAATGCGGATTAACACTCTTCTTTATCGCCTCACACAACACTACGGACTAGAAAAAACAACCTCTGTCTCGATGGAGAGCTCGAAAATGAATGAGTAGTAAGGAAATATTCACAGTTTATTGTGAAGTGGTCCGTAAAATAATAAACTATTATGCAACTTTCCTCAAAGTTGTTCGTTATTAAAAAAAACTACACCACCTGAAATTTTCAGGTATGCAGAGTAACTGTGGGAATTTTTATTGAATTTTGATTTCTTGTTTCCGATTTTCCATATATTTCACCATAGAAATTTTAAATCTCTTATGAGTGAACTAGAGCTATAGGAAAATGATCATTAGTGGCATATGGTTTGTAGAGCTAAATAACACTTGATTTAGCAGTGTTCGGAAAAAAATTAAAAAAAGTTGCCGGTCTAGTATGCTTGCACCGTTTTGGGTGCATTGGAAAGCGTTTACGTGAGAAAAATTGCATCATACATATAATTGGTAAATCTGTTTTAACTTAATCGAAGATAAGCTCGTCAAAGCTTAGAAAATATTTGTAAAAACTGAAATGAATTAATTAATTGGATGCAAACATACGTACCAGGAATATTATTTGCATCACCAGTATGTACAGTTGATGTCGGAATAACTAGCGGGCCTGCTAGGCCCTCTTGCCTTTTCGTGTATGTAAAAAGTTTATACGAATTTATTAAGCACACCATATGTGATATTACCGTAATATCTTACTTTTTCAATGAATATTAGCGTCAGTTAATGGAATTTCCATGCTCAAGCTCTTACTGCATGGATCACGCTTTGTAACCAAGAAATTGATAGCCGCCGTGCCCGGAAGACCCGAGTGCCTTTTTGAGGATTAATAAACTGTACGTGGAAAATCCTCATGACCACAATAAAAATAGATTCGTTACCGGAAAAATTCATATAATTTCAACACAATTAAGGGGTAGTGATCAGTGAATCTTGATAAAAATACCACCATACAAATCATAAAGAATAATTTGAACATTTTCCATTCAAACATGTTATTTCAAATCTAATTATTCCGTTATTCAACGTTAGATTTCAAACAACATATCCGATGTGTAGTCACGATACTCCGGTTAGGTTACAGACATCACTCATTCATGTTTTGTTTTAAATATTTATCTACCTTTAAAAGAAACTAACTACTTCTGTAGTTTGTATGTTAGTATTCTCTGCGGAAATACTGCTGAAATTTTATTGAATTCCAATGGCACAAACAATGTCTATGCGATTTTGCCGGCTTCTGCGCATACAAAGTTTTTTGGGAATATTTGTGAAATTTCTGAATGAAGCCATGTTGTGTCCGGAGGGGTAAGATTTTTTTACACACCTGCTCCCATGGCGTAAGAGGCGACTAACAACATGCTAGGAGTTCCTGGGTCAAGGTATTGCTCCGTATTGAAGACTTCACTTGGACCTTAAGGTTTTGCATCATAGCCTTTATCCATTCTGTATTGAGTGAATCACTGATATATAGTCAACTTTTCTGAATCGCTATTTCCGATTATGTACCAACGTTTTAGGTTTCTCTGGTGGTTGTGCAATAGGTTAAACAGTGGTAAACATTTGAACACTCCAAAACTTCACTTTGTCAGAAAATGTAGGGCCATCGGAAGCTAAAACTTCGTAAAACCGCACTCCTGGTCCTCTCTTCAAAATCACCCAGTGCAGTACTTTGCGTCACTCTATCGAGTTTGAACCACTCATATGCTGTCGGTCTTTGTCAGTATTGCTCTTCTCCCATCCACTCTTCTTCTGGGCCACCGATGGATCATTGTGTTAATTATATTTATTATGCATAAAAAGCATGTCGTATGAAATTTGGCATTTAACTCAATTGTGGAAACGTGGTAGGGAGAGTTGAGATGCCAACTTGTCATTAAAATTTCGTAATGATTTTCTTCATATTATTGTGGGATATCTTTTTTTTGTTCGCTTGCTTTGTACTTTGTTCTTTGTACTTTGGAAATGATCATTGATGTGTTAATAAAAAGCAATACTCCCGATAGTCGGCTGTTCGGGGCTCAAATTGCTCGTTTCAAATTTTCGGAAATTGTCTTTCGTACAAATTGCTAAGATTATATTGTCTAAAGATGAATAGATACCTTGTTTATTATCCACGCAGCTTTATCCTTTTATGTAAAGCTCTGCGGAAATTTTGAAAACTTCCCGTATATTAAAAGGTAAGTTGTTATACACAACAAAAATGAAACAGAACACGGTACAATGTTCGAAAATGCCAGTTGTTATTGGACTACTTTGGAGTCCTAGAAATAATTTCACTGTTGAGTTACTTATGTCGTTTTTCATTGAAAAACACAGCGGCAGTGGATTGCACTGTTTAGCAGAAGTGGGAATGAAACACTTTTTATGTAAAGCTCTGCGGAAAAATAATTATTAAAATGCCTATTCCAATGGCATTCATATTTCTAATGGAGATCGCACACCTGAAAACTTTGATCTAAAATAAGTACTTAGCTAAATCACAATATCTACCAAGATATATTCTGATTCATTTCCATACCTACTAACACCAATCCTATCAAGCGACACTTGTGGATGGTGCAGAAAAATCCTCAATCTTAATAGTCACAAGTGTAAAACTAATATTCCTTCCCATCCCAAAATTGACCAGCATGGGCGTGACCGGTTTTTCTCATCATTCGTTTGACCGTCGTTATGCTACCAAGCAGCATCGGTAGTAGCAGAGCAGAGGCCGCTCTGTGAAAAATTTGCCGCTATTAAAAGTCAACGGAGCAAATAATCCGCAAGCTGCCCTTCCAGCATCTGGTTTATGAGATTGCGTAGAACTTCAGATTCGCTTCCAGACCGAGGAATAGTTCTGGTATTTTTGTTTCTACGGGCTGCGTTTCCTGCCAGTTTCAATTACTAGCACGGAGCTGTATAAACTAATTATTACAGTCAGTTCACGGAGCCGACTGAATCCTCATAATCACCTTCTCTCCCGATGTTTTTGTATTATCACGATTTGCGGCTCGATGCATGAAATCACGGCTTCGGTCGGGTATTTTAAAATCCGGCTTTTCATCATGTATGCTACTCTAACCATTGAAAATGAAAATAACTGTCTCTGCTAGTAGCAGGTTACTACACAAAGTGATTCATCCACCAGCCGTGTATAGCTCACAAATATTCTCTTCTCGGTATTGTACAGCCCTTTGAGGATACGCCCTGAATGCTCCAAGCAGCTCAACACGAATGATAATGAAACAAATCTGTACCGGACCTATATTTAAAACTTTTCATCATTTAAGTGTTCGGTTGATGCACCATATTGACGGCTCTGACCGAGATGAGCTGAAATTTTTAACCGTTTTAGAGTACCAGTTTTTCGTTATTAATGCATGTCATGCGTACCTCAAAATTTTATAAAACATTGTCGAACTTATTTTCGAAAAAAAATGGCAAATAAATTCATTAAATCCATGCAGTACAGCAAAAGATAAAAGCGTTCTAAACGACTTTCCTTCCGAAATTGTTATTGGACTACTTTGGAGTCCTAGAAATAATTTCACTGTTGAGTTACTTATGTCGTTTTTCATTGAAAAACACAGCGGCAGTGGATTGCACTGTTTAGCAGAAGTGGGAATGAAACACGTTTAGTGGCCTTCTTTTCTGCTAGAAAATGCAACACGAGTGTATTCCACCGCCACGGGGTTTTTCAATGAAAACCGAATTAGTACTTTGGAATGGTAGTCCGTATTTATATAACCTCATATGGACTATCATTCCAAAGTATTGATTTGTATGGGTCAGTTAAGAAGTTATGTGTGGTACCAGATGCGACAAAAAATTCACCATCCGGCATTCGAATGACCCTAGCATCCTTTGCTAATACCAAAATATCACTACTATATTCGTACAACCAATATCAATTGAGTTGGGTTCGCAGCACATGGTACGTCTCGAGGCGACCAAAGAGCAACGATGGCATTATGGCAACAACATACACTACTAGCCGTAAGCTCAAACGCGTACTATTTTTAAATCGGACTAACTTTTAAACCGGCCTAAACTATTTGGTAAGCTTTAACCAAACGATGCTGTCATTTATATTGCTGCGTTCTGATCTGCGATACACGACAATGTTAAAAAAAACAACAAATTCATGTTAAAGAAAATGAGTGAATTAGACAACATGGAGAATTGTTTTTCATTCCGATATTTTCTTGCAGTAAAATAGCTTTTCTTCGTCATATGTCTCGTTCCATAGTGTGTGAGAACAATTTTGTCAATATGTAACCGATATGTTTTTGAACTTGGTGGATAGTTTATAGTTGGCCGATGATGTACAGCATTTTGTAGTGACATAATATTCAATGCACAAAAGAAAACAAGTTTGAGGTGGTTGAACCATCGTTTGTAACTGGTGCCATGATAGTTATTTCAAACTTTTATCAAAAAATTGGTTGAAATAATTCAATTTGAATTCAAAATGAACTGTTAATGTCATTCTAATTGAACACGATACCTGTCGGCACGGGGGGAGAATATTTATATTCGTTTCAAGCGAATTTTCACAAGTTTGGAATAAATATCAATTATAAATAAAGGTTAGATCACACTCTGCGAATTAAAATTGTGCACATTTTTTTTCAGCGAAGCTTAAATAAAAAGTAAACAAAGGTCAAACAAAAAAATAAACTTTGACAGAATGATAATTTTAAATAAACAAGTTTTATATTTCATATTTTTGTTTGCACTATGGCAGACAGAGAATATAGATATATTTGTGTAATGCATCAATGCTGATTGGAACGATTTTATTTGCTAACAAAATTTCTACGATTTTATAAATAAAATAATAAGTACATTAAAACAGAAATGAAAGTTTTGAGCATCCTAGTAATATATTTTAACGAACAAATATATTGATCACCGTTGCGTTCGCAATCAATTTTAAAATATTTTTATTTGGATTTTTTATGTAAGTTTTTTCTTATAGGAAAAATGCGCATATTTAAAATCTTTTATTTAATCTTTGCTTAGAGTATTTATGGAGTCACTTTGTAAGCAGTTAACATTCTGATTCAATTTGTGAACTGGGAGTGAAAATAAGAAAATTTATAAAATAGTGCATTTTGGGATCTACATCCAATTGTCATTTATTTGGATCTATCCAATGAAAAAAACTAATTTTTTTTTGTTATTCACTTTCTTTGATGTGAGATACGATATGGGTAATAATTCGTAATAACATGTTATTGATTTATATTAAGGAATTAAATATTCCCACTTATTCTCATAGCGATACGTAAAAGAAAATAATCAAAACAATTATTATTGCAGTTTTGATTCTAATTCGCAAAAACAACTTTGATCTGAATATGCGATAATCGATTCGATTTATTCAAATGTGCTCTCCTGTAACCAGAGTTACCAAAAATACAGAATAATCTGCATTTATACAGATTTTTCAGCCATTTTCAGACCAAGAATCTGTATGTGCAGCTATACAGATTTTTGTGGGTATGTACAGATATACAGATTTTTGAGAAATGATGTTACAAAAACTATTTTTTGAAATATTTTTTTCTGTTTCAGTAATACATCCTCTGTGTCTCTCTCAGCTTAGCCCTCTATATTAAAATATATTTTTACTTTTGAAAGTGGTCGCACATTCTGAAAGGTAAAGGTTTGTAATACACTCAGGTTAGCACCCAGCAAACGCCTGGCTGAAGTCTATTTCCAGAAACGTTAATTGTAATGCTCTGTGACTTTGTTAATTCTTAATTTTTTGTCCGAAAATTCGATAGCTACATGGGTCGACCTAATGTATATAACATTATATATCTACAAAAGTATTTAAATGAAGAAGAAATTTATTTTTCCATTGTGCACATCGGTAAAGTTAAAGTTTCTGGATATAAAATATCAGAACGATTTGTAGTGTTTCTTTATGAAGACGTAGACAGGTCCTTGCTTGACTGATTTAAACCACAGGAATTAATATCTTCGATAGATAATCCAGCAAAATCCAGGTTAAACGACTCAACTGATTCGATACAGATATCGACACAGATTTTTTGAAGAATAAATACAGATGAAAAGATTTTTAAGGACAAAAATACAGATTTAATTTTGGCAACCCTGCCTGTAACTCTTCGACGAGCAATTGGAATCAAGCGTGTAGAGAGAAGGAAAGAACAGAGAAATCAAAAATATAGGTAAATCCCAAATTCTGCTCAGGCATGTTGGCTAATGAAATTATGATTTCGTCCGTCAGTGGCTAGTAAACGTCGAGCGAACGTCGTAATAGCGCAGCCCTCTTTGGGGACTTGTTATTTTTTTCTGTTGACTGACACTTAGCCGTTTTTTGAAGGTTTGGGACTTAGTTTTTTTTCTGTTTTCGCGAACTTCGTTTTTCTTAAAGTTGGGACTTGTATTTTTTTAATTCGTGAGATAAAAACGCACGGCCGCAGTCATCAGAGGAAAAACTTTGTACTTCGATCTCTTCTCGACCGTCGTTGTGTTCAATTAGGTGGATTTTCAGAGGTGAAATAAATAAAATCCGTGCGTGAATGAAAACAAAGAGTATCCTAGTCAACAGGCAAGAGGCCGAGTGAAAAATGTATGGTGCGTTGTAGTTCGGATGCAGTTTTGCCGCAGATTATTGGACTGTCTTGGGTTGACGGCCGCGGGTAGTTCAGGGGGAAATATTTTTGTACTGAATGGCTGCTGGCTGGCGTTGATGATGTGATCTTTCTGTTCTGGGTGGGTGCTTTTACAGCTGCTGCCGTTTTTGTTCTGTTGTGTTTCGGGTGGCTCGAGTATGCTGCGCTGACTGGCCCTGGGGGCAAGGTAGCAACCGAAATCGAGTTCCCGTTTAAAGGCCGTTGCGATGCTTGGTGTCTGCGATTAGTGAATCGAATTTTGCTTTTTTCGGTCGTGCGTCAACAGAAAATGTGTTGGAAGAGGTAGAATAAACACAATATGAAATTTCATTCTATCCTACTGATTGGCATGGGATTTAGTTAATTATTGGTCAAAGTTTGTTTTTGTGACTATGTTTTGGTGTTGATGGAATTCATCCGGATTGCGACACTTACATCTTAGACTGGAAGGTAAGTGTTTGGGATGAATTATGAACTACTTCTGCGTAAAGTGATTTGACAAATTGATAGCAAGTTTAAATTTTTTAAACATTGTTACATTTACTTGGTTCATAATTTTATAGAGGAATATTACATTTAAAGACAGCGAAAGCACCGCTGGAAATTGTGTTTTCAATTTTACTTTGTTCTACTCTAAAGTGGTGTACAAAAGAAAGAACTGATTACACCGAACTTTGAATAGCACCGGTGTAGTGCAGAGTCAAACACAAAATGTGATGAGAATAACCAACTAACCCTCCCAAAAAAATATCAAAAAGTTATACAGCAACTGTTCGGCTATTCTTAGATCTTCGACAGCTATTTTACGACTATCGTCAACTAAAATAGTCGACGTGGTCAACAAAGGTAATGGAAGGGCACTTGTCTCTGCGTTCGATTGATTCAAAACATCGGCACGCAACAAAATCAGCAAATCGCGCCAGCAAAGTGTTGACAAACCATCCAACCGGTACATCTCCGGCATTTATTTGCCAAACTAGATGGGAAAGAAAAAGGCATCATCGCGAATTGCCACAAGAGAAATGAAGGAACGCTTCGAATAAATTCGTTTTCAATTTCGCCCCATTACTGACTGCTTGCAGCTGTGGGAATTGCCCATCTTGGTCAACAGCAATCGCCTCATGAACCGCTGCTGTCTAGAAGAACCGAAATGATCTTATTCAACCACTTTGGTATTTATGTACATACATCAGATTTATATTAAAATAAAAGAAAGAAATTAAAGCATTTAAAAAATTCAAACTTCAAGAGGTGAAAAATTTAATAATCTAAAAACTTAAAAAAATGGAAAGCTGCAACTTTAAAAATTTAAAAATTTTGACTTTAAGACTTGAAATCCAACCATTTAAAGACTTAAAAATTCAAAAACGCGTGAATAATAAAATTCAAAATTTTAATATATGAGAATCTCGAAAAAATAGAGATTTAAAAATGTGAAAATTGAAAAACTTAAGGATTAATTTAACTAAAAATTCATTTTTCTTAAATCTAAAAAATTTACAAAATATATAATTTAAAGCTTTTTAAATTTGAATATCTTAAAATTTAAATATTCTTAAATTTTAAATTTTAAAGGAATTCAAGGTTTAAAAACCTGTTTTAATCCACCTAGAGGTGCAATTGTGCCTTTCTCATTTCTCCAAACTATGATTTAATAGCTGGTTCGTACAATATAACATTATTGAAATGTCTTTCATTCTTATTACACTTGGTAAGTATATATAAGAGCACCTTTTTGCATTCATCGCGGTATCGGTTTGAATCGGAGTTTTCTATGTGATCGCACTCCACAACCCGTAACTCCGGAGCCGGAAGTCGGATGGGGATGGAATTTAATATCAGTTTCCAGGGACGCAACACCTTTTATTTGAGACTAAGTTGACCAAATCGGTCTAGCCATTTTCGAGAAACCAATATAACCGTTATTCTGAATTTGGATGCTTCCGGATCCGTCGATGGTGGCCAGTGTGACCAAAGAGACTTTGAATGACTGTTGGTGACCTAGATCTACAAATTCAACAGTTGTGTTTACATTTTGGAAAAAATTTCACCTTTTTACATTCATCGCAGAATTCGTTAGAATCGGGATTTGCTGCGTGATCGTACGTATCACCCTGTAATTCAGAAACCAGAACTCGGATCCACACAAAATTCAAATGAAGCTGATGGACCTTTCATTTAAAATCAAGTTTTCTAAATCGGTTCAGAAAATTCCGAGAAACCGATGTGGACAAATCAACAAATTTTGTTTTGTAACCATACTCTTCAACTCGTAATCCGGAACAGGATGTCGGTTGAAAATGAAATTCAATAGCAACCTATGGGAATATTATACCTTTCATCTGAATCTTAGTTTGTAAAAATCCGTTCAGCCATTTCCGAGAAACCGATGTGGACATTTTGTAAACAAATCTGCACATACACACACACATACATACATGCATACATACACACATACATACACACATACATACATACAGATATTTTGCGATCTCGGCGAACTGAGTCGAATGTTATATGAGACTCGGCCCTCCGGGCCTCGGTTAGAAAGTCGGTTTTTGGAGTAATTGCATAAACTTTCTATATGAGAAAGGCAAAAGAATAATATTTAATTAGCTTAATAAGCATGAGTTCAATGTTATCTTCATGTGATTATAATTTGGAAAGGTTGGTGGAATGGGTTTGAACGTGTAGGGAATGGGGGGTTAGTAGAGTGGGAGTGGAGGATGCGTCAGAAATCCTTCATCTTATTTCGGTATACGGGATGGTTGAAGGAAATGCGGGCGTGAGGGTGGTCCAAGGGGAGGGGAGTGATGAAGGAGGGAGGTGTAAGGGCAAGACAGGGGGGGGGGGCGGCGACGCAATACTCAACTGCATATTTTGCCTTCCATTTGAGACTTGGTTTGAGAAAATCGGTTCAGTCATCACCGAAGAACCGATTTGACTTCAATTGTGGAATATGCCCGGAATTCCGGACTTCCGGAATCGTCGATAGTGGATGTGGTAGATGCACCAATTATAAATAATATCTGGTCGAAGACTCTATTAATCTCATTACGGTTTATGAACACACGCATACATATAAGCGTGTCAGTAGGTCAGGCACACTCGCGGTGGTCGAATGAAACAGTCTCACTTGGGCAAGCGATCAGGTAACACGCGTCACCATTCAGCTACCACAAACCGTGGCGACGAGGAGAAAAATTATTTTGTGTGCATTTAGTTTGGCTCCTGAGTGAAAACAAGTGGTTTTAAATAGAAAAAAAGCTGGCCATCATAGGAAGGCATTTTGGACGCATCGAGTTATTTTCACCGGCATAATTGAAACCGACCTGAGTGTTCTGTGTAGACTGTACTATTGCTACGCACAGCCATTTTGGACGCGGCAAGTGCAAATTTATTTTACTGGCCCGATAGAATCACGTGTTCAATATTTAAAAAAAAAAAAAGAGAAAAAAACTAATAATGGAAGATAAAATGAAATAAATTTAGAAGTGAGATTAAATTTACGAAGAATTTGTGTATGCGACGCTCAGTGAAAGATTCTAAGCGAAGGTCATAGAGTCCATCTTGGAAAAAAAGAACGAAGTCACGCCTAGGTCAGTGCAAATTTGTGTGTGTGAAACACTAAAAGCTCGAAATTGAAAAGCACATTTTGAGGTGCTGATGGTGCAACAGATTACAGTTCCCCATCGTAGTGTGAGTGACTCTCGTGAATTGTGGGGCAGGTACCGTTTTTCATAACGTTTGAAGAATCTATTTCTATGTGCAAGGCTATGTAAACAAAAGTGTTGCCGATTTGATTCCGGCACGAATAAAACGGAGTATAGCATTTATGACGTAAAGTTAAATTATTGAAGCTAATTAAATTATGGCGATTGCAGTTCACTAATGTAGTCCGATTCAATTACGGAAAAAGCAAGTTCAGATTTGTTAGTGAATGGATGAAAAGCGTAAAATGCTGATGTATTCGCCGATGTAATTAAGGCGGCTGAAAATTAGTTTGTGAAACCTATACCGATTTAATTACGGAAAGAAACTGAAGGTTGCCACTGATAGTGCACTGCCAGCAAGTTTGCCGATTTAATTCCGGCCGGTGAAAATAAATTTATAAAACAAATGCCGATTTGATTACGGTGGTGTCCCAATATTCCCATTATAAAGTGTGAAATGGTACTACCAACAAAGTTGCCGATTTAATTCCGGCCAGCAGTGATGAAAGAAAACATTTTAGGAAAAGCGCTATTTTTTGTATTTTGTTTCAGGATAAGTGTTAACCGATATCGTTGAGACTGTTTTTTTTTAATATTGCGTTTCATATTAAGTGTCAATTCGCGTAAATATTTACAAAGTTGTGATAATGATGAACGCGGAGCATAACGATGCGGGAAGTGAGAACCCGCCAAATTCGACAGTGATCCAAAATGTGGCTTTCTTTAGCCCGGCATCATATAATTTGCCGCACTTTAAATACAAGCACCTTCCTCCCTCTGAAGTACGTAATGCGTGGAACTCATGGATCAGATGGTTCGAGAGTGTCATGGCTGCTGCAAATGTGGTGGACGGCAACGGTAGAAAAATGCAGCTCCTAGCAATGGGAGGGTTAGAATTGCAAAGTGCATTCTATGGACTCCCTGAAATCGAAGATGAAGCCGGGTTGGATCCTTATTTAGTGTCAAAGGATCGTCTGACACAGCTATTTGCACCTAAACATCATGACAGTTTTGAGCGATTTCTTTTTTGGTCAATGGCTCCAGAGGAAGACGAGCCAATTGAAAAATTTGCTCTTAGAGTTCAATTGAAGGCAGAGAAATGCTCGTTTGGAAAAACGGAAACTGAAAGTCGGCATCTTGCAATAATAGACAAGATCATTCAGTACACTCCAGAAGATCTGAGACAAAAATTGTTGGAGAAAGAAACATTGACTCTGGATGGAACCACAAAAATAGTCAATGCATATCAGTCTGTGCGATACCAATCATCAAAGATGACACATAAAGGTTCAAGCAGTTCAGTCAACAAGGTGTACGGTGATTCCAGCCAACCCATTGGGAAAGGTGTGCGATGCTTGCGGTGTGGGTTTAATCTGCATCGAGGCGGAGAGCACTGTCCTGCTGTGAATAAAAGCTGTTTACGTTGCGGAAAAGTAGGTCATTTCCGGTCAGTATGTCACACAAAACCATCTGATAGCTCGGACGGAGCTATCCGAAAACGTAAATCCAATTTTACCCAGGATGTCCGCTCTTATCGACCAACAAAACGAACCAGACCAGTTTTTAAAATCAATGATAGTAATGACTCGGACTGTTTGGAAGATTTTTCTGTTTATAATGTGGGAGGAGAAGATGACGAACTATTATCATGTTGCATAGGGGGAGTGCCTATTGTGATGTTAATCGACTCTGGGCCGAAGCATAATTTAATCGATGATACTACGTGGGAATTGATGAAGTTAAGGGATGTTAAGATATCCAACGAACGATTCGATCCAGATAAAAGATTCTTAGCATACGGACGAGTCCCCTTGAAACTGATAACTGTTTTTGACGCCGACTTAGAAGTGGACGATAATGGAAAGCTTTTGAAAACAAAAACGTCGTTTTTTGTCATTGAAAAAGGACAACAACCTCTCCTCGGAAAAATAACCGCACAAAAATTAGGAGTACTAAGAATTGGACTACCTAGCAGTCATCCAAATTCGGTTAGACGAATCGATAATACAAACAAATCCTTTCCAAAGATGAAGGGAATCCAATTGAGTCTGCCCGTTGATAGAAGTGTACCGCCCATTATACAACCCTTGCGACGTTGCCCAATTCCCTTATTAGAAAAGGTTAAGCAGAAGATAGATGAGCTTCTCGAGTTGGGTATTATTGAAAAAGTAGTCAAACCAACCTCTTGGGTTTCTCCTTTGGTGCCAATTCTAAAAGAAAATGGCGAATTGAGGTTATGCATAGATATGCGGAGGGCAAATCAAGCGATCCAAAGACTTAACCACCCCTTACCAATATTCGATGATCTCGTCTCAAGGTTTCGAAATGCCGCACTGTTTACAACACTAGACATCAAACAAGCATTCCATCAAGTGGAGCTTACGGAAGACTGTCGTGACGTAACAACTTTCATAACAAATTGGGGACTCTTTCGCTATAAGCGATTGCTATTCGGAGTGAACTGCGCTCCTGAACTTTTTCAGAACCTAATGGAAAGTATCTTGACAGGATGCGAGAATACCGTTGTGTTCATTGACGATATTTTGATCTTTGGTGAGAATGAAAGCGACCATGACACTGCAGTTAAACATACTTTGAACGTATTGAATCAATATGGCATTCTTTTGAACGACCATAAATGTAAGTTCAAACAGCAAGAAATTGTATTCGTGGGCCACAAACTCTCCGCACAAGGGGTATCACCTAGTGACGAAAAGGTTAGATCAATTAAAGAATGCAGACCTCCACGTACCAAAGAGGAGCTAAGAAGTTTTTTGGGACTAGTCACTTATGTCTCCAGATTCATTCCGAATTTGGCCACATTGAACTATCCACTAAGACTCTTAATAAAACAAGATACTTCATTCGAATGGAAGTCCGAACACCAAGTATCTTTTGATCGAATTAAGACACTTATGGGATCCGTTGATAACTTGGGCTATTACGACCCGAAGGACCGTACCTTGGTGGTGACGGATGCTTCTGGTGTAGGATTAGGAGCTGTACTGATACAGTTTAAAGCCAACCAGCCACGAATCATCAGTTACGCTTCGAAAAGTCTTTCCAATATCGAGCAGACTTACCCACCTATTGAAAAGGAAGCCCTCGGTATAGTTTGGGCGGTGGAGAGATTCAAAATTTATTTGTTGGGAATAATTTTCGAGCTTGAAACGGATCACCGGCCGTTAGAAACGTTATTTACCGCTACTTCTAGACCTACTGCTAGGATCGAGCGATGGATGCTGCGAATCCAAGCCTTCAAATTCAAGGTAAAAATGTTACGAAACAAAATACATTGTAGGTGTACATGATTGAATTTACAGGTAGTTTATCGCAAGGGATCGGCTAACTTAGCTGATTGCTTATCAAGACTCGCAGCTCATGTTGAAGATCATGAGTGGCTTGACGAGTCAGAAGTATTTATAAGACGTACTGTTGTGGAATCACTATCAGTTCTGATTAACAATTCTACTCAGTTAGAATTTGACTCAGATACTGAAAACATCATAAGGGCTGTCCAAGAATGTGCTGCTATTGACATCTCGGAAGTCATAACAGCTACAGCATCGGACCTGGAACTACAAAAACTTATCGCCTTTATTACAAATGATAAATGGAATCGTGACGATCTGAAACAGTATTCCGCCTTTCGTCTCGAGCTTTCGTATGCAAATAACCTTGTTATGCGCGGAACCAAACTTGTCATACCAAGTTCGCTGCGTACCAGAATGTGTCAACTCGCTCATGAAGGCCATCCCGGCCAATCTATAATGAAAAGACGACTGCGTGAAAGATGTTGGTGGCCTGGCATTGATTTGGATGCGGTAAGAACATGTGAAGCTTGTGAAGGGTGTCAATTGGTTCAAACTTCAGATCCACCGGAACCAATGATACGCCGTTTGCTTCCAGAGAAACCGTGGATTGATATTGCAATGGATTTTCTTGGTCCCATGCCCACGGGCGAGTACGTATTAGTCGTCATAGATTACTATAGTCGGTACATGGCACTGGAAATCATGCAACGTATCACCGCGCAAGAAACCATTAAGCGGCTAAAGAGAATTTTTCGATTGTGGGGTCCGCCCAGAACAATCACACTTGACAACGCAAAGCAGTTCATATCCACGGAATTTGAGGAGTTTTGTAAAAATCAAGGAGTACATCTTAATCACACCTCACCCTATTGGCCCCAAGCTAATGGGGAAGTAGAACGCCAAAATCGATCGCTTCTAAAGAGGATGAAAATTGCTCACGCCCTGTACAACGATTGGAAAAGAGAGCTCGATGACTATCTGGAGTTGTATAATAATACACCCCATACCGTGACCGGTAAAGCCCCCAATGAGCTGTTACAAAGTAGAAGATTGCGCTCTAAAATACCTCAGATCGATGACATCGAAACTATTCCTCCCAGCACAGATTTCAGAGATCAGGATTTGGAGAAAAAGATGCTGCAAAAGGAGCGGGAAGATACTAGAAGAAGAGCTAGGCCAAGTAGCATAACAGTTGGTGATACAGTGCTGATGAGGAATCTAATGCCTACAAACAAACTCGCAACCAACTTCCTAAACGAGAAGTTCACTGTGTTGCATAGGAATGGCACGAATGTAACAGTGAAATCGAATACCACAGGACGGACGTATGATCGAAATACTTCGCATTTAAAAAAGCTACCACCGGTACTTAGTGACGCAAACGAAGAATATGCCAGTAGTCTTCCAGCTGAAATAATTGACCAACCAGCGGATCAAGCTGAGATAGACAACTCATCATCCCCGCGAGGAAATGAATCCGATGCAGAGACTCAAGAAACATCGCCCCCGATTCGTCGATCCGGTCGCCGTATTAAGCCGCTGAATAGGTTTAGCCCATCAAGATAAGTATATCCTGTTCTTGCTTATATAAAGTTTATACATACAATATTTTCCAAAATATAATTAAATCCTTAAAATAAAACGCCGAAAGAAAAGGGGATGTGGTAGATGCACCAATTATAAATAATATCTGGTCGAAGACTCTATTAATCTCATTACGGTTTATGAACACACGCATACATATAAGCGTGTCAGTAGGTCAGGCACACTCGCGGTGGTCGAATGAAACAGTCTCACTTGGGCAAGCGATCAGGTAACACGCGTCACCATTCAGCTACCACAGTGGACAATATTCAAAGAATGTTTGATTGGCAATCAGTGATCTAGATCTGCGATTAGAAGTTATTTGGTGACCATTTCAATAGTTTTTAGCCTCTGAGGTATTACGATTGTACCGATTTATATGGGAAATTCAAGTGTATCCTTACTAACACCCCTGTAACTCCGGAAGCAAGAGTCAGAACCGAATGAAATTCAGCAGCAGTCAATGGCATTACTGTATCATTCATTTGAAATCAAGTTTGTAAAAATCGGTAGAGAATTCGTTGGGGAATGGGTGTGATATTAGCTTAGGAACTTGGCGGGTTCCCGGGGACGTCATGAACCGTCATAGGTGGCCAATGTGGTCAAAGCTACTTTGATTGATCATTAGTGATCCAGACCCGCAAACTAGAGTAATGTTACATCAATTTTAATATGTTTTACATCATTTGAACATCATGGTGGTACCAGTTTATATGGGAATTTGCTGTGTGACCGTACTCTTCAACCCGTAACTCCGGAACCGGAAGTCGGATCAACTAAAAATTCAATAGCAGCTTATGGGAGCGTTATACCTTTCAGATGAAACTAAGTTTGCGAAAATCGGTTCAGCCATCTCTGAGAAAATTGTGTGAGTTTAAATGGCACACACACACACACATACATACACACACAGACATTTGCCGATCTCGACGAACTGAATCGAATGGTGTATGACACTCGGCCCTCCGGGCCTCGGTTAAAAAGTCGATTTTTACAGTGATTGCATAGCCTTTCTTTATATGAGAAAGGCAAAAAGGTGCGAAATCGGCAAAGTCCAAAAAAATCGATTTTTTAAAAAAAAAAAATTTCGTGATGACATAAAATCTCGACGTTTCATACATTTTAAAGATGTTTGACATCAAAAATACGAATTTGATTTCTGAAATTTCAGAAAAAAATTTTGAGCTCCGGCTTATATGGGAATTTCATATGTGACCGGACGATTCAGTCTATATTTCCGGAACCATATAAGCGATCCGTGCGAAATTTTGTAGACATCTGTGGGGATATTATAGCTATCATCGTGAAGATCGGCCCAACCATTTCCGGGAAACTGATGTGAGTTCATCAATTTTGAAAGATGGCCGCTTTTCCCGGGCACTTCCGGCACCGGCAAGTTTGGTTGGCCGTCGGGGACCTAGAACAGCAAATTTAAGTTGTTTGAGAGACATTTTAGCGAAATTTTTACCTTTTTTGCTTTCATCGGAGTATCGGTTTGAATCACAATTTGCTATGTGATCGTACGCCACAACCTGTAACTCTGGAACCGAAAGTCGGATCGGGATGAAATTAAATAGCCATTTACAGGGACGCAATACCTTTCATTTGAGACCAAGTTTAGTTGAATCGGTCTAGCCATCTCCGAGAAACCGATGTGACTGTTATTCTGAATTTAGATACTTCCGCCGGGGCTTTCGGAACCGATGATGGTGGCCAATGTGGCCAAATAGACTTTGAATGGATGTTAGTGACCTAATACTACAAATCGAAGCAGTTGTGGTCATATTTTGGAAAAATTTTCACCTTTATACATTCATTGCAGAATTTATTAAAATCGGCATTTTCTGCGTGTTCGTACTCATCACTGTGTAATTCCGGAACCGGAATCCGGATCCATTAGAAATTCAATAGCAGCCTATGGGAACGTTGCACCTTTCATTTGAGACTAAGTTTGTCAAAATTAGTAAAGCCATCTCTGAGAAAAATGAGTGACATTTTTGGTCACATACACACACAGACGCACATACACACATACATACATACACACACAGACATTTGCCGAACTCCGGAACAAGATGTCGGTTGAAAATGAAATTCAATAGCAACCTATGGGAATATTATACCTTTCATTTGAATCTTAATTTGTAAAAATCGGTTCAGCCATCTCCGAGAAACTGATGTGGACCTTTTGTTAACAAATCCGCACATACACACACATATACATACATACATACATACATACATACATACATACATACATACATACATACATACATACATACATACATACATACATACATACATACATACATACATACATACATACATACATACATACATACATACATACATACATACATACATACATACATACATACATACATACATACATACATACATACATACATACATACATACACACATACATACATACACACAGATTACACACATACATACATACACACAGATATATTGGCGAACTTCTTTCGTTATACGGGGTGGATAAAGGAAATGCGGGCGTGAGGGTGGTCCAAGGGGAGGGGAGTGATGAAGGAGGGAGGTGTAAGGGCAAGGCGGGGAGGGGGGTGGGGGGTTGTGCGGCGACGCAATACTCAACTGCATATTTTGCCTTCCATTTGAGACTTGGTTTGAGAAAATCGGTTCAGTCATCACCGAAGAACCGATGTGACTTTAACCCTCAAAAAGGCAACCGGGTCTCAGAGGCCCGGCATGTTACAATTTTTTAGTTACAAAAAAATGTGTATGCAGTATAAGCTTGGGCATGGAAATTTTGATAAGTAGTTTTGAAATCTATTACAAAAATAAAGAATTGTGAAATTTTCATCTATGGAGTGATGCGCAGCTATGTTTGAATTTTTTACATGCACAAAAAGGCAAGCCGGGCCTGGCAGGCCCGGTGTGCATGCAATATTTACTAGGAATACCACAGGTTTTATACATTAATACTTATCTGAAAAAAAAATTTTTATGAGTTCATCTTCATATTAGCAGGATTTTTTTTCATGTTTTGATTGATTTTAACTTTTGACCTTTTCTTATAAGAAAAAAATCTTGAAAGTTTAAGCGAATTCTATACATTTTTTTCATTAGAAATGTAAAAATAGCATACGATAATGACGTGTGTCATATTTTTTGGGTAAATACTTTTGTTTCACCCACTGTGGTCTACTTGACAATTATTTGGATACAACATAACCTAACTCTGTCGTTATTGTCTATTTTTGTTGTCTATTCTTTGTATTATAGTTGTCGTAATTATTCAAATTGTAGGATCTAAAAGCAACAAAAAATTGAAATGGCTATAAGACGATATGCACATATTTTCAATCGTCTCAAAGAATCAGAAAAAATGGAAGAAATTCGAGCAAATTCAACAGCAGACGATTCCGAAACTGATTTGCAAAGCGAGGAAGAAGATGTGAATGATTTTGCTTCGACGATGAATCCGATGCAGAAAAATATGAATATGTACTCCGGTTATGCATCAAAAGAAACTGATAGCCAAGGCTAGGAAGAATCGCATCGTTTTACGCTCACTCAAGGCTCATGCGCACTCACCTACCTCCGATGCTTTATTCTGTTTTTCTTGTTTATGAGTGTGCATCTGTTGAGCGCCCGATCGGCCAAAGCCAAGTGAATATGGTATCTCACATGTTCGTATTTTTTCACTCTTACGCTCACCTTGGATCGCTGCAACTTAGGTTCTTTCCGATACATGTTCGGAATTGTATCCGAACTATGATGATCGGATCCGTTCGGCAATGCGATTCTTCCTCAAAAATTTGGATCGCGATCTATGTTCGCCTAAATCGAAAATCGATTAAATTCCCACCGCATGCGAGCGGGAGCGGTGCTTGCGATTGTTTGCATTGACGCTGCCGCGGTGTTTTGTATCGATGGAGTGGTGTTTGTAATTTGCTAAGCGAGCAGATTGTCCCTTTGTCTATCGTTCATATTCCACATAGGTATAAATGAATAGCGGACTTTACGCGTTCAATATTTTTGATACACATCGTCAATCCAACTTTGTTATACCACAATGGATTATTGAACGCTTAAGAGCCGCTAATCATTAACAGACTTTGGAGTATTTGTTTTCAAGACAGTTTGATGTTTTGCATAATTTGTAGTACAGTAAGTTGACTTTGTGGCCAAGCCGGGGTGCGTGGAATAGGTTTCTTTCACTAGGCTGTTCACAGTGATGTCATGTGGATCTAATTCGGAATGATGAGCGGTCAAGAATGGATTTGGAACGTGATGTTCCGGGTACGACGATTTATCCATCTGTTCTAAATATTGTTTTCCCGATGTTTTGATTGCTTATACTTTTTGTGGTGCTTTTTGTTTTTCCTGCTGTCAATCATCATATATACTAGTAAAGAATGTTTGATCTTGTTTGTGTTCCATATTAGCGGTCCTTACACGTTCAGTTGTTTTGTCAATACTGGAGCTTATTGACAAGGTTTTTCAACGTGTAATGGAATGGTGGAAGTATTGACGATATGTGTTTTTTATGATTCTTGGAGGCTGTTCAATGATAGTACAGTAAGATTCCGTTTTTGGCACGTTCCGATTTTTGCATGCTCCCTTTTCGGTACACTCAGATTTTGGCAACAAATGGGTTCCGTTTTTGGCAACATTATTGTTGTACATAATAGGTCTTTTAAAAATGTGCAATAGATATTTTTTGTATCAATTGATATCACATTTTACTTCATTTCCAAACATGGGAGTCATATAACCCTCAAAGGCGCAAATAATTTTTTTTTAAACTTTTGTGAAAATTGTTTCATAGTTTCAATACATTTCTGTGATAATTTTGAGATGTTTTTCGTAATATTGTTTTAAAACAGCGTTAAGGGTTAACTATAGTTTATGCTATACGTGTTATATTTATTGATTACAATGCATAGAAATGTATTATTTATGTATAATATAACTGGTAACAGTGTAACTAGTGTCTGACAGAATCAATTTTTATAGTAAGACCCAGAGTCTGTGCACTTTAGGAGTCAAATATAGAGGAATATGCTACACTGGATAACAAGACTATTTCTGGAGAAAATTTTCAAAAGAACCTTTTGTTTGGGAAGTTGAAAGTGATTTTTACAACAAAATTGGTTTTCTTCAAACCTAAACATCTTCAGGCATTACAATTCGATTTTCAATCTATCGAACTCGGTCACTAAAAACATGACGACAGTAACGCACCGGGTGAAGATATCCCAATTAGCTTCGACAACGTTAGTGATTTTTACACAAGTTGAATGCTAAAGATGGACGTCTGTTCTCTGTGGTATGTGCTTCTCTTTCAGTAATAAGCTACTACTTAATGTTTACTTTCCGAAGCACAATAGAATTCCCCTAGAATCTTTGCAAAAATCCAGTTGCTTGGAAAAGATAGCCGAAGACTGTCCAAATTGATAGTATTTATAAGTTCTTCAGTTCTACGCATTTCTGTGTCGTAAGTGCCCCAGCTATCGCAATGGACACCATTCTCAGCAGATAGCTAAGCTTTTACAGGATTGTCATCACTTCTTCCATCTGACACCACACAAGAACATTATTAAACATACAATTTTTTATATAAACTCAAAGATGTAATTCGGTTTAAGATTCTAAGTTTTCCTAACAGCTTTTCTGTGCTGTCTGAAGGCTTTTCACATTCTTTTGGGTCTGACCCTAATGAGAACAGTTTAGTTTAAATTCTAATATAATTCACACAATACCCACAATCATAGAATTGCGACCTGGATTAAAATTCGCATCTTCGTAAAATTAACCATGTAACATTTTTCAAATTTGAATCTTAGGAAAGTATCTTTACACCGTGAGATTTAACCAATTTTCTCTGGAAGTATTATATAACATGGAGTCTACTATTAATATTCGATTCAAACTCAACTGATCTTGTCCGATTCAGAAATTCCAATCGATATGAAAATACTGTGATTTTAAACAATTTGAGGCGGATCGAAATGTTGTTGGCCAGTTATTATGATTGGAAAAATATATGGCTACGAAAGTTGCACACGTTTTCCATCCCCGGTTTTTGAATGATGTCTATAAACAAATTCATTCACACCGATCACTCGAAACCTTTCATGCTAAACTTTTTTTTTTTTATTTGTTTGTATCAAGAAACACTAAAAACCTCTGATTATCAAGAGTGATGCTTCTATCAGAGTGCTATGGCCTGCCTAATTGTTCAATAGCCCATAGCACAGGAAAGATAGACAAAGATAGTCTACATTTATGTGTTTTTATCAGTTTTCAATAATAATGCAATATAACGAAAATATCTACAAATTTCATTTTCACTGCTAACTGAAAATGTCCCTGGCAGCACTGCTCCAGCGGAATCCTTTCAGACTAATATCAATAACTGCAATGCTATAGATAATACAACTGTAAGCGCATACATGAATGGTTATAGTCCCAGTTACTAGCCGTATCTATTTTTGTGAACGTTGCCTGAAACAAACACCAATAGTTACTCCACCAGAACGGTGTCCTTGTTACTAAATTTCACGCAATCCACATTCCAATTATTAGTTCCAAGAAACTTAATAAACTTAACAGCATTTCAGTGAAAATTTCGTTTGGTAAACTGTTTTTAAAATTTCGATTTATCTATTATTTTTTATTATATTGTTATTAGTTGATACATATGATTTCCTTTCTATCTGTTTATTCACACCTAATTTCATGCACACAAAATGGTATGAACTTTATGCGCCGGGCTCGTATGCCCTAGCACGAATGTGTTTTTGTTTGATCTCGAAACTGAGTCAGGTTTCAACCGAAACTGTTATCACTTAATTTATTTTGACATCAATTTGAGTTATAACCTGGGCCAGCTTCGTCTCAAGCCAAAACCACCTAAACGTGAATAATCATATGATTGAAGCAAAAGATATTATCATTACAGTTAAAAACAAGAAAATTGATCAGCGACAATCGATATTTTGTTAATTCTATGCAAATGCATATCACCGGAAGTAGTGAGCTATATTCGCGCAATGATACGCTATAAAACGCACAACTTTCGAGATTATTTATTGGCATAGAAAAGAAGACAAATCTAAGTTTCCTCTCGAATGTAGCGCATGGAAGGAGCCGAACGCGCCTGAACATTGAAAATTAAACTAAATCCAAACAATTCTAAACCAATGTACATTACCACACATCTTGTCTACATCGCAAGTACGGCATTTGTACATACAATGGTAGAGTTCAACTCGAGCGATAACATGTATAGTGCATGACAAAATTAACACGCAGCAAGGAAATGACTGCGAGTTGAACCACAGATAACAGACGTTTAGGCTCGATTTGAATCGTGTGTAAATACCCGCTACTGAAATTCCGAATAAATCAGACGTCTGAAACACGTTTGGCAAACGTTTGTAGATGGCGCAGTGTTCGATAGAATGCAGTTAGAGTGCAGCTGTCAAACACGTGTAGCAAACAGTTGCGCAAATGGCAATAGTGAAACACGGATTTCCAACGTTTATCAATTTGAAAGTTTACACAGGTTTTTGAAGAAATTTTGTTCTAGCCCAAACGTCTGTTATCTGTGGTTGAACCTACACAGCAGAAATTGCCTCTCCGTGCGGTGTCCAGGCGGACACTGACTCCCACCGATATTTTTAAGCCAGCCATATATTTCAATCGTTTAGTTTCAGGATTGCGCACGAAGATTTGGATCATTTTTCCGAACGAACATGTTCGCTGCCGAATATGTTCGATGGTACTCATTACCTCACTGCATCGGCAATGCGGAACGCGTTAAAAAATTTTGATATTTCCGATTCTCTCTCTCTTCGTAATCGCATACGGTGTGATGCGGAACGAGTTGTGTGGGTCTGTATCTTTTTAACGAGAGCGTAAACCCCCGACGATGTATAAGGAAACAAATTCATGTACGCTCATGGCGGTGAGCGAGTTTTCCGCACCTTGCTGATAGCAACCCAGAAACATTTATTGGTCATGTTCAAACGAAATGGAGCTCAGAACCAATCGACAGTCGACGTGATCTTCCGAGTACTCGCCTTTTGGAAAAAAATTGACCTTTTTACATCCATCGCCTTGTATGCTGAAATCGGGATTTGCTGCGTGTTCGTATTCATCATCCTGTAATTCCGGAACCGGAAGTCGGATCAATTAGAAATTCAACAGCAGCCAATGAGAGTGCTGTATCTTTCATTTGAAACCAAGTTTGTAAAAATCGGTGAAGAATTCGCTGAGAAATAGGTATGACATTATCTTAGGAACTTGGTAAGTTCCCCCGGGGCATCAAGAACCGCCATAGTGGCCAATGTGGTCGAAGTGCCTTCGGTGGGTCATTAATGATCTAGACATGCAAAGCCAAGTAATGTTGCACATATTTTAATATATATTGCATCATTTGGATATCATGGTGGTATCAGTTTCTATGGAAATTTGCTGTGTGATTGTATTCTTCAACACGTAACTCCAGAACCGAAAGTCGGATCAATAAAAAAAATCACTAGCGACCGATGGGAAGGCTGCACCTTTCATTTGAGACTAAATTTGTACAAATCGGTCCAGCCACCTTAGAGAAAAATCGGTGAGATTGTTTGCCACATGCCACATCCATACATACATACATACATACATACACACACATACAGACATTTTACGATCTCGACGAACGGAGTCGAATGGTATAAAAGGTTTGGCCCTGCGGGTCTCGGTTAAAAAGTCGAAATTTCGACCGATTGCATAATTTTTCTATATGAGAACGGCAAAAAGCGGCTTGAATTTAGACGGGTCTGAGAGGCCCGGCTTGCCCTTTAATGTTAGGATTTTAGCTTGCCTTCACAAGGGTTAATTGTGGAATATGCCCGGAATTCCAGACTTCCGGAATCGTCGATAGTGGACAATATATTCAAAGAATGTTTGATTGGCAATCAGTGATCTAGATCTGCGATTAGAAGTAATTTGGTGACCATTTCAATAGTTTTAAGCCTCTGAGGTATTACGATTGTACCGATTTATATGGGAAATTCCAGTGTATCCTTACTAACACCCCTGTAACTCCGGAAGCAAGAGTCAGAACCGAATGAAATTCAGCAGCAGTCAATGGTATTACTGTATCTTTCATTTGAAATCAAGTTTGTGAAAATCGGTAGAGAATTCGTTGGGGAATGGGAGTGATATTATTAGCTTAGGAACTTGGCGGGTTCCCCGGGGGCGTCATGATCCGTCATAGGTGGCCAATGTGGTCAAAACTGCTTTGATTGATCATTAGTGATCCAGACCCGCAAACTAGAGTAATGTTACATAAATTTTAATATGTTTTACATCATTTGAACATCATGGTGGTACCAGTTTATATGGGAATTTGCTGTGTGACCGCACTCTTCAACTCGTAACTCCGGAACCGGAAGTCGGATCAACTAAAAATTCAATAGCAGCTTATGGAAGCGTTATACCTTTCAGATGAAACTAAGTTTGCGAAAATCGGTTCAGCCATCTCTGAGAAAATTGTGTGAGTTTAAATGACACACACACATACACACACACATACACACACATACATACACACACACACAGACATTTGCCGATCTCGACGAACTGAATCGAATGGTGTATGACACTCGGCCCTCCGGGCCTCGGTTAAAAAGTCGATTTTTACAGTGATTGCATAGCCTTTCTTTATATGAGAAAGGCAAAAATGTAACGAATAAGAAATTTCAAAATCAGAAGATTTAGAAATTTTAAAATATCATGTTTTAAAAATTTGAGAAATGAAAAATTTTAAAACTTGAGAATTTAAAAAAATTGGAATATAAAAACTCGGAAATTTAAATAATTTAGAACTCGAACACTTTTAGATTTGAAAACATTAAAATTTGAAAATCCAAAAATATGAAAACTTAAACGTTTTGATGCATAAGTGTAAGAATGAAATGAGGAATTTAAAACTTTTCAATTTCAAACATTTAAAGTATGAATATTGTACAATTTAAAGGCAATTGACAATTTAAAACATTTTAAATATAGAAAATATTTCTTTTTAATTTAAAAATTTGAAGGTTGAAAAATTTTAAAGTTTAAAAATTTAAGTTTTGTGAATTAAAAATTTTAAAATTTAAGGGCTTGAAAATTTAAGAATTTAAATATTTCAAAATTTATGAATTTGAAAATTCTGAAATGTGAAATTTTAAAAATAAGAAAATTTCAAAATTTGGAAGTTGCAGAATTCGAAAATTTTGAAATGTGCACGTCTAAACAATGGAAAAATATACAACTTTTAATTTTTAAATTGTATAGAATTTTTAATATTCGGGGATTTAAAAACTAAAGATTTGAGCAATCAAAGAAATTGGAATCTAAACATTTAAGAATCCCAAAATGTAAAAATTTCACAACTCATATTCGAAAATTTGAGAAGATTTAAAATTTATGCATATAAATATTCATAAATTTGAAAACATGAAAATGTGTCAATGTAGAAATTTAAAAAAGTTCAAAATTTGAGGATTCAAAAATTGAGAAGTTTTAAAATTTAAAAGTATTGCGAATAAAAAATATTCAAATTTAAAGACTTGAAAATGTAATAAATTAAATGTTATAATTTGAATATTTTTAAATTTAAATATTTAAAAATAAAAGAATTTTAAAATTTGAATATTAAAAGAACTCGAAATTTTAAAAAAATTACGAATAAAAATGTCAAAATCAAAAGATTTCAAAATTTAAAAATTTAATGTTTTGAAAATTCAAGAATCGAAAAAATTAAAAAATTTAAGTGATAGAAATTCAGAAATTTTAAGAATTTTAAAATTCAAGTACTTATCTGATCATTTCAAAATATAATTTTTTTTAAAAGATTCAGGAATTTTAAAATTTAAAACTTGGAATTTAAAAATATTAAAATTTAAAAATCTAAAAATTAAAATTACCTTCAGACTTAGATGACGTCGTAGATACGACAAACTCATTCATAGTAGCATCCTACAAAGAAGATTGTCCACTTCGTACTATGAAATTGACTAGGGGAACCCCTTGATGGAGGGCTGAGCTTGAAAGAATGAAGGATATGAGAAGAGCTTGGAACCGGCGTTAGCGTGATGACTCCAGGGCTTCCAGGTCAGCTAGTAGTGTATATAAGAAATGTCTTAGTTCTACAGAGCGAGCTAGCTGGCCAAACCTATGCTCTAATATCTCTAGTCTGAACGAGGCTAGCAGGTTACGGAACAATTTTTGACTTGATACAGCAAGCATTAAGAGCTGTCGAAAAGTGGGATCGACAAGCTAAATTATCAAACCCAAATAAAACTTCAATGGTTCTTTTCACGAAGAAGCGTATAACAACCGGGGTTCGTCCCCTGCAGTTATTTGATTCTGAGCTACTGTGTGCAGATCAAGTCAAATACGTTGGAGTTATATTTGATTCCAAACTGAATTGATCTGCTCACATTGAGTTCAGGGTTAAGAAAGCGTGCATGGCCTTCGGGCAGTACAGATGGACTTTTGGAAAGACCTTGGGTCTCAAACCTAAATACATCTGTTGGATTTGCACGACAATTGTACGTCCAATAATGTCATACGGATGCCTTGTGTTGTGGCAGAGGGGAGAGGTAATAACGGTTCAGTCAAAGCTAAACCATCTACAAAGAATGGCACTCATTGCGTTGACTGGTGCTTTCGCCACAACTCCGATTGCTGCTCTTGAGGCACTTCTAAATATCAAACCATTACACATACACCTCAAACAAGAAGCACTATCATGCACATACAGACTACAGGTTACTGGGCTTTGAAACAGTAACCATGTTGATCTTGCTACCACGAGTGTGGTCACAAATGAATACATGGGATGGAGACCATCCATAAATGACGTAGCATTATATGGAAGAGGGGGGGGGGTTGTATTTTGTGATGATGTATGACGAATGGGGGGTAGGGGGTATGTCATGCTACGTAACTTTTTTAAAGGTGAATAGGGGTTGACCTCATGTTACGACAACCTTACCAGTCTCATCTAACTAACATCGTTTTTCATTTTTTTAAAAAATTTTTCGAAGACCAGGGGGAAGGTTTACCGTCAAGCTACGTAATTACCAGAGGTTATTTAAGGGTTTGTGACGAAATGGTACTATGGGGGAGGGGGGTGTTAAAAATCGCTCAAAAAATGCTACGTCATTTATGGATGATTGCATGAAGAATCTTCATTGAAGATATTCCTGCTCCCAGCGATATTACACTTACAAGTTGTTTTCCTTACAGGATATTCCATGTGAAAATTCCCTCTCGAGAGGAGTGGTTGTCTGGCTATACTAAGAGACAACAACAAACGCAAGTGGTCTGTTACACTGATGGTTCTCTGATGGAGGGACGTGCTGGTGCGGGTGTCTAGTGTCGTGAAATGAGATTGGAAGAATCCCACTCTCTAGGTAGACACTGTACTGTACTCCAAGCAGAAATCTTCGCAATTATGTGCGGTTTACAATCGGCCCTTCATCTGAGTTTGTCCGGCAATGTTATAAACTTCTGCTCCGATAGCCAGGCTGCAATCAAGGCACTTATCTCAAACAAATCACGGTCCAAACTAGTGATCGCGTACCGAACCCAAATCGAAGAATTAAGGATTGTTAACACTATCTACCTTGTCTGGGTGCCTGGACATTCCGGTATTACTGGAAATGAATGGGCTGATGAATTTGTCAGGGCAGGTGCAGCGATGGACTTCGTTGGTCCTGAGCCTGCTTGCCAATTACGACAAGTTGGATAAGAGAAAAATACGCATCTTGGGCTTCGTCCGAGCACCGCAACTATTGGAAAAATCTACAAACGTGTCGCCAACCAAAGGTGTTTCTAGAACAACCGTGTCAGTGATTTCGAAAAACTGCAAACTCAATTATCACATAGCTACTACTATTCAGCGCGATGAGTCTTTTTCATGTTTGAGAATCCGACTACGGAACCTCATATCATCTGATATGTAACTGATCTGCAGTAATGCACCTGCCATTTCAAGTTTTCGGCCGTCCTTACATAGACGCCACCATGTTCGAACGACTGAAACTCAGAGACATATTAAAGTTTCTTATCCAATGTGGTAAAGAGCCTTAGGTTTACTCGCAGGCGAGCTGAACTACTTGTGAGTTTAACTTACTTGCTGTTTGTTTTTGTGCCGTTATTTTGCCCATCCTTCCAGTTCTACTTCCTCCCTCCTCATTCTCCTTTCCTTCCGCTTAGGAAATGATGAAAATACACGGCAAGGCACAAATCCCCGACTACATACAAAGAACGTACCATTTGAGCCAATATATTCTGATGCCTGATTCCTGATACCGGACATATTCCAGAACTAAAGTCATCATCGAGACTGATCCAATTTTCACTAACCTAGCCTCAAATGAAAGGCATAATATGAAGTTGGCTGTTGCACCCCCATCTACCCCTCCCCCTTCTTTCTCTCACATTCCACCTCAACTCTCTTGCCTCTCCCTCCCTTCTCTTTGGCCAACCTCACACCCGCTGTCCCTTCATCCACTTATATACCAAATATGTTAGATTGTTCCCAACGCATCTTCTCCTCCCACTAATTATCGCTCTACACCACCCACCCTCCCGTGTCCGCATTTCAAAATATGTTAAAGAGAAGACAACATTGAACTCGCGCTGATTAAGCATAAGCATAAGCATAAGCATAAGCATAAGAGATCGCCCGTAGTTGCTACTCCGTTATTGACCAGAACCAAATTAGGTTGCAAAATGTTCATTGGAACAACATGCTTGGGAATAACATGATGAGCCACATTGTACAATCTATTCTGATCCCTGCATGCTGATCAATACCGACGCCGGCCACGTCCGAATGCAGATCTTCTGGGAAAGGAAGGAATGTTAGTCCGATACATGTTGCTACTAGAGACCGAGGAATCCTCTACATCTCCACATGTATCACGGGAAGGGGAGAGTTGTTAGTAAGTGTGCCAATAGCGTTATCATGTAATAATTGCTCTGGGCAGCCGGCTGCCGAGAATTTGGGAAATTTATCATTTGTTGTATTAATACGATTATCAAAATAAGCAACTTGAGCTCCGGATAGCCGGCTATAAGGAGCACTGCTTATATTTTTTAATAATATTCAATCACGCGACAAATTTTTTCGTGGTTTCTATCGTGTCGGTACTGATTTTACCCGGCGATCGTTTGAATAAAATGAGGAATCATCAGACTCTTCATTAGGTGTCGCGGAGTTGGTGGTTTGGAAGAGAATAGGGTCTAGGATTCGCTCCAAGCAAGCGACCTGTAAAGCATATTTTCTTAGGTAGTTTTCGAGAACACGATCGCTCGAAAAAGATCTTGTTTAGTTTTTGGTTATTAAACTCTGGGTAGCCGGCTACCGAGAGTATCCTATGTTTTCTAAACAAAAGCAATTTCAACTCCACACAGCCAACCGTGGGAGTATTGCCTAGAAAAGCTAATCTTATCTGCGCAATGGGCCGGATCACTATTTATTTGGACATTATTTAGACTAATTTCGCTATTCCTTCCATATGATATATTTTTGGGGTGCAAACCACCGAGTGACAACACGTTATACAGACAAAGAGCTATGATTCAAATTCAATCCCAGACTTGTTGCCCGAATTCTCCAATGAGACATTAGCTGCGCCTCCAACACTACATGAGATTGAATGTATTGTAGCAAAGTTGAAAAATAGCAAGACTCCTGGAGTGGATGGGATATATTCAGAGTACTTTAAGTATGCCGACGAGCAGACTATTCGCGACCTACATCAACTGCTGTGTAAGGTTTGGGAAACAAATAGGCATCCAGCGGAGTGGAAACAAACAATCATAATTCCTATACCCAAACTAAAGAATCCCAAGTCTGTTGATGATTACAGACGTATTTGTTTGAGCAGTACTGCCTACAAAATCTACGCAGTTTGGATTTTAGACAAGTTACAACATATAGTGGGACCCATTGGTTTACATTAGGCTGCGTTTCTACCGAAACGTTCCACTATAGATCATCTTTATGTTTTGCAAAGGATTCTACAGGAGAACTGGAATTGTGACAAACCCCTTCTCTTAATGTCTTTAGACATAGAGAAAGCATTCGATCGGGTCTCACACGCATCGTTACCGGCTATATTGAAAGGTACTTAATCATAGAATTACAATATTCATACATTCAAATTTAGTGTAAGGATGCACCCCTGTACTAGTCTGTACGTGCGGCCCCTTGAGACGACGCTTAGGCACTTCAGCATCACTACTCAACAAAAACCAACTATCCCTTCCACTTTTCACTTAGATTCAAGTTGGCGATTCAGCTACGGAAATATTCGTAAACTACGTCACGCGAAAACCGCCCCACATTTATCCCTTCCCAACATATCACTAGCCTCTTTAGCCTCCTCCCCAGTACGTCATGAATAGTTCTTTTTAGATCATTGAAACATGTTATCTCTCTCCCTCGAGTCTACTCCCACTTTTCACACTTCCTCCCACATAGAAGTGTAACATAATTTTTGAATAGGCCCCAGCCACTCTTTGATAACTCATAATCTCCAAAGATTATCTACAATTCGCCCCACAATCATTGTGTATGTACTGTGCATATTCGCAAGTCAGTCCCTTGGTCAAATGTGTATCCATGGTCATTGTATCTGTTTTCATCATTACAGGTAAAGGTGTTCCCGTCGGGTTTATAAACAGAGTCCTCGAGTGTTTCCAAAGTGAGCAGCAGCAGGTATTGTGGAAAGGACAGTTGACTAGACCCATTACGAGAATGTTGGGAATAAAGCAGGGTTGTCCTCTCTCTCCCTATATATTCAATTAAATTATGGAAGCGGTGCTGGAATCCGTAGAAGACGAAATTCATGAACTGAGGCTTAACCAACAGGGCGTTTTCAGTTTTCCAATTATATTGGCATTTGCAGACGACCTACTCATTATTGCAGAGTCTAAGGAGTGTTGAGCGAATTCTTATGAAGCTGCAGGAGTATTTGAGTTACGTTGGACTAAACTTGAACCGAGATAAATGTAAAGTTTTGATTCATCAACCCAAAGGGGATGCTGTTGAAACAATTGTAATATTGGGACAGATTTATGAGACGACTGAGCCACTCAAGTACCTTGGTGCTTACTTCACCTTCAAACTAGATCGGCCAATGACCATAGAAACATGATGTCGAATTGCTGTTCGGGTGTCTTGGACTTCTTAAAGAGGTACAAACCTTCCTGGCTGGTCGGAAGGATAATATATGAAACCGTTATTGCACCAGCTATGTTGTATGGTACGCAAGTGGCTGTACTTACAAAGTATAGTCGACGATCTATACGGGGGTATGAAAGGCAGATCGTTAATGCTATGGCAAAACTCTGTCGGGATACCGAAAGTTTGACCGATAGAAGTTCTGTGACCGGCCTACTTCAGAAGAAACGAATCACAAAAAAGATTCGTATGTATCAGATGCGATGATTAGGCCATGTGAGGCGGCGACCACGATCTCATCCTCTTCGAGTTGCCTCTCGTTTAAAAGCCGAACGTTTGAGGTCTTGTGGCCCCGGTTTCACATGGATGATTAGGCAAACAATAGATCGATATGATGACCTTGATTACGACGGTTGGGGCGATTTGGCCGTAGATAAGGGGGCATTCCATAGAAGGCTCCTTAAAATTTACGATAAAGATGAATCCGATAGCAGTGGATGGGGTTAGTTTGGAAAGCTATATATTTTCTAGTAATACTTGCAATACGATTAATTTCAGAAACCGATCAAGATTAATGGTTATTTTATGTGATGCAGCTTATTCCAAGGTATTGGTGATCCCGATGTATTGGACCGGAATATTTGATTTAGCGCTTAGCAACATAACTTGAAAATTAAATATGTAGAGGAAAATAATCGCGTTTTATGATATAAGTATTTAGTCTGCGACCTTATTTGGTTGGGTATGGTCGACGGTGCATTAAGTTCGTTCGACGCAGAGCGGTGGGGGGGGGGGGGGGTAAGAATCCGCAAGCCGTGAGTGCCTCAATTGAATTCAACACATATCCCGCCCAAACTGTCTCACCCTCATGTCGTCATTCCCTGGCATATATAAATCCATCCCATGTCTGGGGAAAATTGATAGATATTCTTTCGACTCTTCCTGAAAAAAAACGGAGCCCAAGGGTGAGAATTTTGACGTTATAAAAAGCATTATACAACCACTGCCTGATAAACTAAGTCCTTTCCGCCGAACCAACCGCTACTCTAACATTCACAACTCGAACACCCTTTATGAGCCAAATGGTAGACTGGTACCGAAACCATTATCCCCCTAAAACAAAATACACAGTATTAGCAATAAGTTCGATCTCTGCATTTTCTCTGCAGTCTGCGCCTTAGATTTTAAAGCCTTTCAACTCCATATCATGGAGGTGTTCGCTCCTCGTTCAGTAATATAAACAATGTTGATCGGAAAAGCATCCTTGTTAATTTTGGACATATTGCATTTTGCTTGCCCTGATCGCACAAAACGTTGTCCTGACGATTGTCCTCCGATCTAAGAACAAATTGTTACACCTTCATGCCAACCATTTATACTATTTACTATTATTTATAGTACAACAAGAGGCAACTATAGGCACGAATCACAGCAAAACGAACACGCACTGATTGGACACTGACATCATTGAACCAAAACAGAGCAAAATAAAAAAAAAACAAAGCATAACACAGCACATTAGGTTTGTTCCAGCACCAGTAAACAGCAGTAAACAGGGAGAAAACTGTTTCAGTATTCTGTTCCTCTCTTTTTCCTTCACCGGCAGCGGACTGATAGGCAATAAGTGTGAACTGGAACAAACCCATTGATATGAAAATGAAACGTAGAATTCCTGTGCAAATACAGAACCAAAACAAAACAAAAACAGACAATGTTCATCACAACATTGAACTCGCGCTGATTAAGCCAATTAAATATTATATTTTTGTTTGTTTCAAGTGTGTCAGCTTCGACATGCTGCTCATCAGGTTCGTGGCTGTCGTGCACTCATATATTCTTACCAAGTGTAATAAGAATGTAATAGACATTTCCTCTATGTTATACTGAACGTAACCCTAGACGTAACTAGTTATTAAATCATAGCTTTGATAACTGAGAAAGACAGAATTGTACCACTAGGTGGATTTAAACAGGTTTTCAATATTGTACTTTTGTGCGTCTTCCTATTTTTGTATTATTATATTTTTGTATTTTCGTATTTTTAAATTTTGTCTTTCTGTATTTCTGCCTTTCTGAATTATTTCATTTTTGTTATTATATTTTTGTACTTTTGTATTTTTTGTCTGTATTTTAGCATTTTTGTGCTTTCGTATTTTTGTATTTTAAATTTTCGCATTTTTGTATTTCTGTATTTCTAAATTATTTCATATTTGAATTTTTGTTTGTATTGCTGTAATTTTCGGTTTTTTTTTTCATTTTTGCATTATTGTAGTATTGAATTTCTGAAATTTTTATTTTTGAATTTTAGAATTCTTCAAAATTTAATTTTTAAATTAGTTGAATGTTTGAACCAAAAACAAATTCTATTTGTTTTTTTGAAATTTTTGAGATATTAAATTTTTGAATTTGACTTTTTGAATTCATAAATATTCAAATTTATGATTTTTTTGAATTTCTGAATATTTCATATTTTCATCTCTTGATTTTTTTATTTATTGAAATTTTGAACTTTAGCATTCATGAGTTTTTGTGTATTTGTATTTTTTCTTGTCATATTTTTGTGTTTTTGTTTTTGTGAATTTTGGCATCATGAATTTTTGATTTTTAAATTCGTGAATTGTTAAAAAATCAAATTTTTGAAATTTGAAGTGTCCCAATTTTTGATTTCTTGAATTTTTTAATCCATGAATTTCCGAATAAATAAAATTTTCGTGTTTTTTAATTCTTGAATATTTTTATCTTGAAATTTTGATATTTTGTTATTTTTTCTCACTTTGATCTTTTGAATTAATGAATTTTTGAATATTTGTGCTCTTTTGTGTTTTTGTATGTTTGTATGTTTATATATTTGCATTTGAATATTTTTGTATTTTATAGTTTTGAGTTCTTAAATTCTAGTATTTTTGAATGTTTGTGCATCTGCATTTTTGATATGTTGAAGTATTCTCGTATTTTTTTACTTTTATATTATGTTTATGTATGTTTGTATTTTTTGTATTCTTGTATTTTTGCATTTTGTATTTTTGAATCTGTGTCGTTTCGTACTTTTATATTTTCGCATCTTTGTATTTTTGATTTTTTTATATGTTAAATTTTTTTCTATGTTTTACATTTTTGTGCTTTTGTATTTTTGTGTTTTGTAGGTTTTGATATTGTATTTTTATATTTTTGTGTTTTTGCATTTTTGAATTTTTGTGTTTCATTATTCCTATATTTTATATTTTTCTCTCCTTACATTTTTTATTCTGTATTTTTGTATTCCTACATTTTTGTATTATTGTATTTTTTGTATTCTTGTGTTTTTGTATTTTCGCATTTTTGTGCTCATGTATTTTTGTTTTTCAGTACTTTTGTATTTTGGTATTTGCATTTTTATATTTTCGTGGTTTTGTATGTTTGTATTGTTGTACTTTAGAATTTTCGTAATTTTGTGTTTTAGTATTCTTGTATTTTTGTATTTTTCTATCCTTGTTTTTGTATTGTACTTTTATATTTTTGTATTTTTTAACTTTTGTATTTTTAATTGTTGTTTTATATTTACATATGTTTGTATATTTGTATTTCTGTATTTTGTTATTTTTGTATTATTGAATTGTTGTATTTATGTACTTGAATATTTTTGCACTCTTGGATTTTTTGTGCTGTTGTATTTTTTTATTATTGGAATTTTTGTGCTCTTGTATTAGTATTTCAGTATGTTTTTATTCTGGTATTTTTAAATGTAGTATTTTGTATTTCATTTTTGTATTCTTGTATTTTCTTAATTTTGTAGTTTAGAATTTTTGTATATTTGTATTTTTGTTTTGTTGGATTGTTGCATATCTGTATTTGAGTATTCTTGTGTTTGTGTACTTTTTTATTTTTGTGCATCCGCAATTTTTTTTATTTTTTTTTATGTTTTCTTGTATTTTTGAATTTTTGGTTTTTTTATAATCTTAAGCTTTTGTATTTTTTCCGAATTTTTAGAATTTTAGTATTCCTATGTTTTAGTATTTTTGCATTCTTGTGCATTTGAATTTTTGTGTTTGCGTCTTTTTTATTTTGTAGTGTTCAATTTCTAAAATTTTAATTATTGAGTTTTGGAATTTTTCAATCCCAGATTTTTTAATTTTTGAACATTAGAATTTTGAATGGTTGAGTTTTCGAAAATTTGAATTTTTAGATAATTGAAATTTTGAAAATTTTCGAATTCTAGAATTTTTTTGAATCTTCGACTTTTTGAACTATTTAATAATCGAATTTATGAAATTTTCCATCTCTGAATAATTGGAATATTGATCTCTTCAATTTTTAATTTGACACCTTGAATTTAAGCATTTATATATTTTGTATTTTTCATTGTTGTATTTTTGTTTTATTACTATTTATTTATTATTAATTAATGAATATCAACAGACACAGTGTGGTCCTAATGATAATTTCTTAATCTATTTAAAAAGTCAACATGTAATCTGCTACGTGGAATGTGAAGATCGAACTCGGATGACACTCTGTTGAAGGTCCGCTGCAAACCAATGATGGCACCGTTTACTCCATAGTTAGTCCGGCGAAGAGGTAATCGGAGGAATAAATTATTGCGAAGGGCGCGAGGGCGAACATTCATATTTATCGCACTGAGAAGCTCGGGGCAGTCAATTCGATCTTGCAAAATATCCGAAATCGTCATAGCACGGAATAGATCCCGTCGCACTTGCAATGTATCGAGTCCAATAAGCAAACCCCGGCTTTCATAACTTGGCAGCTGGTGAGGGTTGCTCCAAGGCAATCGACGAAGGGCAAACCGAACAAATCTGCGCTGTACTGTCTCAATTCGATGGACACCGTTGAGATAATGAGGGTTCCACACAACTGAACAATATTCCAGAGTTGATCGAACGAGTGAGCAGTAGAGAGATTTCAAGCAGTAAATATCTGAAAAGTGCTTAGATATTCTCATTATGAACCCCAAACAGCGTGATGCCTTTGCGACAATATAGCTGATATGCTGTTTAAACGTCAGTTGTTCATCGAGAAAAACTCCGAGATCTTTGACGCAATTCGCTCTGTCAATTGTGGATTCAGCTAGACAGTAATTGAATCGAATTGGCGTTTTTTTCCTCGAGAACGTAATGACCGTACATTTCTTGGGGTTTAGGGTCATTCGGTTGATCTCGCACCATTCCGCAAAGGTTTCCAGTTGGCGTTGAAGGAAAGCTGCATCATCAGTATTCCGTATTCTATGGTATAACTTGAGGTCGTCGGCGAAAGACAACCGTGGTCCTTCTAAACAAAAATTAACGTCGTTGAAATACAGAAGAAAAATCAATGGACCGAGATGGCTGCCTTGTGGAATACCAGATGAAGCAAAGAACTCTTCGGATACACAATCACCTATCTTGACTGCTAGACGACGATCACTGAGATACGATTGCATCCAACGGAGAATATTAGTACCAAAGCCAAGTCTATCCAATTTTGCCACTGCAATAGCGTGATTTATCTTGTCAAAAGCAGCTGAAAGATCCGTGTAGATAACGTCAGTTTGAAGGCCGTCCGACATAGCATCTGTAACATATGTTGTGAACGACAGAAGATTCGTAGATGTTGAACGTTTCGGCATAAATCCATGCTGAGTCTCGGAGATATACTGTTTACAGTGGCTGGAGATGGGTTCCAACACAGCCATTTCAAACAGCTTAGGAACTGCGCTTAGCGTTGTAATACCACGGTAATTGTCAACTACCTTTTTATCACCTTTTTTGTGAACTGGAAACATGAAGGACGATTTCCAGAGTTCGGGAAATACTCCGGTTGATAGCGACAACTGAAACAGATGACAAAGAGGTTCAATTAGACCGGCAGAGCATTTTTTTAGAATAATAGTTGGTATACCATCTGGGCCTGCCGAGGTTGAAGCCTTCATTTTGCTAATCGCCAGTTGTACCATATTATTGTCGATATTGATAGAGTTCAAAGACTGGTATGATTGAGGTACATTGAGAGCCGCGCGTGAAGCCTGGGTCGGTGTCAGTTTCTCGTTGGAGAAAACACTCGCGAACTTTTCAGAGAATAGTTGGCAGATCTCCTGTAAACTAGAGCTCATACGTCCTCCATAGCTCATCGTTGAAGGCAACCCGGATTCCTTTCTTTGCTCGTTTACATGCTTCCAGAATGTTTTAGGTTCGGACTTCAACTTACGTTGCACGTTTCGCAAGTAATCGGCATGGCAACGCTTCGATGTCTTTTTATAGACTTGGTTAACATGAACGTAGTGTTGTCGCAGCACGTAGCCCCCAAACTTGGAGTGCTTCTTCAGAGCGGCTGTTTTAGTCGCTTTTAACCGTCTCAGCTCGGCAGTGTACCACGCTGGGTGCTTAGATTGAAGGCCACTTCTTTTGGGTACATAGCGATCGATAGCATAGCTCATAACATTGGAGAAGGTCTGCACTGCAACGTTGACATCATCATTGTCGAGAATTTCAGTCCAGTGGATATTCGACAGGAAGTCAATAATGCTATTATAGTTGGCTTTTCTAAAATTATAGCTGACGGTGTCAGAAGCATTGCAGTCATGCTTCACTCGAATCGCTTCAAGCAATATATGCAGGGGAGGGTGATGTCTAACAGTCTTTACCAGGGGGAACGGTGCTGCGGTAACTTCTGGCGCGTAGTCAGATTTGCTCGAAAAACAGAGATCAAGGATTCTGTTGTTCTCGTTCACCACATTATTCGTTTGGCGCAGCAGATTTAGACTGTAGCAGTCAATCAAACTGGTGATACCAGCATGAAAAGATGACAATTCGGGATCAGCGAACATAAATCCGTCAGAAGCAGAGCGCCATTTTAATCCGGAGAAATTGAAATCACCAACAATCAGGATCTCATCAACCGGGCTTGCTTGAGCGTTTTTATTGCGTTTGTGAATTTTTGTATTATTGTTGCGTAGAATTGCTGAAATTTATATTTAATTTTTTGAATATTGGAATTATTGAACATTTCAATTTTCAAATTTTAGTATTTTTCAATCATTGATTTTTCGAATTTCTGAATAATTGATTCTCCAAGTCTTTCAATTTTTATTTTTTTTTTCAATTTTTGAATTTTAAATCTTTTAATTATTGAATTTTTGGAACATTGAATTTTCGAATTTCTGATATCTTTAATTTTTGATCATTTGAATTTGAGAATTTTTGTATTTTTAGTTCTTTTATATTAATTTGATTTGTAATTTTTGCATCTTTGTTTAGAGCTACTGAATTTGTAATACTTGAATTAGGGAATGCTTGTATTATATCTATTTTTCTCCTTCTTGGATTTTTAAATTCATTAATCATCAAATTTTTGATTTGCTGAATGATAGAATATTTGCATTCCTGAATTTTAATTGCATTATTTGAATTTTTCAATCATTTTGTTGCTGAATTTTTGGGTCTTACTTTTTGAACATTTCATTGTGTAGAAGTTTATATCTTTTAACATTTGAATTCCTGAACGTGTGAATTCCTGAATTTTTGAAGATTTGATTTTTGATTTTAAGACTTATTTAGTTATAAAATCGTTTAATTTTTGAATATTCATGAGGTTGTTTGTTGTTGTTTTTGGAATTCTCTGATCTCAAAATTTCTAAATTTTTGATCACATATATCTTTCTTTTAGATTGAATTTTAGATAATTTTAGAATTTCGCTGAGTTTTCGAATTTACATATTATTGAATTTATCATTCCTCAGTTGTGCTTGATAACACTAGTATCAGTGACATAGTGCTCTGCCAAGTGATATTATGCAGCAAAGCTAGCGTTGTGCGGCTAGACCACATAGTCGAGGCGAAGGATGCCAAGCGGCACAAAGTTGCTGAGGATCCGCCTGACGAGGTGTTGTCAAACCCGCCAGCGGATGTGCAAACCAACCTGTGATTCACTTGTTTGTCCGGTTAACTCCACAGTTTATAGAAAAAAGTTTCGCAAAGAGTTAAGTCTAGAAAAGTCTACCTATCGAGCACAGTTGGAATCCGTCTTTGATATTTTGATGATTTTAACTCTAACGCCTTCGCTTTACTTAAATATACTCAGTCAAATCGATTCCGAAACCGGTTCAGAATCTTGAATGGATTCAATATAGATTTCTACTTAGCTCAAATGAAATAACCTATTCTGACTAAACAGGTTTCGGAATCGGTTGTTGCCTTTCAGCTGGATTCCATGTTGAATTCATTCACGATTCCGAATCAAATTGTGAATGGTTTTACCGGGTAGCTAATTTTACGCCAACTGAGCGGTATCGATTTGATCTGCAGTAACTTGGTATCCACAAAACGCAGTGATTGTGCCAAAGCATATCATTTACACAAAATATCAAAATACTACAGCCGTAGCAACGTTACTTTGCATTTTTGTGCGCTATCCGACTTCACGGTTTAAAACTAGCCATAGCTAATATGTTTGAGTAAACCAGACAAACGAGTGGATCACAAATTTGCATGCACTTCCGACGGATGATTTACAAACATCTTTTCAAGCGAAAACTTGGCCTCAGCTGTGTGGCCAAGCTGCATCACACTAACTTTGCTGCATAATATCACTTGACAGAGCATTGTATCACTGTTACTAGTATTAACAATAATAAGTACAACTGAGAAATCATACAATTCAATAACAAGTAAATTCAAAACCTGAACAGTCCACAATTCCGAAACAATAAATTATGCAGAAAATATCCATTCATTACAAAATACAAAAATACAAAAGTTTGAAAACTTTTTTCAGTTTAACTAACGTGAAATGTATTTTGTAAAAAAAAATCTTGAATAATATTTCTAAATCGATGAAATGAGTATGAGTTGACTTAAATGTCAAATTTTGACGTTTACGGACAGCTTTTACACGTTTCATCGATTTTGAACAACGTTGAATAATTTATTACTGAATGTTATGAATTAACTTCAGTCCCGCTTCCGCAGGGACCGTTGAACAAAAATGAAAGCTAAACTGTGGAATATGCCCGCACCCTATTCCACTAACTGGGCGTGATATAATTGACTTATCACGTTGACCACAGAACAAGAACTGATCTTTATTTTATTCACATAATCCTACAGAGTTATTACGTTTATGATTGGTGTCGTGTGCACCGCTTCATGGCTAGTCCCTCTTGGTGCCGGGTGAATTTAGGCGAACTCGCCTCGTCGCGTCCTCCAGTTCCTGGATTCTTCTGGCGTTTCGCCTCCATCGCCAAATGATGATGGTAATAATAACTGCCAGCACCAGCAGGCCGTCTATGGTGTATCCTGCCGCTTCGTGTGTGGATATCTCGTTCTGCACGGTGATATCGGAGCCCGACTCGAATGGCCACATTGTTGTTGGTTGATGTTGCTATGAATAGCACCGCATTGTCGCGGTACAATCGAAGTAGACTCTGGGGTCGGGTTCAAATCGTTAAGTGCGCATTTCTCACCGACAATGCGTTCGAATCGTTGCCGGGTGGTGCCTGTTTGTTGACAATGCTCGGGAGGGCACATTTTCCGCTGAGCTGGGCCTTCTTGTCCAGCATTTTGTCGTTGGGTTCGATTATATCGAAGTTGGGATTGCTGACTTCTATTCGTGTCATCCAGCAACTGATGGGTTTTGCATTTGGCTACTTCCATTTTCTCCCCCCTTTGGGGCGAAGGCGTAGGCGACCGTCCCAAATGGCTTGAGGTGGAAGGTCTTCTTCGTGCTCTGATATTTGGTTGACTGGCCTTCGTTCGATGCTGATGTCGGCTTCTGGTAATTCGAGTGGTGGTGGAGCTAATAGCCGAACATTGCGCTTGTACACGTTGGGTTCCACGCGAACCGTGGCGACTCAAACGATTCCGTCTGCACCCGGATGGGTACTAGTGACTATCCCCATAGGCCACTTTGCTACGGGGTTGTTGTCATCTCCTATGAGGACAATTTGTCCAATTTCCAAATTAGGCTGCCGTTTGGTTCACTTGGCAACGCAGCGCAGGTGTTGAAGTATTCATTTTGCCACTTGTTCCAAAATTGCAGGGTTTGACGCTGAATGCGCTTTCAGCGTATTGAAAGGTTCCCGTTTTCGATCAGTTTGATTGGGATGGGTAGAGCCGTCATGGGTCTCTCGATGAGAAAGTGACCTGGGGTTAGCGGCTGTGACATGCTGAGGTCCGACCAGACCGCGGTTAAAGGACGAAAGTTCATTATCGCCGCAACCTGGTAGAGCACAGTCTGCAACTCCAAAATGTTGATACAGGCCGCTGCGGCAAACAAGCGCTTCGCGACTTTGATATTACCCTCCCAGAGCCCTCCAAAATTGGGGCTCCTAGGTGTAATGAAGGAGAAGTTTATTCCCTTGTCCGCTGTAGTTTCAACCAATTTCTTCTGGAATAGGGATCTTTAATTTGGAAAAATTGTGCCAGTTTTTCATATGTATTGGTAGTGTGTGTCCTTACTAGTACACTCATATCATTCTTAAACCTTAATTATTCTTTTATGATTTTTAAATTAAAAAAAAAACCAAATTAAATTCAACCAGCAAACTGACAGTTGTCTTACTACACAGCATGATCTGGTACTTTGTCAATCCGCTAGCAACCTGCCATCCCAAGTTTCATCTGCAAACTATGGTAGATCTGATAAGGCAACCTATAGGGTCGTGCAAGTCGCATGGGTTTGGATGTGTTATTGTCCTAAAAGGAAACAAACTAAAAAAAAAATTTTCAATAGGTTCGGGCCAAAAAATTGAAAAAGGACTGAGATATAAACTCACGGTACTAATCTGCATCAGAATATGCCTTAACCCGCACACCCCTAAAGATCCCTATTCTCATCGTTGTAGATTTTCCGGAGTTCGGTGAGCTCTCTGCTCGCTCCGGCGAAATTTCTTCCGTTATCAGAGTAGATTACCTCTGGTCTGCCGCGCCGCGAAGTAAATCTCATTAATGCTGAAATGAACGCATCGGCGGATTGGTTTTCCGCCACTTCTAAATGCACTGCTTTTGTAGAAAAGCATATGAATATGCCTACGTATACCGTCATCTTCGTCTTAGCCTGTGGGCTTGGTGAAACCTGGAACAGGCCGCATAGATCGACTCCGGTATGTGCAAAGGTGGGTGATGGGGGCACCCTTGCTCTTGGTAATTGGCCCATTTGTTGTTGAAGTTTGCGGGGCCTAGCACGTGCGCATAAGATGCACTTGTTATAACAGCTTTGGCTGTTTTTCTGAGGTTTCGCATCCAGTAATACTGCTGGAAATCTGCAATGATAGTATCCATTCCTGCATGGAGGAATGGATACTATCATTTCAATTTTTCCGAAGAAGTGTTCTCGAGGAATCAGGATTGGACTTCGTTGATTTTGGGGCAGATCAGCGAGGCTAAGTCTTCCCACGATCCGAATCAGTCCATCTTTGATGACAGGACTGAGATGTTGAAGAGGGCCTTGTTTTGTAGGAACCCCTTTATCTTCAAGGTGAGCGAATTCTTCCGGATAGCTGAGACGTTGAAGATGCTTGATGATCAGGCGTTCGCCAGCTTCTAACTCACTGGCAGTTATGGGTCTGTTTGAGGACTACCTGATGATACCGCGGCCCCGGATAATTGCATATTTGGCCATGAAAATATTTAAGGTCCGCTGAAGGAAAGCAAACCCAACAAACATTAGGAGCTGAACTATAAGACTACGTGTTGATTTAAAGCAGATTAAAGGTTATGTAAGCTGAATAAAACTTTCGCTGAACTATTTAAACATTAACAGTTTTTTCAGCCTATTTAAAATCCAGTATTCGCCAGTTCCAACTAGGCTGAACTATACTGCTAATAAATGTAATAGCGACAATATTAAAGCTTTTATTCAACCATCTTAATTAGACTGAATTGCGAGTTGAATAAACGATGCTGTTACCAATAATATTACCTTTAATCATTAAGCTGCACTACATGTCTTCAAAAGGTTGTTTCTACCTTTACATTTGCCGTTGTACCACCTTTGACTTTTAGCTGAATTATGTGTTTAACAAAGGTAATTGTAACTACTGCAAAAAATGGCGCGATTAGCAAATCATGAGGAATGGCAACCGACCTGGGTTCAAGTCCCAATACACACACAATATTTTTTTACTATTAAGTGAAGGATTTTTTTATTATTTCGGTATATTCCAATTGAGATGTTTTGCATATATTACAGTTAAGGAGCAATAGATCAATAAATGAATAAAGAAATAAAGAAAGTTTATTTAGTTTTTTTTTATATCTACTGAGTTCTCACCACGGGAAATACACGATTTACAGTTTTTCAATGTACAAGCTTACCAAATCATACGCGCCCTCGTTTATGTAAATTTACCTTTTAATTCGAAACGGCCAGTTTACTTGTGAAACATGAATATTCTCATATTGAACACAAGAGAAACTTTTTGTTCCAACGTCGCTATGAATTTTTGACACCAGCATTGTTACCATGATTTTTTTCTATCCATCGTCTTGCAAACAAAGGTACAATGAAATGATTATTCACGCTGGCGAACTTAGTTGATATAAATAAATAAACTATTGAATTCGAACAGCGACTTCCGCTTACAAAAAAAATCACAATGGAAAGAAAATCATTTGGCAGGGAGTGGTAATTGAGATTGCCACCTTAGAATTATAAATGACTTCAATCCATCATTCAGTTACCACCACTTTCTTATAACACCCATTTTTACTTATCTAAATGTTTTGTGACAACCATAAATCCTCACCTTGGAAACAAAAACGACTATAATCAACATTTTTGAAATAAATAAATTATCTAATTTAAAATTCCCGAATGTTCTAAAAATTATTAATTAAAAAAAAATTAAATAAAAAAATGATCGTAGGTTGGGATTCGAACCCAAACCGACTAGGTTCACTCAAATCTATAGAAGGCTACTGTAGCCTTTGTACAGACTCTATTCAGCAGCCTAGACTTGTCGGTACATCGGTGAAATCTTAAGCATTCGATGTATGCAAGATTGGTGCAGACAGTAAGGTAACCCGATCAGAATGAAATAACAGGATTATAACAGAACACAATTTTTGTAACCTATTGTGTTATAAATTAGGTCTCGTTATTAGTTAAAATAACAGAAATTTATAACAAGTAGCAATGCGAGTTATAGTTTTGAAATATTTCTGTTATGTGTTTCTGATCGGGAAGTGCTTAGTATTCAACAGGTTGCCGGTTCGGCTCCAGGTACGTGATATGATATCCAACAAGGTAATACAATTTTTCTCTAACTGTAACGTAACACTAATAAAAGAATATGGCTTCCAAAGAGATTGATGGCGTGTGTAACTTGAAATAAATGTCTTTTTTAACAATTTTCCTATGATAATTCTCTCAGCTGAATAGCGGTAACGAAAAGGTTTATTGATAAAGCTGAACTGTGGTTTTCTTCAGGCTGTATACGTACTGAAGAATTGTTCTTTCATATGTCTTAATCAGACAAGCTGAATAAATTCTCCAAATCCCGGATGTTTAAGGGTGGAATAAACGATATATGATTACACGTATACTTCCAATGTTCAGCTAGAGCTGAATAAAGCAACTGTTAAAACGTTTATAAAACCACGAAATGTTTGTTGGGAAGTGCTTTCGCGTTCGTCGAAATGAATTGTGATGAGGATACCTTGCTATTAGGTCCTCGGCTTCGATGATGATGTTGTCGTTGGCAAAGCTACGTGTGGCTCGGCGGGTTGGCGATTTTGCAAAACGTAGGGGTTGGCATGCAACAACATTTCTCTTTTCATGTTCAGCAATTTTCTCAGAGATGCCTCTGGAGACAATATCCGCGGGGTTCTGATCTGTAGGAATGTAGTGCCAATCTCTGGAATTAGTGAGGGAGAGGATCACGTTGGTCCTGTTTCGCACATATACTTCGTTGTGGGGAGCGTTCGAGTGGATCCAAGCTAATACGGTTTGTGAGTCGCACCAAAAGCAAGTGTTTGTGGCACGAGATGGTACAATTTTGCTGATTCGGGTCATCAGCTCTGCTAGCAGTTTCGCGCCTAAGAGCTCTTTTCGTGGAAGTGTGACGTCCTTCAGTGGAGCCACGCGCGATTTTGCACACAATAAATTCATGGATTCTTTTCATTGTTCATCCTGGGCGTAAGCATAGATCACACACCCATAGGCCAGCCACTGGATTACTAGGAATTACTTGGCGTGGTAGCTCCAAGTCAGACAATTTCGGCAGCGTTTTCTTAAGCTGCAGTCACTGATGTAGCGATTCAGAAGGAATCTTGTCGTCCCATTTTAACTTAACTTTCCAAAGTCCTTGGAGAAGTATTTTAGCGGTGATGATTATCGGTTGCATGATGCCTAATGGATCGGACAGCCTCAATATCTCTGAGGCTAATCGCCGTTTCGTCATGCTTTCTATTGTATTTACCTGATTATCTGCGATACAGCGGAATGTGTCGTCCTTTGGCGACCAAGCAACGCCCAAGGTTTTTATGATGTCATGATCTCCGATTCGTATTTCCTTCTCTAGATCCTCGTTCGACACGTCGGCGAGAATGTTGACATAATTGGATGCCCACTTTCGCAGGGGAAAACCTCGCTTCATCAAGGCTGATTCTACAGCTTTTCGTTTTTCCAGTAAGTCGATTGAATGTTCACCTGACGATACATCTTTGCTATGTCAGCGGTGACTACCTTGTCGTGGCATCGGAAATCCAAAAGCATATCAAATAATTCACGCTGAATCACGGGGCCACTGTGTTGGATATCATTAAGTGATAATTGTGTTGACATTTTTGCGCTAGCATCAAAAACTACCCGCAACTTGGTTGAGGTGGAATCTGGCTTAATCACGCAGCTTCCATGTGATTCATAGAGATATATTCCGCAAGAAATGCTCGATATTGCTAGTAAATTTCTGAGTGATAGGCTAGGCGCTTCTTCAGCGAAAGCAGTCGCCTTTTTGCCTGTTCGAAAGAAAGGCCTAATAACTGCACCTCGCGCTTTAGGGGTAAGCGTACTACAAATTTTCCATCTGGCCCTATGGTTGTATTTTTTCGAAAATGGTCTTCGCAAATATTCACGCTGTGGCAGGGCTTCGCTTCCGCAGAAGTCACCTCTTCCAGCGTCCAAAATTTCCTGAATAGAACTTCTAGGTTCTCACCGTCGTCATTGGCCTCCGGTATCGATTCGGCGTTTGGAATCTTTGTTGTATTCGGGTTGGCTGTAACAATCGCCACGGTAGCCTGCCGAGGAGCTTGCAAAGAGGCTAATCCGCCAACTAGCCATCCAAGCGCAGATTCCTGAAATATGGGTCCGCTGCCGAGTTTAATAGATCTAGGTCCCATAATTTGAAAGAAGACTCGGGATACGAGTAAAATTTCCACTGGTTGGTTCCGATAAAAATCGGGGTCTGCTAATTCAATGCCTGCTGGGACTTCCATGTCCTGCTTGCGCAATGTGATACTAGGCTGGTCCTCCAAGAGACGAGGGACCACCATCATATCTATGATTGTGACGAAGTTGCCACCTCTGGATGATATCGAGGTCGATATTTTTCGTTGTGCGGTTATGCCTCCGTTTATTCCATTTATGGTCAATAATGTCTCTTCATACGGTAAGTTGAGGATTAGGGCAGCATCCTCGGTTATGGTTTCGACCTGACTACCGGAATCTAGCAGGCACCTAATTTGGTACCATGCGTTTGCTCCCCTCACTTTTATGGTCGCGGTAGCCAGGAACACGTAATTGTTATGTAGTCAATTCGAAGTGCTGGTTGAAGCCGTGGCCTGAGTAGTCGATCCGTCGGTGATACTCTGCTTTTGATCTAGAGCTTTCTCTGTGCTCTAGGTGTAGTAGAGTGTGGTGCCATGCACCACATTCTTTGCAATTGACGTTGGAGGAACACTTGTGTGCAGGGTGTCCCCACGAAAAACAGTTGTAGCACCGCTTCGCTGCAGTAGTAACCTCCCAATGTTGTTTGATGGACAACTTGTTGAAAGGGACACAGTAGAAAATGCTGTGCCCTTTGCCGCCACAAGAGAAGCAATTGGGTTGGAGCCTTTGTGGCTGAGTCCTTCTTTGTGTTAGTAGTAATCACTGCTGCAGTCTTTTGAGGGTGGGGCTTCTGCGAAGAATCTTCGAAATTTTGGCAGGCAAGTTGGTTGGCCCGCTTCTCTAACTCGGCTTTTAAATCTATCCATGTATATATTTTTTGAAGATCCAAGCTCTCTTCGAGCTTGGATAAAGTGGAAGCGTCTAGCCTTTGACGGTTGCGATGATTAATCCGTTTGCGACGCAATCCAATACGTGGTTGCGCCCTCCGTTGATTTGATGAGCGGCATGGACTGTGGTGTCCACCGCGTCAATTAGTGCCAATATTCCCTTGGCACTGGGATTTGTCATGCTCTTCACTCGCAGAAGTTTTGTGAAATAACCTTCGAAGGCTATTCTGCGTTTGTAGAAACGCGCTTCTAACTTTTGCCAGGCGTCGGCAAAGGAACTTCCTGAATTTTCCAATGCTTCGATGGAATTTTTGCGGGTTCGAAGTGCTCGAGCCACTTGCATAAGAACGCGAATTTATCCGCATCCTCGCTCAGCGCAGATATGCGCTTTTCAAACCGGCTCTTGAATGAGAGCCATTCGGTCGGCGATCCATTAAACCGTGGTAAGTCAATTCTTGGTAGATGGTCTGATCGACCAGGAGGCTGGTGGATAGTCTGATCCAGCAGAACGTTAGGCTGGTTTCCTGGGGGAGCCTCAGTGCCTCGGCCAATTCTTCCAATGCTATCTTAGCGCCAAGGTAAGTGGCCATTAGGGGCTCCCTTCGAGGTTGCGCGTTTTAGCAGGACACCAGAGGCCTGGTCACACAGGCCGTCTAACATCCCGATTGTTGTTTTCACCTGCACCAAAGAGTGGGGCAGCTCTTTTAGTTTCTTAGCGTCGCTCGCTATGTTTTTCAAGCTATTTTCCAATGCACACAGCTGATTTTTAGTGGCTTCCACAAACTCCAACACCTCTTCTTCTTTTCGCGGCATTTTGTTCTGTTTTTCACTACGCACTGCACTATGCTGGGGCTTACTGTTATTCAATGTTTTCACTACTCACTGTACCTCCAAGTTGCACGATTGGTCGTGATCTTCTCTGTCCACTAACCGCGAATTTTTCACTCGTCTCCGCACGGGCGGCGCTTGAAAACTTTTACACTTTACCGCGCACCACTGTTTAATACCTGGAAGGTAATTTTTCGGCCTCGTCTATTTTCGGCCTCGTCTATTTTCGGCCTCGTCTATTTTTGGCCTCATCTATTTATTTGCGCTCTATTTACCCAGCACGGGGCCACAGCACTTGAAACAAACAGGCTTACAACTTTGTTTTGTTCAATTAATTATGATTGATCCACCGCACACGGGTGGGAGCGTTCTTCGTTCAATGTACTTTCCACAACCGCTGCCTACGAGTGGCAGTAGGATTGATTTTTACGACTTTTCTTACTCGCTTGGGTAATGCTTACGACACGCGTGGTTCGATCCAACCGCAATTAGATACACTTTTTCTGGTTCACTACACTTTTCGCGTCGAATTGAACGAATTTGCACTTGACTTCTATCTGCGCAAATAAGAAGTGATCAGCCGGTGCTGATCACGTCGGGGTCACCAAAATGAATGTAATGAATTAACTTCAGTCCCGCTTCCGCAGGGACCGTTGAACCAAAATGAAAGCTAAACTGTGGAATATGCCCGCACCCTATTCCACTAACTGGGCGTGATATAATTGACTTATCACGTTGACCACAGAACAAGAACTGATCTTTATTTTATTCACATAATCTTACAGAGTTATTACGTTTATGATTGGTGTCGTGTGCACCGCTTCATGGCTAGCCCCTCTTGGTGCCGGGTGCACCAGGATCGCTGACTAAGCGGGCGTCGGATGACGCCGCTCACCGTTTAGACTGCTACACAACGTTTGGATTTAGGCGAGCTCTCCTCGTCGCGTCCTCCAGTTCCTGGATTCTTCTGGCGTTTCGCCTCCATCGCCAAATGATGATGGCAATAATAACTGCCAGCACCAGCAAGCCGTCTATGGTGTATCCTGCCGCTTCATGTGTGGATATCTCGTTCTCCACGGTGATATCGGAGCTCGACTCGAATGGCCACATTTTTTTATTCATTTCGTTTATTTGATAGGCGGTGCCAAATTCTTTTGTTTTTACATTTTGGATATCTTAAAACTAGGATGTTACAATGCTAAAATATTTTTTTTACTAAAGAAAAGAAAGTTTAGGGGAACTGTGAGTAAGACGGACAGGTGGGGCAAGACGGACACATGGTTATTTTAGGGATATAACATTAAAACTTCAATTGCATTGTATGTGTACCCTATCATTATGGGTAACCTTGAATTATGAAACACGTAGTAGACCTTGAATACTGCTTAACGTGTACAATTTAAGCAAATATTGATAATCAGTAATGCAGTTTCGTGCGGATGTAATTTTCAAGTTTCCGATTTTAAGGTTTTGCGATGAAAAAAATCAATTCTTTCGCGGATTTTTTCCTTTATTTCGATAAAGTAACTCTTAAGTGACACCTTCGTGGAAAATAACAGGTAAGTTTATTTATGCGTTAATAAGTACAAACGTTTAAAAAATATGTGTACTGGTGGGGCACGACGGACAGTCTTGATTAATTCTATTGATTCATCCTTTTTATGAATGTCTCACCCGTAGAAACGAAATTAAAGCAGTCAAACGTGAAGAACCATCAAGTTAGCTGAAGTCTCACATGCAGTAGACTGCAGGATGTACGTTAATGTGCCCGAGGTTCAATGCGGAATTCCTAGAACCTGGTAGACGATTTTGTGCAGGTCCCATACTCTGGCTGTGTGTAATCGAGGAACTAATGTTACCAATTACGCGTTTAATATATAACTTTCCAGTTTTGTATAAGTGATTGTGACTGATCATTGGAACTGATTGTCTAGCTCTCTTTATGACAACGGCAAAAACGATATTAGAAAATACATCATTTGCTTCAACTCTAAATCGAACCCCAGACCGTCATTTTTCACCTCGAATTGAACATATATATATATATATATATATATATATATATATATATATATATATATATATATATATATATATATATATATATATATATATATATATATATATATATATATATATATATATATATATATATATATATATATATATATATATATATATATATATATATATATATATATATATATATATATACATATATATATATATATATATATATATATATATATATATATATATATATATATATATATATATATATATATATATATATATATATATATATATATATATATATATATATATATATATATATATATATATATATATTAAGAAGAACCAAAATCCATTCTAAACATCCGCAAGAAACTGTAAATTTTAATATTTTGCATTGTGATCATCCTCTCTGCAGCATGTCCGTCTTACCCCCACCATATGTCCGTTTCATCCGCAGTCTGGAAAAAGTGCAGATATTTCTTCGTTTTCCACTTCTTTAAAAAATGCTACTTACTGATTTTTGTAATATAATTCCTCTGGGCATTCCAAAGCCAACATATGGAGCTACAACATCGAGTATTACATGTTGACAAAAACATGCTCTTACTATGTTATATACCAGTATATGCTTAATATGTCCGTCTTACCCCCAGTTCCCCCACAGCTATCTTAAGACTAGAAATAAGATTCAATATACAAGAGAGGGCCAAAAGATTTTTTATGAAAAATTTTAAAACGAGGGATTCAGTTTGATATACAAGAGGGGGAGTAATAGTATTTTACGAAATATTTTACAGTTATCTTAACACTAACAATATAGTTTAGTACACAAAAGGAGGAACAAATATTTATGAGAAATTTCACAGATATCTTAAAACTAGGGATACAATTCTATTTACAAGATGGAGGACAAGAGTTTCAATAAAGAGTAAAAATTATAGCTATCTTAAAACTAGGAATACAGAATATTAATTTCATTTTTGCCTTTCTCATATAGAAAGGTTATGCAATCACTCTGAAAAACGTCAACCTAATCCCGGCCCGGAGGGCCGAGTGTCATATCCCATTCGACTCAGTTCGTCGAGTTCGGAAAAAGTCTGTATGTGTGTGTGTATGTGTGTATGTATGTGTGTGTATGTGTGTGTATGTGTGTGTGTGTATGTATATGCGTATGTGTCAAATAATGTCACTCATTTTTCTCAGAGATGGCTGGACCGATTTGCCCAAACTTAGTCTCAAATGAAAGGTGTAACCTTCCCATCGGCTGCTATTGAATTTTGGATCGATCGGAATTCTGGTTCCGGAATTACGGGTTTCAGAGTGCGGCCACACAGAAATTTCTCATAAAAACTATAGGAAAAATTAAAAATAGAATTTTTATTTTTGATGCTAAATGTATTCAAGGTGCATAAAACGTCGAGATTTGATGCAAACACGAAAAAAATTTGACGAAGATTCACTTTTTTGGATTTTGCACATTTTTGCCTTTCTCATATAGAAAGGTTGTGCAATCACTCTGAAAAACGTCAACCTAATCCCGGCCCGGAGGGCCGAGTGTCATATCCCATTCGACTCAGTTCGTCGAGATCGGAAAAAGTCTGTATGTGTGTGTATGTGTGTATGTATGTGTGTGTATGTGTGTGTATGTGTGTGTATGTGTGTGTGTATGTATGTGCGTATGTGTCAAATAATGTCACTCATTTTTCTCAGAGATGGCTGGACCGATTTGCCCAAACTTAGTCTCAAATGAAAGGTGTAACCTTCCCATCGGCTGCTATTGAATTTTGGATCGATTGGAATTCTGGTTCCGGAATTACGGGTTTCAGAGTGCGGCCACACAGAAATTTCTTATAAAAACTATAGGAAAAATTAAAAATAGAATTTTTATTTTTGATGCTAAATGTATTCAAGGTGCATAAAACGTCGAGATTTGATGCAAACACGAAAAAAATTTGACGAAGATTCACTTTTTTGGATTTTGCACATTTTTGCCTTTCTCATATAGAAAGGTTATGCAATCACTCTGAAAAACGTCAACCTAATCCCGGCCCGGAGGGCCGAGTGTCATATCTCATTCGACTCAGTTCGTCGAGATCGGAAAAAGTCTGTATGTGTGTGTGTATGTGTGTATGTATGTGTGTGTATGTGTGTGTGTATGTGTGTATGTGTGTGTGTATGTGTGTGTGTATGTATGTGTGTATGTGTCAAATAATGTCACTCATTTTTCTCAGAGATGGCTGGACCGATTTGTCCAAACTTAGTCGCAAATGAAAGGTGTAACCTTCCCATCGGCTGCTATTGAATTTTGGATCGATCGGAATTCTGGTTCCGGAATTACGGGTTTCAGAGTGCGGCCACACAGAAATTTCTCATAAAAACTATAGGAAAAATTAAAAATAGAATTTTTATTTTTGATGCTAAATGTATTCAAGGTGCATAAAACGTCGAGATTTGATGCAAACACGAAAAAAATTTGACGAAGATTCACTTGTTTGGTTTTTGCACATTTTTGCCTTTCTCATATAGAAAGGTTATGCAATCACTCTGAAAAACGTCAACCTAATCCCGGCCCGGAGGGCCGAGTGTCATATCCCATTCGACTCAGTTCGTCGAGATCGGAAAAAGTCTGTATGTGTGTATGTATGTGTGTGTATGTGTGTGAACTCTGAAAAACGTCAACCTAATCCCTAATAATAAATTTTTTTTTCGACTCGCATAGGGTTTCTGGATTTTAACAGGGGCGTAGTTGATGGTTTACGGAGAGGGGTTACACCCCCCCTCTACTGTTCACTCCCCTCCTTTAAAAATCTCCTTAAATCACCCCTCAGACCACCACCTCATACCCCTCCCTTTCAACCCCATCATCTTTAAACCACCACTATATTACAAAGCATACCAATTTATGCTGGGGAGTCGTTCGTCCATGGGACTTTCGCCCTCCTCACATACCTATCCCCGCATGACAAAATGAGTTAGCAAGCAGATAACATTGATCTAATGCTGATTAGGCTAATGGAGTATGATATTTTTTGACATTAAAAATGTCTTACTCCACTATCTGGGGCTAGGTGTCATTCTAAAATCTAAACTATCTCCCATGAAACGAAACTATGTAAGGTTTGCACGCTTATAACTCCGATATTACTAGATGGATTTTAATCATTCATACACCAACCGATTCAGAAACACCTAACTTAAATATTGGTAATAATTTAATATCTCCCCAATAAAAGTAGACTTTTGGAAATTGGTAAAATTAAAAAGTTCACAAAAAACGGGAAAAATACCATTCGTGAGGCAGATTTCTCAGACACAGCCGTCAAAAGAGGGCAGCTTAGTTGCTCAATGAAACACGAAAAGTCATAAATAGAAGCAACGCATGTCCGTTTAAATCAGTTGTTGCTCTTATCCCACACGAGCAACGTCGTCTCCGGGCGATGCAATAAGCGCTATCGATTTTTGGTAACGTTGGCATTTGCACACACTCGCACCTAAGTGACTAAACCATATACGGTTAGTTTATAAATAGAGGTGACGCGTACCCGTTTGAATCAGTTTTTGTTCTTATGTCGAACGGGTAAGATCATGACTGCAGCGTCTGGGCACTACAATAAGCGGTAGACGCTATGCATTTTCGGCAGCGGTGGCCGTGTGCGGATTTGTCGGGTATCAGCATGGTGTCACAGAATGATTTGCAAAGTGGGTGGGCGGGGTGGTTTGGATTTAATTCAATACGGTGTGTGCTGCTTAAGAGTGTTGCGTTTGAAGAAAATATATTTATTTTTATGCATGCGTGTGCGTTGTAACTTGTTAATCCATGTTTACGGCGCTTTGTAGCTGCGTAGGGTAAAGAGCCAATTGGTTTTCATGTTTCATATTTCGGTTGTATGTTTTTTATCAGTAAGGCATCTGACAACGTGCTTCTGTAGTTATTGCACTGTTCAGCAGCGTAATATTTTATATAGGAGAGTACACTCAGGTTTTTTACGCGGATTTTGAAATTTACGCGGTTTTCATTAACGTGTTTTTTTAAATTTACGCGGTTTTCATTTACACGGCCTGTATCCCCTGCGTGAAAAATCTGAGTGTAATTGCATCGGAAACAATCACATTCCCAGCAGAACTTTTTGTTTTCTAATTTTAAACACTTTTGTTTCGTACTGCACACAACGGAAAATTTTAAAACAGAACTTACCGTCCCAGCAGCAGTTGAAGCGGGTGTTCTTTTTCGATTCAAATTCAAGCCATGTCTTAAGCGTTACTGGACTTAAAATTGTTTTCCCAGTTTAACCAGTCAGAACATCTGTCCTGCTCTATGTATTTAAAACACAGTTCTAATTGCGTTTTAAGGTATACAACAAATACGGTTGGGTATACTAATTTAAATTTTAAAATAAATCTGTTTTAAATTATGAAACAAACCGCTGTACTGAAGATATAATTATGTCAGTCCTATTACCACATAAAACACCTATATAACATAAAACGCTGCAGAATTGGTTTAATAATACAATGTTTACACTACAGAGTTATAACACGTTTTAATAATTAGCAACAAGAAAAATGTCACCAAGATAGCATAAAAACCCGTTTTAACTGGTAGTGCGAAAGTTGCATAACAATGTAATTTATCAAATAATTTCATTTTTCCACCACTAATCGATCAAGAAATACTTACACTTAAGATTGTTTACTTAAGTTCATTAGTACATTATTGAAAATTTAAATGGAAAATGAAATTTCATATTGAATGGAGAATCTGTATACTTCCGTTGGCGGGCGTGGGTTTCCTCATCACACCAGACCAGCCTATTTTTACTAGATGGATCAGCCAAATAATGCCAATCACCTAGTGAGATACTTGATTAATTAATAGATTACCGTTAAAAGACCTTCAATAAATTATGTTTTAATGGGGAGGGTATATAGCAAATTGTAACATATGAAAACAGGCGAGTGAACAAGAACGTGTGTCGATATGTGTGATAGATAAAAAAGCTATATTTTTAATGTCACCGCGGTCGTGTCCTGTACACAACCCTTTAATTTTTGTTTCAAGTGTTTCACCGTCGACACCGTAGGACATTTCCACAATTATGTTGAACATAAAAAGCCTCCGTGCCATAGTTTAGAGAAATGAGAAAGGCACAATTGCCCCGCTAGGTGGATTAAAACAGGTTTTTAACGAAAACTTATGCTTGGTCAAGATATTTAGAGGGTGGTTTATTTCCACATCAGTGTAGCAGCAGTTGTATCAAGGACAGGGGAGAGAAGGCGTATGGGGACAGGGAAAGAAGAGCAAAACTTGCAACTTTCGCTCAAAGGGGGGTTTCAGCGAAACAAATTTGCGCCTCAGTACCGGATTGGCGGATGGTATTCTTCGGACCCGCGGGGAATCCTTCAAAAGTCATCGGACCTCGAGTCGCTCTCGCTTCAGTTTCCTTCTATGCAGGCGTAGAGGTAAGGGCGACGGCGGTTACATAGTGGCACTCTGGAGCTGATCGGTTCCACAAGGCAGAAGGAAACTCTAAAAACGAGAAATAAAAAGAGAGGGGCTAAATTGGGATATTTATCGTTTTTATGAAAGTATAAATAAGGGACATATAGGGGAAATCACGAGTTGCCAGCATATCTCGGACTGGTACATTGGGTGGTCTGCCTCGGGCCCGAAGGGATTCCTTTAACTGAGACCTGTCGTCACAATACCCAGCGCATACCCAGACAACCTGCTCGATGTCGTGATAGCCCTCGTCACAAGCGCAGACTACTCTCCGCAAGCCCAATACGCCGCAAATGCGCATCCATGGTGTAGTGATTGGATATAAGTCGGGACATTACACGAATAAAATCCCGACCCACTTCCATCCCCCTGAACCAAGGCTTCGTTGATACCTTTGGGATAATCGAATGTAGCCATCGTCCAAGTTCCCCATTGCTCAACGAGGTTTGCCAACTGTTGAGCGTCCTCTGACGACAAATACTAAAAAATTCGTTGAAGCAGATTGGTCTTTCGTATATGTCACCATTTTATGCGCCCACCTTTGCTAATGAGTCGGCCTCTTCATTGCCCGGGATAGAACAATGAGAGGGGACCCAAACAAAGGTAATCTGATAAGATTTTTCAGATAACGTACACAAGGACTCCTGTATCTTCCCCAGAAAATACGGGAATTGCTTTTTAGGCTTCACCGCACGAAGAGCCTCGATAGAGCTGAGGCTGTCCGAAACGATAAAGTAGTGATCTGTGGGCAGAGTGTCGATGATCCCAAGGGTGTACTGAATTGCAGCTAACTGTGCGACGTAAACTGAAGCGGGATCATTGAGCTTGAATGAAGTGGTGATAGTATTACTGAAGATACCGAAGCCAGTGGACCCATCGAGATTTGATCCGTCAGTGTAAAACATTTTGTCGCAGTCGACTTCTCGGAATTTATTATAAAATATATTGGGGATCACCTGCGGGCGGGATTCCATGAATCTCTTCCTTCATGGATGTGTCGAAGAATACAGTAGAATCAGAAGTATCTAGGAAACGGACACGGTTGGGATTGTACGAAGAAGGATTGATGTTCTGTGCCATGTAGTCGAAGTACAAGGACATAAAACGAGTTTGAGAATTAAGCTCGACGAGACTGTCAAAATTTGGAATCTCCAACGGGTTCAGAATGTCGCATCGGATGAGCAATCGATATGAGAGTTCCCAAAATCGATTTTTTAGCGGAAGAACGCCGGCCAGCACTTCGAGATTCATCGTATGGGTCGAGTGCATGCAACCCAAGGCAATGCGCAAGCAACGATACTGGATTCTCTCCAGTTTGATGAAGCGTATGTTCGCAGCGGAGCGGAAACAGAAACACCCGTACTCCATCACCGACAATATCGTTGTTTGGTACAGCCTGATTAGGTCTCCTGGGTGGGCACCCCACCATGTTCCAGTTATTGTCCGGAGAAAATTGATCATTTGTTGGCATTTCTGTTTCAGATACCTAATGTGACATCCCCAGGAACCTTTAGAGTCGAACCAGACCCCGAGATATTTAAATATGAAGACCTGATTGATCGTTTCACCCATTAATAAAAGCTGGAGTTGCGCCGACTCGCGCTTCCTAGAAAAAACAACCAACTCAGTTTTCTCCGTGGAGAACTCGATACCCAGTTAAAGACCCAAGCAGACAAATTGTCCAAGGTATCTTGCAATGGTCTTTGCAAGTCGGCAGCTTTGGGCCCTGTAACAGAGACCACGTCGTCGTCTGCAAGTTGCCTTAGCGTGCAAGAATTGGCAAGACAATCGGCAATGTCATTCACGTAAAAATTGTAGAGTAGGGGACTCTCTGACAGAATATTGATAGAAACTGAATCAAAAGCCCCGTTAATATCCAAGAAGACTGATGCCGTCTGCTCTTTGTTAGCATAGGCCATTTGGATTTCTGTAGAAAGCAACGCAAGGCTTTGCCTTTGCGTCCCTTTGCCTTTGCGAAAGCCAAGTTGTGTATCTGACAGTAAGCCATTTGCTTCAACCCAATTGTCGAGGCGAAACAAGATCATTTTCTCGAACAACTTCCTAATACAGCATTGCAATCGGTCGATACGAGTTGTGGTCGGAGGCTGGTTTTCCTGGTTTTTGAATAGCGATGACCTTCACTTGCCTCCAGTCATGAGGGACAATGTTACCCTCAAGAAACTTGTTAAATAAGTTCAGCAAGCGCCTTTTTGCAGTGTCAGGCAGATTCTTCAGCAAGTTTAATTTGATTCTGTCTAACCCTGGGGCGTTATTGTTGCATGATAAGAGAGCAAGTGAGAATTCCACCATCGAAAACGGTGTTTCGTTCGCGCTATCGTAAGGAGATGCGGCGCGGTACGTTTTCTGTACCAGGACAGAGTCCGAACAGATCTTCTTGGCGAAAGCGAATATCCAACGGTTTGAATATTCTACGTTCTCGTTGGTACTGTTTCGGTTACGCATACGTCGAGCCGTACCCCAAAGAGTGCTCATCGCTGTTTCTCTCTTTAACCCGTCGACGAACCGGCACCAATAACTGCGTTTTTTGGCTTTCATTAAACTCTTCATTCGCCTTCCTAGCGACGCGTACTGCTGATAGCTAGCGGGTAACCCGTCTTCCCGGAAGGCCTGATATGCAGTGGACTTCTCCGCGTACAGCTCTGAGCACTCTTTATCCCACCACAGAGTGGAAGACCGTCCATGGGTATTCGCACTGGGTACTGGTTTAGTCTGAGCTTGATTCGCACTGTCGAGAATCAAGCCAGCCAAAAACCTGTACTCTTCCTCAGGAGGAAGCTCTTGGGTGGATTCGATTTTAACGAATATCACGGTCGCGTAACTCTTCCAATCAATGTTTCGTGTGAGGTCATACGAGACATTGATTGTTTCCGATGGTCTTGAACCGTTAGCAATTGAAATTACGATAGGCAAATGATCGCTACCGTGGGGATCAGGGACCACCTTCCACATGCAATCTAACTGTAGCGATTTCGAGCATAGTGATAAATCCAACGCGCTCGCGCGTGCTGGTGGTGTAGGAATCCGCGTCATTTCTCCCGTGTTTAAGATGGTCATGTTGAAATTGTCGCAAAGATCTTGGATTAATGTTGATCTATTATCATCGTGAAGATAACCCCATACCGTACCGTGCGAGTTAAAGTCTCCTAGAACTAGCCGCGGTGCCGGTAAGGATTCCGTGATAGTACAAAGCGTTCGGTGCCCTACCGAAACTCTAGGAGGAATGTAGATGGAAGCAATGCAAAGGTCTTTGCCTTTGATTAGAACTTGACAAGCGACAATTTCAATGCCTGGTGTCGAAGGGAGGTTAATTCGGTTGAAAGAATAGCACTTTTTAATCCCCAAAAGTACTCCTCCGTAAGGGTTTTCTCGATCCAGACGAATTATAGTAAAGTCGTGGAAGTTGATATTTATATCGGAAGTTAACCAAGTTTCACATAATGCGAAAGCATCACATTTTAAACAGTTTAGTAAAAATTTGAAGGAATCGATTTTCGGGAGGATACTTCTGCAATTCCACTGTAAGACAGTGATCGAATCAGTGACCTCGTTTGACGACTTAGCCATCGTAGGATACGATCGCTGCAAGGAGGGGCCATTAAGTAGTCAACTACTTCAAAAATGTTTGCACTATAGGGAGAAAACGTATCAGAATATGCTTTTAAGAGGATCAGTAACATTGAAAGTTGTGAAAATTAAGTCCACTATGTCAGAAATATTGGAATTGGAAAAAGGGGGACACTTGGGGTTTTTGGTGTCCCTGGAAGTGGTGGGTACTCCTTGTTAGAATTAATATTTCCAAGCCCTGGAGCAAATTGCTTCGGCATTAGTGCATCACTTCCGTTGGATTTATTGATTGTAGTTGGCGCACTCTGAGGGAACGACACCTTGGCACCCTTACGAGGCAATCTAGGGGAGGCTAGATTTCTCCTCTTCCTGGATTCCCCTGGGTTAACCAAAGATGTTCCCTCTCGTAGATCGTCAGATTCTTACTCAACGTTAGCCACATCAGCATAGGGATTTTCGGACAGGACAGATGGCGAAGCATTCTTTAGCATTTCTGCAACGCCTCGAGCGTTCCTTAAGGGAGCACTTAATTTTATCCCCGCGCTGCTTGTACGCAGGGCATGATTTAAGAGCATGTGAAGGGCCCCCGCAGGAAATATACTTTTCAGTTTCTTTGTCGCAAGAGTCATCCTCATGCTCTCCTTCGCATTTGCCGCATCGTTTCTTATTTCCACAATATGTGGCTGTGTGGCCCAACTGCTTGCAATTGCTGCAGCTCATGACCCGCGGTACAAACAGGCGAACTGGTAGGCAAACCTTGTCAAGGAGGATGTAGTTGGGAAGAGAGGACCCGGCGAATGTCACCCGAAGCGAGCCTGATAGAGAGTAGGTAGTCTTACCTCCCTCGGTGTTTGCGGTATACAATTGTTTGCATTCCAAGATCTTAATCTGTTCAAGTGAGGGGTTCTTAAAGCAGCCAACCCCGTGCTCCAACAGTTCTTCGCATTTCAGGCCCGGTTCGGACACTACCGCATCGATTTCTACGGCCACACAAGGCACGTACGCTTTAAATTCCCGTGTAAAGCGCTCACAGCAAGCAATCGCGTTTGCCTGGCCGAAATCATTCACTAGAACACTTATCTTGTTGGCCCGAACACGTGTTATCTGAGTTACGGCCGGATAATTAGCAGTCAGATCTCGAGAAAGTTTTAATATATTAACCGATTTCTCTCCGGTCCGAAAATATACCACCCATGGCCCAGAGGAACCTTCTGGGTACTGCTTTATACGGGGAGCAATGCGAGTGTTAGGGGGATCAGGGACTTCCATGATTACATCAGATGGTATTTCGCCCTCAGCCATTCAAGCACGAGGGTAGAGCGTTATATAAACGGGAATGTGTCTTATTATTTGATTACAAGGTAGAGTAAAAAAAGGGAAAAGGAAAGAAAGCAAACGAGAAAAAAAATAAAGCAAAACTTATCTGCAAACAACGTCGATTGTTCCGCACCAGCGAAAACAATGTACTGGATTTACTGCCGGCACCAGCAGAACAGCAGCTAACGAACGAACATAGGATGACCTTCACTCACTGAAATTTACACACCGAACACCACTGTGAAATATAACGATCCGTTCCGTTCAATGGTTGGGAGACGTATGGAATGGCCACATTGTTGTTGGTTGATGTTGCTATGAATAGCACCGCATTGCCGCGGTACAATCGAAGTAGACTCTGGGGTCGGGTTCAAATCGTTGAGTGCGCATTTCTCACCGACAATGCGCTCGAATCGTTGCTGGTTGGTGCCTGTTTGCTGACTATGCTCGGGAGGGCACATTTTCCGCTGAGCTGGGCCTTCTAGTCCAGCATTAAGTCGTTGGGTTCGATTATAGCGAAGTTGGGTTTGCTGACTTCTATTCGTGGCATGCAGCAACTGATGGGTTTTGCATTTGGCTACTTCCAATTACTCTATGGGAGGCGGGATTTTTTTAACAATGGAGAAGACTGTTTACGTATTAACCCAGTACACGTGCTATTGGTAGGTGTCCAAGCTACCACACGGTGTGTACTGGGGGCGAGTCGGGCTCGAATGGTGACGCTGCCATTAATACCGACTAAACTCCATTGGGCTCCGCCATCGTTCCTCCCAGGAACTACCTCTCGGTATCACTTCTGGGGGGATGGCTGTACTTAATGTACTCATTCACTCTCGCTCACGCTTTCATACGTCCTGTGTGAGGCTTACTTGGGTGCTCTCTCTATTACACCTTGATTCACTCTCTAACACTCCACATGAGGCTGACTTTTGTGCTCACCTTTTTCGTTCCATGCGAGGCTGACTTGTGTGCTCATCTTACTCATTCCTTGCTAGGCTTACTTTTGTTCTCGCCTCTCCCATACCATGTGAGGCTGACTTGGATGCTCACCCTATCACCTGGTTCACTCTCGATGTGCCACTCTATTATACCCCTGCCACTCCCCCTGGCATCCCATGTGGGACATTTTTACTAGGCCCCACTTCTGACATACCATGCGAGGCTGACTTGTGTGCTCACCTTTTTCATTCCTTGCTAGGCTTACTTATGTGCTAGCCTCTACCATACCATGTGAGGCTGACTTTTGTGCTCACCCTTAACATACCGTGTCGGACTGACTTGGATGCTCACCCTTTCACTCCTCTGCCACGCCACGATGCATCGATAGCTAAGTCCCAACATACTACGCTACGACCCTCCCATCTTGGCATGAGGCAGTCCACTTATACGCCTATACACTCGCTCTTCTGCCTTGCTTCGGGGTGGCTGGGTTTACCACTTACGCGGTTGCCAGTCGCTGCGCCAAACCTACCTCAGCATGAACAGACCATTTACTCCCTTTTTTGCGCTCGGCCTTTTTCGCTCCAACTAACCAATCACTAGTTAGGCTAGGCAATCTGGGTGGTAGCAGCCGAGACTGCGTTCCACTTCTCCACCAATTGACACATCCGCTGAATAAGGGTATCAGGAGTTGTGTCCCAGCCACAGACGTCAAGCATTGCTCTTCTTTCGACGTCGAACCGATGACATACGAACAGTATGTGTTCGGCAGTTTCGTCTACACCTGGGCAGTCCGGGCAGGCTGGGACCTCCGCGTGCCCGAACCTGTGGAGGTACTGTCGGAAACAGCCATGGCTTGACAGGAATTGTGTCAGGTGGAAGCGAACTTCCCCATGGGGTCTTCCCACCCAGCTCGATATGTTAGGTATCAGCCGGTGGGTCCACCTACCTTTCGCGGAGTTATCCCACTCATGCTGCCACCTGGCGACCGAGGTCACCCTGGTGCGCTCGCGGGCACCTCTATTTCCACGTAGCTCGAAACACTCCTCATCTTCCCGAATGACCAGCCCGACTGGCATCATGCTCGCTATCACGCAGGATGCATCGTGTGATACCGTGCGGTAGGCAGATACCACTTTGAGGCACATCACGCGGTAGGTACTCTCCAGTTTCTGTAGGTAACTGGTTACCCTCAGTGCTCTTGAGACACATTCCACGCACTTGTATCGCTTAGCTCATGAAAATAAATCTGCTAATATAAGTAAAAGTTGTTCTGAAATATGTTGGTATATGTTTAAGGCACCCAAATCATAGATATATAGAATTTTTTTAAAAGAATTTTATGACATTTGTTTACATTTAAGACTCGTTTTTAATAATTGAATAAATTTTCTCGTACCACACCGGTATGTTCGTAATAAAATTAATTTGGAGTAATCTTAAATGCCTGCCATTTTATTGTATACATATTGTACAAAGATTTCATCTTTGGACGCAGATTTTTTGAGTGAATGGATTGCCTGATAAAAGGGGGCAAAAATTGACCATTCTTGCGTTGTCTCCTAACGCAAAAATCATGCTTTTTTCAATTTTTCACGAAAACAATGCACGATATCTTTGAAATATTTACAGAAACTATTAGTACTCATCAATACATTTCTTATATATGCTATTTGTATATAACAAACTTTGAAATCGTTCTTTCACAGGGGTGCACTAAAGTGTTGTGCCCTAACGCTTTCCGTTACAGTACGGTACATCCTTCTGCAGAGATACTTTGGGAGCCTACAGAACAGGATATAGACATAAAAGATATAAGCAACCTATTTCAGAAATAGCGCGCCCATGCAGTGGTATGAGTGGTTTAAGGGGTGGAGAGAGAGAGAGAGAGAGAGAGAGAGAGAGAGAGAGAGAGAGAGAGAGGTTATGCCATTAAGAGGAAGGCCTACCTTATAATATCGCAAAATAATCGAGTTTTTATTACATCTATCAATGGATAAGCTATCTAAGAATAAATCCACAATTTCAGAACAGGGTTCAAAGATATGGAATGGACCGCAATATGCCAAACAAGTATGAGAGCCCATGGAAGAATTTGGTCACAGGGAATAACACTCACTTGTCCTCCTTAAATATTCTTTCAAATTGACGGGATAACACTGTTCAACACACGATCCGGGAGCAGAACGAAAAAAAATGGCGAATGTTTTGGGTCCCAGGAAACCTCTGGTGAAGAAATTTTTGAAAAAAAATTGGAAGAGCCCCCTTTGGTCTTGGCCATCACGATCCTGTAGGCGTCACCCCACGGATTCGCGTTGGCACTCTCACACAGGTTGTCGAAACACGCTCTCTTGCTGCTTTTAATGGCCTTGTTAAGGGCCAATTTCGCAGCTCGAAACACTTCACGGCGGTTCTCTCTTGCATCCTCGGTGCGAGCTCTTTGCATCCTACGTCTAGCTCTGAGGCAGGCTGATCGTAGAGCTGCAATCTCGGCACTCCACCAGTATACCGGGCATCTGCCGTTTCTTGGCAGGGTTTTTCTCGGCATAGTGGCGTCGCACGCGCGTGATAGAACAGCTACCAGCGTATCCCCGCTTAGACTGTCTGTGTTGGCCTCCAGTCCCAGGGCCGTGGTTAAGGCTTCGCTGTCGAAGTGATTGGACTTCCACCCGCGTACCTGACAGGGATCTCCCGCCCTCGGATGCTGCACACCATAGTTGATCCTAAAGCGGATTGCTAAAGGATCGCTATGAGTGTAGCCTTCGTCTACCCTCCATTCCTTGCCTGGAACCAGACTCGGGCTGGCAAATGTTACGTCAATCCACGCCTCCACCCTGTTTCTACGGAATGTACTAGCGGAGCCATTATTAGCTAGCACAGTATCGAGTTTCGCAAGCGCCTCCATTAGCGCTTGGCCCCTGCTATTTGTACAGCGGCTGCCCCACTCCACTGCCCAAGCGTTAAAGTCTCCCGCTATGACTACCGGCTTCCGGCCCACTAGGTCTGACGAGAGCCTGTCGATTATCTGGTTGAACTGTTCTATGGGCCACCTTGGTGGAGCGTAGCAGCTGCAATAGAACATACCATTGATCTTGGCAATCGCAACACCCTCGGCGGAGGAGTGCATTACCTCTTGAACCGGGAACCGTCCCGTTGTACAGATTGCCACCATTCTCGACCCGTCCGACACCCAATTGCCGTTGCCGGCAGGGATGTTGTACGGGTCTGTCCTCGACTCCGAAACCGACTGCCACAGCAGCTGTTGGGCTGCTGCACAATGGTTAAGATTTAGCTGTGTAATGTTCACGGCTTCTTCTTATTTGCCTCACCGAAGGGACACGAAGGTCCACCCATAGCATGATTACGGGCTTGCTTCTTAGCGGTGCAGATAAGGCGTCTTACTGCAACCCCGCTCCTTATGCCCCTCCTCGCCGCAGCGAGGACATAGTTTTCTCCTGTCTGTGCCCTTACACTCGTAAGATTTATGGCCGGACGCAAGGCACCGATAGCACCTATGCACTGAAGGCGGCTGGGGTATGCTAATTGGGCATACCGACCAGCCGATCTTCAGTTTACCTTTCACGGTAACCTTTTTGGCATCCGCCTTCAGTAGCCTGAGGGAGGCTACTTGGGTGACGGAGGGTCCCCTTCTAAAACGCACAGAGGCCCGCTCGATTGTCACGTCGCATTGCTCCTTGACGGCTGTGACGACATCGTCTGCGGTCGTGAACCCGTCCAGATGCTTGCACTGGAGAGTCATTTCCGCCCCTAACGACCTGACCTGGGCCCCTTCACCCAGGACCTCTTGGACCAAGGCCTTATACACCGCACTAGATTGTGCGCCTCGCTTCAGCACCAGAAGCATTTCACCTGTGTTGGTGCGTCTCACGCAGCGCACGTCTTGCCCGAGGACCGAGAGGCTTTCGGCCGCCCTCGTCGACTTTAGGACGTCGGCGAATTTGTCCTTGTCGGTTTTTAACCACAAGGCCTCGCCTCTGTCCTTGGCCTTCTTCGCGGACCGCGGTACATCCGGTGTCGGTGCCGGCTTCTTCTTGGTAACCAGCGTCCAGGGGTTTACGCCCCCCTGCCCCGGTTGCACCGAGTTGCTGGTACCTTCTCTTTGCCCAGCGGGGTCATTCTCGACCCCGTTTTCCTCGACCAAACGGCGTTTGGCCGTGACGGTTACACGCCGTGTGGTGTTGGTCTTTTCACCCTCACCTGGTGACCTCCTAGGGCGCTTCGCGTTCGACGCCGTCTTGCGCTTGCTCTTGCCTTTGCCCTTCGAGGGGAACTCAACCGCCGCTTCGAGCGACATGGCTGCTCCATAGAAGAGAAAGTGGAGAGCCCATGTCTGGGTACCTATGTCGGCCTTCTCTCTTCCCTCCCTCTTGGAGGCCACTGTATGGGTTCCTCCTTCGGACTTCTCCCGACATTCCACCCTCTTGGCGTAAGCCTGCTGTTCCTGTCTTGCTACATCAACAGCCTTCCGGAGCATCAGCAGGCTCTGTTTCAGCTCCTTGCGAATATTTTGTTTCGCGCTAGTGAACTCGATTATTGAATCAAGCTGCTCCACCACTTTGCGCATCGCGGATAGTGGCCCGTCCAGCGCGTTGGTAGGGCTATTTTCTACCACTGCTGGGGGGTCACTGGTGCTATCGGATACAGCACTCGTCGCTCCACTGCTCTCCCCACGGGGGGAGACCTCGCTAAACCACCTCTAGCAAAGGGGTTCGGCACCTCCGTTTGTTTATTATTTTTATTTTTATTCACTTCATTCATGTTGATTCCCACGAGTTGCACGAGAAAGAAAGGTCCGCCACGCCAGAGTTCCGCAGTAACGTGGTAAGGGAAGCTTACTGTAGGGGTTGCCCAGGTACCCCACAGACTCCGTTAACGATCGAGCATCTTTTTCACCCCCTCGATCACTCATCCCTCGGAACGGGTCGCTTCACGCCTTGGAATTGGGGTTATGATCTATTTTGCTTTACGTGGTGACCGCGGCCCAGATCATTACAACCATCCTCCTTTACCAGGGCTTTGGACCTATAGCTCTGGTTCTCAATAGTTACAGGTACGTATATTATTACAGACATGCTACTATTGAGATCCGTCATTCGCTTGCGGAGTTATGGGAGGCGAGATACCCCACCCGAAGGTACCACCCGCCGGCAGGTATGCTGGCGACCGCATGGCGTGCTAATAGCAGGCAAAAGGCATGCGAATTGCGGGACTAATGTTCATAGCAAACAACGCAGTCATCCGCCTGGTTGTTGCATTTCGTTCGCCCGTCACTTGCCTGCAAGTATTGAGGCGATTGGTGTTGGCAGGTGGGGCATCTCGCCTCCGGTTAGCTAACCATCTACCGTGGTAATGTGGCATATAGTACGACGGTGCTTGTCTTTCCTACCTAATAAAACTGGCTTTTTTATTGCCATCTTTATTGCGAGCAAAGAGAGCTATATTTATCCAGAAGAAAGCCAAAGAGAGGATTGAAAATAACGAAGTATGCGCAAGAGGAGCATGATATATTTTTGTCTTCTTGCGGTAACATGATGTTGCCGTTTGCATTACTGCGTTCTGATCGGCAACACACGGCAATGTTAAAAATCGTACAATGAGGTTAATTGAAAATTTACTGTTTATGCCATTTAATAGTCTGATGTATTTATGACGTATTTATATTTTTAAATTTTGGAATCTTCGATCTAGCTTAAACAAAGTAACATTAGAATTATTTAAGATCCAAGTGGTTAATACTACGTTCACACAACGAGTTTAAACGTCTTTTAACGCTATCTTGATAACATTTTTCTTGTTGCTAATTATTATAACATGTTTTAACTCTGTAGTGAGAACCTGATATAAAACGTTATTTCGCTATTTTGCTAATAATGGTGCATACTATCGTGAACGTTATAGAGTTGTATTGTTAGTCGCTAGCCACTCCAAGAATTGAAAGAGCTTCTCTAACATTATATTTAGTAGTCAGACAGTTCAGCCAAATCTGACTATTTCAAATTAAATCAAATGTTCACAGAACAATAATGGAAGCCTACCTTTTTTGGAAACGTTTGTATTAGTTGCTGTTCTGCAGCACATGAAAAAGCCAAAAACAATAATTTATTTGCTTCAGATAATTATGTGGTCCTTGGAAAAAAAATCTGACATTTTGGCCTGGTGAGGCGTATTATACCATCCTACCCAACTACTCCACAAACCATGCTTATAGAATTCGGCAGACCTACTTTGATGAAAATGAAGTAATTCAAATTATCAGCACGATTACCTAATCAATCCTGAAATACAAAAAGTTCAGTAATTGAGCTGAGAATTTGACAATTTCAAAAGCTGATTTTCAGCGAAGTAAATCTGTCAAATGGTTTAAATCCAAATTGCTGAGTTTTCAACATCTTGATTGCTAAAACGTTCAGTTCAACGAAATTTTGCGACGTCATGCGAAAATTGAGAAAGCTTCAAATCCCGGTTACAAAATAATAAATTACAATTAATTACTTCCTATAGTATGCAATCTGTCTGATTATGAATTGACAATTATAACTTAACAAATTGAACCTGACACTTGATGTAGTGAATCTTCAGGAGGCACCTCGACAAAATGCGGTGTAAACCGTAAATTAAAATTTCCTGGACCAATCGTACTGAATTTTGCAGTTTTTCTTCCTCACATTATTACTCAGGTATCTACAAAAGCTTTTTGCAAAATGCTTATTATTATTTTTTTCAATAGCACTTTCATCATTTTTAGCAATAATTGGACTTTGGCTTCAAAGTGCTATGAAAAGTTCGAAAATCGACCAAGAAATAAAAGCTCCATTAGTTACTTGTGGAGTGATGTTAAAAACAACTATGCAAATGCATCATGCGATTGCACAGTGGTCGGAAACGCCAAAAACGTGAACTTAATTAACTAGAGGCCAAACCATCGAATATATTCATAGGGTGTCTTTGGAGGAATTGTTCGTATGAATATTCCCAACAATCTGAAAACAATTGAAATTAGGCATGGCTTACTATGATTGAACTAAAAAAGATAAATTTTTATACTGACGAGATAGAAAGTTGGTATATTCGACAAAGTTTTAGAAATGCTCATAGTGAAGAATTTTGTTGAAGAACTTGAGTTTGTAGGAGTAAAGGTTATCGATTTATAAGACGTTTTCTATGATAACCCCCTTAAATCTAGTTTTTTTTTAATAAAACTTTTTTCATTGTGACTTTTCGTGCAAACTATGTATAACACAAATGTGTAGGTATCAAAACTACATAATATTGTCGAAGACTGTATGTAAAAATACTCATTTGTTACAAAGTTATTGAAGATTTTTACATTTTTTACACAAACTTTAACAACTTATAAGAAAGAAAGGAACAAACCAAAAAGCACGAACAGGCACTTTTTAACTCTATAAATTATGCACAATAAAGCTAAGAAAATTTGGTGCGTGGCACTCTAGAACCCTATGAATAGGGTAAGCTTACTTTATCATGCTTTTTGACTTTTTCCATACAAAAATCAGCAAAAAAAAATTTTAAGTTTTTTTGCCCCAATTTTTGAAATTCTTGGTTCAATGCTCAATTACAAGTATTATTTTCTCTTATACCTGAATATTTCAGATTTTATAAACGTGGGAGCAAAAATGTAAAGTTTTAATATCATTGCAGATTCCAAACTAATATATACTCAAATATACATGTCATAATGAACTTAATGCTTACAAAAGAATGTCATACCATTACTTATTAAATTTTACGGAAAAAACCGAAAATTTTTTGCCTTTCTCGTATAGAAAGGTTATGCAATCACTCTGAAAAACGTCAACCTAATCCCGGCCCGGAGGGCCGAGTGTCATATCCCATTCGACTCAGTTCGTCGAGATCGGAAAAAGTCTGTATGTGTGTGTATGTGTGTATGTATGTGTGTATGTGTGTGTATGTGTGTGTGTATGTGTGTGTGTATGTGTGTGTGTATGTATGTGCGTATGTGTCAAATAATGTCACTCATTTTTCTCAGAGATGGCTGGACCGATTTGCCCAAACTTAGTCTCAAATGAAAGGTGTAACCTTCCCATCGGCTGCTATTGAATTTTGGATCGATCGGAATTCTGGTTCCGGAATTACGGGTTTCAGAGTGCGGCCACACAGAAATTTCTCATAAAAAGTATAGGAAAAATTAAAAATAGAATTTTTATTTTTGATGCTAAATGTATTCAAGGTGCATAAAACGTCGAGATTTGATGCAAACACGAAAAAATTTGACGAAGATTCACATTTTTGGATTTTGCACATTTTTGCCTTTCTCATATAGAAAGGTTATGCAATCACTCTGAAAAACGTCAACCTAATCCCGGCCCGGAGGGCCGAGTGTCATATCCCATTCGACTCAGTTCGTCGAGATCGGAAAAAGTCTGTATGTGTGTGTGTATGTGTGTATGTATGTGTGTGTGTATGTGTGTGTATGTGTGTGTATGTGTGTGTGTGTGTGTGTGTGTGTATGTATGTGCGTATGTGTCAAATAATGTCACTCATTTTTCTCAGAGATGGCTGGGCCGATTTGCCCAAACTTAGTCTCAAATGAAAGGTGCAACCTTCCCATCGGCTGCTATTGAATTTTGGATCGATCGGAATTCTGGTTCCGGAATTACGGGTTTCAGAGTGCGGCCACACAGAAATTTCTCATAAAAACTATAGGAAAAATTAAAAATAGAATTTTTATTTTTGATGCTAAATGTATTCAAGGTGCATAAAACGTCGAGATTTGATGCAAACACGAAAAAAATTTGACGAAGATTCACTTTTTTGGATTTTGCACATTTTTGCCTTTCTCATATAGAAAGGTTATGCAATCACTCTGAAAAACGTCAACCTAATCCCGGCCCGGAGGGCCGAGTGTCATATCCCATTCGACTCAGTTCGTCGAGATCGGAAAAAGTCTGTATGTGTGTGTATGTGTGTATGTATGTGTGTGTATGTGTGTGTATGTGTGTATGTGTGTGTGTATGTATGTGCGTATGTGTCAAATAATGTCACTCATTTTTCTCAGAGATGGCTGGACCGATTTGCCCAAACTTAGTCTCAAATGAAAGGTGCAACCTTCCCATCGGCTGTTATTGAATTTTGGATCGATCGGAATTCTGGTTCCGGAATTACGGGTTTCAGAGTGCGGCCACACAGAAATTTCTCATAAAAACTATAGGAAAAATTAAAAATAGAATTTTTATTTTTGATGCTAAATGTATTCAAGGTGCATAAAACGTCGAGATTTGATGCAAACACGAAAAAAATTTGACGAAGATTCACTTTTTTGGATTTTGCCATTTTTGCCTTTCTCATATAGAAAGGTTATGCAATCACTCTGAAAAACGTCAACCTAATCCCTAATAATAAATTTTTTTTTTCGACTCGCATAAGGTTTCTGGATTTTAACAGGGGCGTAGTTGATGGTTTACGGAGAGGGGTTACACTCCCCCTCTACTGTTCACTCCCCTCCTTTAAAAATCTCCTTAAATCACCCCTCAGACCACCACCTCATACCCCTCCCTTTCAACGCCATCATCTTTAAACCACCACTATATTACAAAGCATACCAATTTATGCTGGGGAGTCGTTCGTTCATGGGACTTTCGCCATCCTCACATACCCATCCCCGCATGACAAAATGAGTTAGCAAGCAGATAACATTGATCTAATGCTAATTAGGCTAATGGAGTATGATATTTTTTTTGTTTCAAGTGTTTCACCGTCTACACGTAACTCATCAAGTTCGTGGCTGGTATGCCATTGTGTATAAGTGCAAAGTGTACTAAGAATGTAATAGACATTTCCACAATTATGTTGAACATAAAAAGCCTCCGTGCCATAGTTTAGAGAAATGAGAAAGGCACAATTGCACCGCTAGGTGGATTAAAACAGGTTTTATTTGCTGATTTTTTTATGGAAAAAGTCAAAAAACATGATAAAGTAAGCTTACCCTATTCATAGGGTTCTAGAGTGCCACGCACCAAATTTTCTTAGCTTTATTGTCCATAATTTATAGAGTTAAAAAAGTGCCTGTTCGTGCATTTTGGTTTGCACCTTTCTTTCTTATACGTTGTTAAAGTTGGTGTAAAAATGTAAAGATCTTCAATAACTTTGAAACAAATGAGTATTTTTACATACAGTCTTCGACAATATTATGTAGTTTTGATACCTACACATTTGTGTTATACATAGTTTGCACGAAAAGTCACAATGAAAAAAGTTTTTTTTTTAAAACTAGATTTAAGGGGGTTGCCATAAAAAACGTCTTATAAATCGATAACCTTTACTCCTACAAACTCAAGTTCTTCAACAAAATTCTTCACTATGAGCATTTCTAAAACTTTGTCGAAGACACCAACTTTCTATCTCGTCAGTATAAAAAGTTATTTTTTTAGTTCGATCCTAGTAAGCCATGCCTAATTTCAATTGTTTTCAAATTGTGGGGAATATTCATACGAACAATTCCTCCAAAGACACCCTGTGAATATATTCGATGGTTTGGCCTCTAGTGAATTAAGTTCACGTTTTTGGCGTTTCCGACCACTGTGGATTGGTCCAGCAGATTTTGAGTTATGGTGTACACCGCAAAACCAGTTTTCGACGTAGCACCTGACTGAATAAACAAACAATCCTTGCATCGAAAAAAAATTAAGGAATCCAATTTTTTTGCCGATAATACCTTACACAACTCCCCTTAAGTTCCGACACGATTTTGGCGATTCTTCCGCATTCAACTTTTTGTGACATTTTGCCAAATCATCTGTCCAATCTCAACTTTCACAACTTCTTTCATACCCTCTGCATTTCTGTTCTATCACTAAGAATTAAACGACAATTTGTTCTACAGTGGAAATGCTAATCGTCCAAGATCTGATGAAAAATTATTAATAGTGAAACAATATAAGCAATTATTAACAATCTTTTATTTTATCATGGTTTGCACTCTTTCGAAAGCAGTAAAAATGTAAGTAAACTTCCACTTGCTTATTTTGTTCTTTATGAGAAAATATAACTAGAAAAGGGTACAAATAATTATTGTGTTACTATGTTTTAATTGTCGCAAGGTTCTACTGTATCGATTTTGTTGGCTATTTTCGGCAAATTTGAGACTAAGAGAAACGAAAGCAATGAAATTGAAAGACGGATAGATATTCTAGAGCGAATCAGTTATAAACTTAGAACGGAAAACTAGAACTAGGCAGGCTCATATGGGCATGATTGAAAGGAAATGTGAAGAATTCTTTGCCTTCTGCAGAGTAGGAGTTGGGCGTTGCAACCAAGTCTACCGCATGGTCTATGGTAGAACATAACTCATCATCATGTTTTACCGCCGACGCCGGCAATATCAAATATCTGGTGATGTACCCCCGACTGGACAGTAGAGTGGGACATGGTTATATGAAAAAATGAAATTTCGTTCCGAGTAACTTTTTGGGTCCCATTTAGCTCCCAGAACAACTCTGCAAATTTTTAGCTCGATCGACGAATCGGTGCGCCCACGGTTTAAAGTTTACATGGGATTTCGTATGGGGGAATCGTCTTTTGCAAAATAATTCTTCCAAGAGCCGCCCGTTACTTTCTAAAAATAAAAAAAATGTCTGATTTTTATAGGAAATTTGCCAGGAAAACAAAGTCTAGAAGACAGCGAAACGATCTGATGCTTGTGGAAAATGTCATTAAGCAAAAACCGATTGATGCTCTGAAGATTGATGAAAATTTCACTTTTCATAGCATCACTGCTGCTGACGGTCGAACTATATACAAATTTTTTAACTTTCTCTTATTATGTACAAAAGAAGCCTCAATTTATCTCTCAAATCTCTGGCGAAGTGGCCAAACAGTATAGATAAATGATTTACACACATTAAGAGAAGATTAAAACAAAATTGCGTATAATTGGTCAACCAACAGCAGTGGTGCTAGAATATTTTATCCATCGTCAGAACATCAATTGGTTTCAGCTTAATAACTTTTTTCTCAAGCGTTAGATCGTTTCGTGTTTTTCGAGACTTTGTTTCTTTGTTAAATTTTCTATAAAAGCCACATAATGATTTATTTGTAGGAAGTAATGGGAGACTCCTGGACGAATTATTTTGTGAAAGTTAATTTTGCCATACAAAATCCCATGTAAACTTTAAACAGTGGGCGCAAACATATAGTTTCAGAGATCGAGCTAAGAATTTGCAAAGTTGTTCTAGGACCCAAATGGTACCTAAAAAGTTGCTCGGAGCTGGAATCTAATTTTTGTCACACTCAACTGGACAGGCAGCAGAGTTGGCATGCACGCTTTGCTTGTTTGCAAGGTAATAGGGGATCATACCGACTTGAACCTTCGTTCGAACCGGTCACAAATCTTGATAGCTCCAGGTTTACCTAGAGTTTTTCAACAGCAACATTCTTTCTCAAGGCTACCTATATTTTCGCTCGATCAGTCTTTCTCAAGAATACCTATATTTTTTCGACAGTCTTTCTCAAAACTACCTACTTTTTCTACTCAATCAGTCTTTTTCAAGACTAAAACATTTTTCAAGAACAATTCAGTCTAAAGAAATATTTAATTCTTCCAACATGCCTGGGTCCTCCCAGAAAGGCCATGTGCCAAAAATTAAAGCTAAACGGAAAATGGTATCTTCTCCACCCGAAAATTCAATTGACTGCAGCAACTCATTCGATGTTTTATCCGAATGCTGATGAAATTTCTAAATTTTCTCGCATTATGCATAATGCCAATGAGAACTTTCGAACTGAGCTTTCGACGTTCCTTCTGGACGTGAAAGTCACTTTTCAGATTGGCCGAAGAGGAGAATGTCGAGTTACAGCGGAGGAATTTATTGGACACAAACGACTACTCAAGTATCTTAATTTTATTCATATGATTTAAGGGCAGATAAATCATTCAAGGCTGTCTTGAAAGGGCTAGCACAAGGTCAAAGTTTGGATGAAATATCCAACGAATTGAAAAATTTACTTGGCTTTTCTCCTTCACAAGTTATTATTATGAATAGAAAAGCTAGCGGCGATAACACGCCAGTACGCTCTGGAATTATCCAGGAGCTTTATTTAATTCATTGTAACCGTAATGAGGTTAATAATTTGAAAGTATTTGAAAAAGCATTCTGTTATGCATTGTTATTCTGTTGGCAGATCGTCGCTGTTATGCTATCTTATGACAAGCGCCATTTTGCACATTTCGAGAAAAACGATTTTTAATGTTTGAGATTGAGTATCTTGAAACTTATAAATGGTACAAACAATTCAAAGAAGACAATTGATGCTTCTATCTATTCTGTATTAATCTCTCAAATATTTATTTATTTATTCTTATTTTTCATCTGACCTGTGTTGGTCTACATGAAATGTTTCTAGAATGGGAAAAGCCCATTTCAGGATATGCTTCAGAAGCAATCCTCAAATGGGCGTAAAAACCCATCATCTTTTCAAATTTTTCACAGTTGATTACAATGATTTTACACTACAATTAAACTTAATCACATAGTGCACAGTATTGCAAGAACAAAAATTACAAATATTACAAAAATGGAATCTTAAAATCTAAGTCAACCTTCTTAGTCTATTTTTGAAAACATCACAAGATACAGAAAAGTCAAAATGGTCATAAACACTATTAAAAACATTACACATCGCCCTAATGGGTTCGTTCTGACCGTACTTTGTGCGCTGAAATTCCAGTCTTAAGAAGTTATGCGATCTGAGATTTCTAGGGGGCACTTAGATATTTATTTGTGAGAGAATATCTGGAGCATCTATTTGACCAGTTAATATCTTCCCAACAAATACTGCTCTAAATGTGTTCCGCCTTTTCGCTAGGGTTTCCATATCGAGCAGACGACAGCGATCGATGTACGGTGGTAGCTCTGCTGGGTTACGCCATGAGAGAGTTCTAAGAGCAAAACGGAGGAATCTTGCCTGCACTGCTTCTATTCGGTTGATCCAAATGTTCGTATAAGGACACCAAATGGGTGCTGAAGCTTCCAGGACAGATCGAACTAGTGAGAAATAGAGTGCCCGTAAACAATATGGATCAGTGAATTCTTTGGCGATTCTTATAATGAAGCCGAGGTTTCTATTTGCCTGTGCTATAACATGAGAGTAATGATTTCTGAATGTCAGTTGTGAGTCCAGGAGTACTCCGAGGTCTCTGATAACTGTCATTCTCTCTAGCGATTCCCCTGAGATGGTGTAGCTCCAGAGTATTGGATTTTTTCTGCGAGTAAAAGATATTATGGAACATTTGGCCACGCTGAGAGCCAGCAAGTTGCGACTACACCAATTACAAAAAGCATCTAAGTGTCGCTGCAGTGCCACGCAATCTTCTATTGACCGCACAATGAGAAATAGTTTGAGATCATCAGCGTATATAAGTTTACACCCTGGAGGTATAACATAGCAAACGTCATTGAAGAACAACGAAAAAAGCAACGGTCCTAGATTGCTCCCTTGAGGCACTCCCGACAAGTTAATGAAGCTGTATGACTCGCTATTTCCTAATTTTACAGATAGAGAACGATTTACGAGATACGATTTAAGCCACCCTGTGAAATTTGACGAAGCGCCCAGCCGCTTTATCTTTGTCAGTAGAAGAGAGTGATCTACACGATCGAATGCAGCCTTGAGATCCGTGTATACAGTATCGACCTGAGATCCAACTTCAATATTTTTAATACAGAGCGAAGTGAATTGGGCTAGATTAGTAGTTGTCGATCTGCCTGAAAAAAGCCATGTTGATCCTTCGATATGTATGCTTTGGTCTCACGAAACAGCACGTTTCCTACTAAAATCTCAAATAACTTTGATCCAGCGCAGAGTGAGGTTATGCCACGATAGTTCGCAATATTTTGCTTATCACCTTTTTTAAAAACGGGAAACATAACTGATTTTTTCCAACACACGGGAAACGCCGATTGCAATAGTGATTGATTGAAAATTAGCCTTAAAGACGTACACAACGCGCTTGCGCATCTTTTCAGTATAATGGAAGGAATACCATCTGGTCCTGCTGATGTTGAAGACTTTAGCTTTCTCATGGCAGTTAAAATGTCTTCGTCAGTAAATTGGATATTACCTACATTAATTGCATCATGAGGGACATTCTGAAGGCCATATTCCACCAGAGTGGAGTTAGCCGAGTCCTTTTTAAACACACTCGAGAAATGTTGAGCGAATAGGTCACAGATGCCGCTTGGAGTGCTTGATGTTTCACTTGCAAGGAACATACTGGAAGGAAGCCCATTTTCTTTGCGTTTTCCGTTAACGAAAGACCAAAACTGCTTTGGATTTTGTTTCAGGTTTGATTGGGTTTGTGCTACGTGTCTTGAATAGAGGAACCGATTATATGTCTTGTAACTGTTGCTAGCGTGAATAAACTCTCGTTTTGTAATGGGGTTTCGTCGGCTGGTGTAATGCCGAAGCGCAGCTGCTCGCAATCTTTTCAGCTTACGTAGCTGACGATTGGACCATGCCGGTTTTGGTCGGGGACGTGGTGCGGGAACTGTTATTCTGAATAGCTGTTTCAGGACCAGTGAAAGTTTTTCTACGGCAACATCTACATCGATCGCGGAATAGACCTTTCTCGTCAAAAAATTTTATATGCTAGAATGCTTCCTTTTTTATCCCCGATTCGTTACTGCATATTGCCGCGATGATTTGGTACCTCTAACTATTGAAAAAATCAAAAATAGTGCGAACTGCTCATTTAACCCCATATTCTGAATACCTATCTTGCCTTGTTTCCCCGTATTTTTACACCATTTGGATGAATTTCCTGTGGGGAATAGTAAAAGGATGCCAAATCTGCATATATATTAGTAAATCTGCAGATTTTGCAATTTCGCTGCAGATCTTTTGCAGATTACAAATATTTTGCAGAACAAAGCCTGTGCCAGCAAATTTAAACCAGCCTTCAACATCTTTGATCATTTAAACTATCAACACACTACATTTCTATGTCAAATTTATTGAAGATTTTTGTGGCAATCTGCAGACTTTTATATTTTTACAGTAGGCTATTGCTTAATAGACCTGGCATCACTGATGCTAAAATAATTCATTCATATACCTGTCAAAAACATTATTTTTCGCTTGAGTGAATACTTTTGATGCTCTTTGAAAGAAAATCAACATACTTTACACTTGTCCGTTGCTTCGATTCGCACTAGTATGGATTCACGGAGATATATTGAGTTCTGAGCAACAATTTCAATCACTTCCGACCGGGAATACCATCGGTGAACGGATCTTTTTATTTCTATTGCTGTTTCCCCCTGATAAGCTAAACGTATACGCTACGAATGTCCTTAAGTTTAGTTTACAGTTCGAGAAATGGGTCACGGGATTTGATCAGGGAAAATTTCCCGTCGAGATCTCTCCAAACTGTCAAACCATAACTATGCTTCTTCTTAAAAATACAAACAGTATCAAACTTCCGGCAAATTGCAAACCTTATAAAAATACTATTTTCCCCGTCGGAAACAATTTGTGTTGAAATTGTTCCCGGCCGGATTTCTTTGTGGAGAGTTTTAAAATCCCGTGATGTTTCCCGCAGTTGGGTTTTCACTTCAGGAAAACTGTCATTTTTGTGTAATTCCGAGCTCCATTTAAAATACACAAGGACCCAAATCCCGTGACACGTTTTCCGAACTGTAAACTGGCCTTTACACTTTAGGAAAACTCATTTTACTGAGACTCATTCCCCGTCATGGGATTTGAAATCCCGAGCTGCATTTAAAATACACAGCGACCCAAATCCCGTGACACGTTTTAATAACTGTAAACTAGCCTTTAGTCGTTGCCGATCAACCGGAAAGTTAACCTTTGCGTTATCGATTATCCTCGGTTCCAAACTGCGCATCACATTTTATCGATTCAAAGGTAAATAAAATGTAAAATCTGCCAGATTATACTTGAATGTTACCTACCCTGCTAAATCACTGAAGAATTGGTCGGAAAAATATTTTTTGAGAGAAAAGTGTGTTTAATGTTCGGACACATCTTAGCACCGGTTTTAAGAAGCAGAAAATTTGGACGTTTTAGTATGTGATGATCGCTTTGTTTATTTATTTACCTTGCATCAATGATTTTTCATGGTAGTCAAGTATTAGCAATAAGTAAATAGATTTTTTTGTCGAGCTGGACGTCCGCTTCACCGGACCACTGCCGACACTAAACTCCGATGTCGAGGTGAAACCGCCACCGCCACCTCGGTGCGCCATTGGATCCGTGTGTGAAAGTCGCGGTCCATTGCTGATTTCGTTCGACCGATGCCCATTATGGTGGTATGTTACCCTGAAAAACTCCTCAAACGGTTAGCCACCAAAGAACTTCCTTAACACCTCCTCTGGGTTGCGGAACGTAAACGGGAATCCGTCAAAGATATCAAACTCGTCGTTGATACCACCGCCATTGTACCGCCAGTGCCGTGTGTTATGGTGGCACCGCTCGGAACCGTTGGCCATCAGACCCTCCTTGCCGTACTGGTCATAGATGCGACGTTTTTTCTCATCTGATAGCGCCTCATATGCTTCGGGGATCTCCTTAAATCGCCGATTCGATTCTGCTGGATTGTTTGGATTTTTATCTGAGTGCTATTGTAGCGCTAGTTTTTTGTTTTCCTTTTTGATTTCCACATCGGTGGCGGTACAGGTCACATCCGGCAGTTTGTAATAGTCCCATTGTTAACCGATATTTGTTATAACTTAACGCACTCTACTTCACTTTAGGATACGCAAAACCACTGTGAGATTTCGACTTCCTGGTTGCTGCTGATAACCTATCAGTCTCTCGACTGATGACTATAATTTCGGTTGACTAAATTCCGCTATGAAAATCGGAACCGCTGAATATTCCGCCGAGGGCATGTCCAACGTTGTGACCGACGGCAAAACCGATTGCAACACCACCGGCCGTGGCTGACGTTTTAGCCTTTAATCCAAGTCTCTGGTTGGTGGTTGCCATTGAGGTACCGACGGCCGAGTGCGGTGCAGGCTGGACCATCGCCGGACGGGGCGAAACAGCGGCAACTGGTGCAGACCTAGAATGGGGTGTAAAGGTCATCAATTACCATATATTATCAAAATGCTTTGTAACTAACCTTGTAATTCAGCAACAAAACAAACCAAATTAAATTGATCGCATCAACAGGTTACCGTGTACAATAGTTGACAATAAATTAACAAATTAACAACGAAAACATAAACTGAATTCTACCCAAACAATTGAAAAAGGCCTAACTGCCAAACTTAAACATAGAGAAAAAAGACAAAAGAAGTTTTGGTCAAATTCGTTATGATACAATTGAAAAAGCTAATACTGTTTTATTTCGTTTGATTGCAAAAAAATCTTTTAAGGTCTGATATTACACCAAAAGTTATAAAAGATAAATCTGAATTGATGACCATATTGCCCTTATTGAACTTTATAAAATCAGATTGGCTCTGTATGTAAATTATGGAAATGTTAGGCCAAAAGCAGTTGTAGTTTCGATTAATGGGGGAGTCTGTTGTAGTGAGTAAAAAAATCGGTGGCCACGCTGAACTTTTTTTGTTTTAAACAGCCATGCATTCCTCGCGCGTATTTGCTGCAATTTCAATCAATCGACAATTTAACAGGGGTTTGTTTCGAAACCGCATTTTTCAAATTGGCAGACACGATGACTCATAAACTATTCAGCGGATTGACATCATATTTTAATGAGAATGCATAATATGTGTAGCAAGTCGATGAACCACGGAAAACTGAATAAAAAAAAGTTTTCTCCACATTATTTTGAAAAAAAAGTGAGCGATTGTTACATTAATATATAAGCTATTTCAGTTTTTATGATGCCATTTTCCGAAATTCAAACTATTTTCTTTTTGTTTTTTTTTGGTTCATCGAAAAACTACAAGTCGAAACATTATAAATCTTACTAAATTTCCTGTTTCAGACAATTTTATGGAGAGTTATCATGTCCGCCGTGGCGCTCCGCGTGAAAATGGTTTGACATCTGCTCTTGGAACGCTCGTATGTGTAACTCTGCGTGATTGAAAAATACTTTTTTTTATACATTACACAAGAGGTCCATTGTTGCCTTGCCTTCAAAATCGTAAAACAAAATTACCTTCGGTTTGAGCACTTTACATCACCCCTTAATTCATTGAGTATAGGTATCCCTAATAAACATCTTATGATTCAAGAGCCTAACGACCTGTTCAGGGTATCATCCAAACAATATGTGAAATCATTGCACTATATGGGTTAAAGTTCGTGTATTATATTTTTTTATTAGGGATTCCACTGCTTTTATATATTTTTTGTAATCAGTTATAATAATCCTTTATAATCATTTTATAATAAATGTATTGCTAGTTAGGACTTTTATATGAGCCAGGCCCTTTTATAAAGAGTGATAGAATCGTTATCAAAACTCTTCATAATCCATTGTTGCGTTATGTACATGATTGGATAGATAGTTTTAATTGAGACGGGACGTGCGGATATGAAAAAAATTTAACGTCAAATGCAGCCAGGGGGAACTGTGAAATGCAGCCAGTCCATTTGAAATATGTGAGGCAGAAAGAGTGGCTATGCGAGACAAAACATAAAATGAACAAAAAATGAAGAAGACAACATCTATCTGCAGGTTCTGTCCCTGGATTTAATGGAGAACATAAAAATTCGATTTGTATGCATTTGGCAGTAGGCCTTTTTCAAATATTTGGCTAGAAATTGCTTACTTCAACGAATCATGTGTAAGAAGTAAGCTGAGCTGAGTTTTTCATACTATGATCGAATTAAAAAAATTCCAAGACCATGTAAACAAGCTCTCCGAACTGTCAAAAAAGTGAGGTTAAACATTTTCATGCAATGTTCTACAGCGAGAGGTTCACTTTAGTTTGTTTACATTATAAATGAATTTTGTACCGCAACTCACCACTTCATTTACCGCGTTGCCAAGAACTCAAACAAAAATATACAAAACAGTGCTGCCCAAACACACATTTTGAGTCCCACCATTCTTGCAAAGGTGAAAAAAATATTCAACATTCTTGCATTTTACAAATTTAAAAAAATCATCAAAAAATCACGATAGCTCCTAAATGTCTCATTTTAGCGGAAATATTATTAAAAATGTGCAATCTTTCGATTAAAAATAAGAAAAAATGGAGTTAGGTCGGACGAGAAAGGTCTATTTAACAAAGTCTCCCAATCAATTGCCTGTAGTGAACTTTGAAGCCTAGAGAAATCAGTCTTCGAAAAGTTGAACTCCCTGACATCCAGAATTTCGTCAAAAATAACCAACTGGGGACAAATCTGCGTTACTAGAAGAGGAGGATGATATGCGTCATAGGCAACTAATGCCTCAAGAGCTTCTGAAACGGCGCAGTTAATAGAAGCTTCTTTATTTACGAACAGGAGATCCAGGGTTCGATTTCGTCTGTTATTTACGGTACACATTTGCAGCATGTTCAATATAGACATTCCGTCCAATAAGGCAATACTCGCTCTCGAAAAGATAGATTCAGAAGGATCTGGAAAGGCATAACCGGAGGGTGTACTCTTCCAAAGAAGTCCTGGCTGATTATAGTCACCAAACAGTAGATGAGCCATGTTGGGTTGAATGGAAGTTGCGATGTCAAGTGCTGAGTCTATGTGCTTCTGAATAATATCTATATCACTTGCGGAATCAGGGGAAATGTATACTACGCCTACACAAATATTAGTATCGCGCCCGCGAATATCTACCCATAGTTGTTCGAGATCGTTACTATCCGTTTTATGTTTGGACGAGAGCCGGTTGGACACTGCAATAAGCATACCACCTCCACTGTCTGGATCGCGATCTTTACGGTAAACCGTGTACCTTGGGCCGAATAACTGGATCGAATGGATTTGATCATTCAGCCACGTTTCGGTTAGAACAATGACATAATATTCGGCCTCTGAAACAGCGACGAACAACTCGTCAATTTTTGTGCGTAGTCCTCTCACGTTCTGGTAGTAGATACTAAGTTGTTCCTCCAGATAGTGTCCTGATGGTTGAGCGGTAGAAAGACGAGCGGCGATGGTGGTGGCGTCTGGCTGTAATAGGGGTGGATTTTCAGCGGGAGCAGCATCTGTATGTCCTACTTCGGAAGAACATATACATTCATTGCATTTACCTGTGTAAACAAAAGCAGGAACTTCAAATTGCTCTAATTGTTTTAGACTGCTGTTATCTGACCGGAACATATCGTAGTCTCTGCTTTCAGATTTTGTTGTCAACATACAGGCGTCGGAGTTAAGCTGATCACGTCCGTTGGTAAGCTGCAATTGTAGATCTGACCGGGAAGGGTCGCTGCCAAGTTCCGTGGCAATCAGATGGGCGTCGGTGATGGGTTCTAGCTGATTGTGCCCATCGGCAAGCTGCAATTGTGGGTCTGGCCGGGAAAGGTCGCTGCCATAGCATACAAGTTCCTTAGAAAACAGATGAACGTCGTTGATGGAATCAGGCTGATTACATCCATCGACAAGCTGCAATTGTGGATCTAATTTAAGGTGCGCAGTATCGTGAGTAGCTTCGGGAGGACATATACCCTCCTTAGCTTTACCTGACCGGGAAAGGTTGCTGCCATAACATACAAGTTCCTTAGAAAACAGGTGAACATCGTTGATGGAATCAGGCTGGTTGCCTCCGTCGACAAGCTGCAATTGTGGATCTAATTTAAGGTGCGCAGTATCGTGAGTAGCTTTGGGAGGACATATACCCTCCTTAGCTTTACCTGACCGGGAAAGGTCGCTGCCATAACATACAAGTTCCTTAGAAAACAGATGAACGTCGTTGATGGAATCAGGCTGATTGCATCCGTCGACAGGCTGCAATTGTGGATCTAATTTAAGGTGCGCAGTATCGTGAGTAGCTTCGGGAGGACATATACCCTCCTTAGCTTTACCTGACCGGGAATGGTCGCTGCCATAACATACAAGTTCCTTAGAAAACAGGTGAACATCGTTGATGGAATCAGGCTGGTTGCCTCCGTCGACAAGCTGCAATTGTGGATCTAATTTAAGGTGCGCAGTATCTTGAGTAGCTTCAGGAGGACATATACCCTCCTTAGCTTTACCTGACCGGGAAATGTCGCTGCCATAACACACAAGTTCCGTGGAGAGCAGGTGAACGTAGTTGAAGGAATCGGGCTGACTGCACCCGTCGGTAAGATGCAATTGTGGATCTGGACAGATGAGGTCGCCATCGTTGCTGCTTCGTTGTTCTAACCAAGATTCATTCTCCGATGGCGTCGCTGCCACAGAAGAAACATGGTTGCTGTGGTTGATTTGTCGTTTGACCGGAGGAATTATTTCACGAACAACGAAACCGGTTTCACGGTGTTGTGTTAGTTGCTAGGTGTTGTAGTCAATGATTTGACGTGACTGCCGAAGACGAGTTTGGTACAGTGGACACTCAGAGCTCCAGGAGGCATGATCTACTTGTATTTGGTCAGCATCAGTTCTCGCAGTATTGGCATTGTGGCAGTATGCACTTTCGGAAGTTTGAAACACATTCTTCAGACTTGTGTCCTTCGGCACAAATTGGACAGCATGGGGGCTTCGTGCATGCTTCAGCTTTATGGCCGTACTCAGAACACCGAAAGCAGCGAAACACGTTGACACATTCAGTAATTTTGCAGCGCATCCAACCTAAGTTGACACGTTGCAGCTTTATCAGTTCTTCGAAGGTTTTGGCATCGGTTTCAAGAACAGCAGACATAGGATTGTCTGTGTGTTTTTCGTTTCGCACAACTCGTATCACCGTTAGGTTACCAGATTCCGAAAGATTGTTTTGCTTTACCAATTTTTCCACGAAATTCTCCGCAGTGATATCGTCAGTGAAACCAGCAATTTTTACTCTGGGTTTCAGAGCTTTTTTAACGTCAGCATCGTACTTTCCAGACAGATTTGCTTTTACTGAACTAAGCAGTTTAAGCGCTGATTCTTGGGAATCGCATCTAACCGTTGCTTCACCGTTGGATCGGAAAAAGGTTTCTTTAACACCCAACATAACAGGGTCGAGCTTGCTTTGGATGTCTTTCTTTGTTACAGTCGCGTCTTGGTGCTCAGTAGGTCTAATGACTACTGTTCGCTCTCGCTTTACTATTGCATTAGACTTCACTGAGAGTGTTTCTGCAATGTTCTGGACGGGTACACTCTTGGGGGTGTTCTCGTTGGACACTTTATCACTTCTAGGGGGAACAGTTAGACATCGAAGTTTACCCGACCGCAGTTGGCCTATTTCCAAAATATCGCTGCCATTAGGATTGGACTGTTTATGCACCGGACAATCGCCAGCAGATATCATGGGACTTTTCCTTTTTCTGTTCGATGCTGGGTCGCTCACACAAGCTTGAACGACATTTGCGTATGACAAGGTATTTGTATTTTCACTGGTATTCAAATTCACGAGCGATTGCTTCATAAGCTGGAGAAAGTCCGAAAGTTGTTGCTTGATGTTGTTCTCGATTTTGCCCACACACTCATTCACTAACTTGTGTGTCAGCTCATGTTGTGCCTTCTGCAATTCAGAAACCGCGTTCTGCAGTTCCCCACACTTTTTCAGCACATCATTCAAGCAAGACTGTTTTTTACGACAGTCAAAGCAAACATATCGTAATGCATTATTGCTTTTCAGGGCACTTGCACTGGCGGTATTCAGATCGGCACATTTTTCATGCAGGATATGATCGCAGCCGCCGGAACAGTAAACACGATCATTCACTGATGAAATTTTATTCGCACACGCACTGCATAGAACAGTGGTCATGATATCGCTATCGGTGCTTCACACTCTTCTCTGCTCCGCCCCGAGACGGGCTAACGAAGCAAACCAAACAACTAATCACTGGTTGGCTATTGTTTTACCGGACCAACAGATAATGCATATGTGTTTTTCACTTCAGATTGCGTAGATAACCGTCGATTCTTCAAGCAAACTATTTCACCAGAGAGAACACTTTTTCACACATCCGCTGGTAAAGTTTCGCGGCGAAAATTACTATTTATCACGAATAAATTAGGGTTTAATTTCAACGCAACGGATCACATCACCATCACACATAGTAAACAAATTGTCACGAAGATCAGAAGACTATGTTGCGAGTTTTTACTATAAATGTAAACAAAAGTCGCACTCGCACGTGTCATAGGTGTGTATTGATGACAAAATTTGTATGGCGTGTCATAATCGTGCATGGAAAATTTTCTATACAAAAAAATCATCAATTGTTAATTTTTATTCATATCTTTGGCTTCATTTGGTCTATAAACAATTGACGAGATGCATTTTGAAGGGAATGAGTCAGGGAATCTAGAAAAAATATTTATTTTTTATTACAGTGTTGCCAAATATGCTATATTTCCAGTTAATAACTTAAAGTGCATTTTTCTCACGATTCTTGCATTATTGTTTTGAAAATGATTATGCGATTGTGTTTCTCAGATAGTTTTACATATAAAAACTTCTTATACATCAAGATATTTTGAGCCAATCCCAAGACACAGGCATTTGAAGCAAAAAATTAAAAATGTCTCAGCGCGTGTCTCGCTATATCTCAGTAACTAAGCAGAATGTCAAAGTTATGTAAACGCCACTTTGTAGAGATTTTTTAGACAAGTATTGTGGCATATCTAACTCAGTTTACCCCAAAATGGCGTTTGTCATAAGATAGCACAACAGCGACGAGATGGGCGGTGTTTGTGCATTCCATTATTAAGAATTCTGACAGCTTATTTACAACAGATGCAAACTGAAGTCAAAGGAAATTGTCATTTTCTTTTTCCCTTGATATGCATCAGACAGATAATTGATTTCTATATGCACTATATTCATTGTATGCATTATGTACTTTGCATCAATTATAGCCACCATTCCTATGATATTACTTAAATTTATTATATTTTTACGAGTTATTTTTTATTTTATTTTCTCTCAATACAACTTTTTTAGTATTACATGTATTTTATCGTAATATATGTTCAATTATTTATTATATTTTTTTCAGATTTGGACGGTGTAGATTAAATATTATATTCAATATATTCCCGTTGTCCATAACAGTTTTTGCAACCGGCCGAGACGGTTGTGCCACCAGGTGGAAGGTTTTGTTCTCGAGATAGTGACGGAGTGCGAGACGCTGTATGCGTTTTTGTGGAGAGAGAGAGAGAGATCAGTTTGTTAAGTGTGAGTCGACAGTTGATACGTCGGAGGCGTGGTCAACGGCATCCTCGACAAGTGGTGTTTTGACAGCAAACCGCGGGTAGACGAATTTGCCTACCGCGGTGTCAGAAATCGACAGTGATCGTGCCTGTACACACAGAAAAAATATATTGTATTGGTGTCGTCGGGCAATTCTAATCGACGAGGGGGGAAGCGTCACAGGTAGACCCATTTGCTCTATTTGTCTACCGCAGAAGTGGTACGACGAATAAGGAAAACAAGTGGCACCGAAAAGTGCCACATCGACAGTGGGATTTTCGCAGCAAGCCACAGGTAGCCACATTTGTCTACCGCGGTGGCAGAAACGGAGAGAGCGCGCTTGTGGTGGTGATACCGACGAGCAGCTTAACCGGAGAGAGTTTTGAAGTGTTGCAGGTAGGCCTATTTCTCTACTGAAGAAGCAACGCGACGAAGAAGGACAGCAAGTGTCACATTGTCGCTGCCATAACATACAAGTTCCTTAGAAAACAGATGAACGTCGTTGATGGAATCAGGCTGATTGCATCCGTCGACAGGCTGCAATTGTGGATCTAATTTAAGGTGCGCAGTATCGTGAGTAGCTTCGGGAGGACATATACCCTCCTTAGCTTTACCTGACCGGGAATGGTCACTGCCATAACATACAAGTTCCTTAGAAAACAGGTGAACATCGTTGATGGAATCAGGCTGGTTGCCTCCGTCGACAAGCTGCAATTGTGGATCTAATTTAAGGTGCGCAGTATCTTGAGTAGCTTCGGGAGGACATATACCCTCCTTAGCTTTACCTGACCGGGAAAGGTCGCTGCCATAACATACAAGTTCCTTAGAAAACAGGTGAACGTCGTTGATGGAATCAGGCTGGTTGCCTCCGTCGACAAGCTGCAATTGTGGATCTAATTTAAGGTGCGCAGTATCGTGAGTAGCTTCGGGAGGACATATACCCTCCTTAGCTTTACCTGACCGGGAAAGGTCGCTGCCATAGCATACAAGTTCCTTAGAAAACAGATGAACGTCGTTGATGGAATCGGCCTGATTGCATTCGTCGACAAGCTGCAATTGTGGATCTAATTTAAGGTGCGCAGTATCTTGAGTAGCTTCGGGAGGACATATACCCTCCTTAGCTTTACCTGACCGGGAAAGGTCGCTGCCATAACATACAAGTTCCTTAGAAAACAGGTGAACGTCGTTGATGGAATCAGGCTGGTTGCCTCCGTCGACAAGCTGCAATTGTGGATCTAATTTAAGGTGCGCAGTATCTTGAGTAGCTTCAGGAGGACATATACCCTCCTTAGCTTTACCTGACCGGGAAATGTCGCTGCCATAACACACAAGTTCCGTGGAGAGCAGGTGAACGTAGTTGAAGGAATCGGGCTGATTGCACCCGTCGGTAAGATGCAATTGTGGATCTGGACAGATGAGGTCGCCATCGTTGCTGCTTCGTTGTTCTAACCAAGATTCATTCTCCGATGGCGTCGCTGCCACAGAAGAAACATGGTTGCTGTGGTTGATTTGTCGTTTGACCGGAGGAATTATTTCACGAACAACGAAACGGGTTTCACGGTGTTGTGTTAGTTGCTAGGTGTCAATGATTTGACGTGACTGCCGAAGACGAGTTTGGTACAGTGGACACTCAGAGCTCCAGGAGGCATGATCTACTTGTATTTGGTCAGCATCAGTTCTCGCAGTATTGGCATTGTGGCAATTTATGCACTTTCGGAAGTTTGAAACACATTCTTCAGACTTGTGTCCTTCGGCACAAATTGGACAGCATGGGGGCTTCGTGCATGCTTCAGCTTTATGGCCGTATTCAGAACACCGAAAGCAGCGAAACACGTTGACACATTCAGTAATTTTGCAGCGCATCCAACCTAAGTTGACACGTTGCAGCTTTATCAGTTCTTCGAAGGTTTTGGCATCGGTTTCAAGAACAGCAGACATAGGATTGTCTGTGTGTTTTTCGTTTCGCACAACTCGTATCACCGTTAGGTTAGCAGACTCCGAAAGATTGTTTTACTTTACCAATTTTTCCACGAAATTCTCCGCAGTGATATCGTCAGTGAAACCAGCAATTTTTACTCTGGGTTTCAGAGCTTTTTTAACGTCAGCATCGTACTTTCCAGACAGATTTGTTTTTACTGAACTAAGCAGTTTAAGCGCTGATTCTTGGGAATCGCATCTAACCGTTGCTTCACCGTTGGATCGGAAAAAGGTTTCTTTAACACCCAACATAACAGGGTCGAGCTTGCTTTGGATGTCTTTCTTTGTTACAGTCGCGTCTTGGTGCTCAGTAGGTCTAATGACTACTGTTCGCTCTCGCTTTACTATTGCATTAGACTTCACTGAGAGTGTTTCTGCAATGTTCTGGACGGGTACACTCTTGGGGGTGTTCTCGTTGGAAACTTTATCACTTCTAGGGGGAACAGTTAGACATCGAAGTTTACCCGACCGCAGTTGGCCTATTTCCAAAATATCGCTGCCATTAGGATTGGACTGTTTATGCACCGGACAATCGCCAGCAGATATCATGGGATTTTTCTTTTTTCTGTTTGATGCTGGATCGCTCACACAAGCTTGAACGACATTTGCGTATGACAAGGTATTTGTATTTTCACTGGTATTCAAATTCACGAGCGATTGCTTCATAAGCTGGAGAAAGTCCGAAAGTTGTTGCTTGATGTTGTTCTCGATTTTGCCCACACACTCATTCACTAACTTGTGTGTCAGCTCATGTTGTGCCTTCTGCAATTCAGAAACCGCGTTCTGCAGTTCCCCACACTTTTTCAGCACATCATTCAAGCAAGACTGTTTTTTACGACAGTCAAAGCAAACATATCGTAATGCATTATTGCTTTTCAGGGCACTTGCACTGGCGGTATTCAGATCGGCACATTTTTCATGCAGGATATGATCGCAGCCGCCGAAACAGTAAACACGATCATTCACTGATGAAATTTTATTCGCACACGCACTGCATAGAACAGTGGTCATGATATCGCTATCGGTGCTTCACACTCTTCTCTGCTCCGCCCCGAGACGGGCTAACGAAGCAAACCAAACAACTAATCACTGGTTGGCTATTGTTTTACCGGACCAACAGATAATGCATATGTGTTTTTCACTTCAGATTGCGTAGATAACCGTCGATTCTTCAAGCAAACTATTTCACCAGAGAGAACACTTTTTCACACATCCGCTGGTAAAGTTTCGCGGCGAAAATTACTATTTATCACGAATAAATGAGGGTTTAATTTCAACGCAACGGATCACATCACCATCACACATAGTAAACAAATTGTCACGAAGATCAGAAGACTATGTTGCGAGTTTTTACTATAAATGTAAACAAAAGTCGCACTCGCACGTGTCATAGGTGTGTATTGATGACAAAATTTGTATGGCGTGTCATAATCGTGCATGGAAAATTTTCTATACAAAAAAATCATCAATTGTTAATTTTTATTCATATCTTTGGCTTCATTTGGTCTATAAACAATTGACGAGATGCATTTTGAAGGGAATGAGTCAGGGAATCTAGAAAAAATATTTATTTTTTATTACAGTGTTGCCAAATATGCTATATTTCCAGTTAATAACTTAAAGTGCATTTTTCTCACGATTCTTGCATTATTGTTTTGAAAATGATTATGCGATTGTGTTTCTCAGATAGTTTTACATATAAAAACTTCTTATACATCAAGATATTTTGAGCCAATCCCAAGACACAGGCATTTGAAGCAAAAAATTAAAAATGTCTCAGCGCGTGTCTCGCTATATCTCAGTAACTAAGCAGAATGTCAAAGTTCTGTAAACGCCACTTTGTAGAGATTTTTTAGACAAGCATTGTGGCATATCTAACTCAGTTTACCCCAAAATGGCGTTTGTCATAAGATAGCACAACAGCGACGAGATGGGCGGTGTTGGTGCATTCCATTATTAAGAATTCTGACAGCTTATTTACAACAGATGCAAACTAAAGTCAAAGGAAATTGTCATTTTCTTTTTCCCTTGATATGCATCAGACAGATAATTGATTTCTATATGCACTATATTCATTGTATGCATTATGTACTTTGCATCAATTATAGCCACCATTCCTATGATATTACTTAAATTTATTATATTTTTACGAGTTATTTTTTATTTTATTTTCTCTCAATACAACTTTTTTAGTATTACATGTATTTTATCGTAATATATGTTCAATTATTTATCATATTTTTTTTCAGATTTGGACGGTGTAGATTCAATATTATATTCAATATATTCCCGTTGTCCATAACAGTTTTTGCAACCGGCCGAGACGGTTGTGCCACCAGGTGGAAGGTTTTGTTTTCGAGATAGTGACGGAGTGCGAGACGCTGTATGCGTTTTTGTGGGAGAGAGAGAGAGAGATCAGTTTGTTAAGTGTGAGTCGACAGTTGATACGTCGGAGGCGTGGTCAACGGCATCCTCGACAAGTGGTGTTTTGACAGCAAACCGCGGGTAGACGAATTTGCCTACCGCGGTGGCAGAAATCGACAGTGATCGTGCCTGTACACACAGAAAAAATATATTGTATTGGTGTCGTCGGGCAATTCTAATCGACGAGGGGGGAAGCGTCACAGGTAGACCCATTTGCTCTATTTGTCTACCGCAGAAGTGGTACGACGAATAAGGAAAACAAGTGGCACCGAAAAGTGCCACATCGACAGTGGGATTTTCGCAGCAAGCCACAGGTAGCCACATTTGTCTACCGCGGTGGCAGAAACGGAGAGAGCGCGCTTGTGGTGGTGATACCGACGAGCAGCTTAACCGGAGAGAGTTTTGAAGTGTTGCAGGTAGGCCTATTTCTCTACTGAAGAAGCAACGCGACGAAGAAGGACAGCAAGTGTCACATTGTCAAACAACGGGCACCGAGTTTACAACGTACCACATGAGGTGTGTTCTACCGGTGTCTTCGTCATCTAAGAGATAGCAGATAACAGGTATATTTTTCATTTCTTTTTGTGATAGTTTTTCTTGCTAAGTAAAATGGATGACGAGATGGGAGAACGAGTAACAGACCCTCCCCCTAAACCTTCTGCTGAAAATGTAAACCCTATTAGAATTAAAATTTACCCAGAGTCGTCAACGGGACCATGGATTGTATTTATTAGGCGTAAAGTAAAGGCGCTAAATATCATTCAAATTTCGAAAGATTTGACTTCGCGATTCTCGGATGTAAAAGAGATCGTCATAAAGATAAAATACGCATTATCGTTGGTAGTCTCAAACAAGCCAATGCAATTGCTTCTTGCGAGCTTTTTACGCGTGAATATATAGCGTATATTCCTTCAAAGGAAATTGAAATTGATGGGGTCATCACAGAATCGAGTTTGACTGTTGATGACTTAATTAAGCATCGGGTTGGTCATTTCAAAGACACCATACTTAAAGACGTAAAGATACTTGAATGCAAGCAATTGCATTCAGTATCACACGAAGGAGATAAAAAAGTTTATCGACTGTCTGACTCGTGTCGAGTGACTTTCGGTGGGTCTGCGCTGCCCAAATATGTCATTATCGATAAGATTCGTCTCCCTGTTCGCCTTTTTATCCCTCGTGTAATGAATTGCCTTAATTGTAAACAGCTTGGCCACACAGCCACTTACTGTTCCAATAAGGCACGGTGTGGCAAATGGGGGGGGGGGGTTCTCATCAAGAGGATACATGCAATGAAAATTCAGAAAAATGTTTATTGTGCGGAGAAAACTCGCATAAGCTCCCTACATGCCCATTTATAAATTGCGCGAGGATAAAATTAAACGATCCTTGAAGGAGAGGTCTAAGCGCTTCTATGCAGAAATGTTGAAAAATGCTACCCCTAAACCCATCTTCTTAGAAAACACTTACACATCTCTATTTTCGGAACAGTCTGACTCTGACGGAGCGTGCGAAGGTACATCATTTGTTTTACCCGGAAATTCCAGAAAAAGAAAACAGTCTTCTTTTCCCAAGCTGCCAAGAAAGGGCCTTAAAATTTCTCCAGCAATAGATAAACAGCGCCCAAAACCGAAAAATTCCGATTCAAAACCGAAATCAATTCCGTCCGGTTTTGGGAACGTACAATACAAACAGAACACCATTACTGGAAATAATAAAATTCCGACTTTCTCTGACCCTCAGCCGGGGGTAGGATTATTGAAATTTTCTGAAATTGTTGATTGGATTTTTAAAGAATTCAATATTTCTGAACCACTAAAGAGTATACTTTCAGCTTTCCTCCCAACAATTAGAACATTTTTGGAGCAACTGATTGCTCAATGGCCCATCCTTGCAGCAATTATAGCTTTCAATGGTTAATTCAACTCCTAAGGTGAAAGACTCCATCACTGTTTTACAGTGGAATTGCAGAAGTATCATACCAAAAATTGATTCCTTAAAAATTTTACTGCATAATTTAAAATGCGATGCTTTTGCTCTATGTGAAACATGGCTTACCTCAAACATTAATTTCAACTTAAATGATTTCAACATTATTCGCCTAGACCGAGACACCCCGTACAGAGGAGTGCTTCTAGGAATTAAAAAGTGCTATTCTTTCTATAGAATTACCATCCCCATGATTGCTGGCATTGAGGCTGTAGCAGTCCAAACGAATATTAAAGGCAAAGACATGTCTATCGCGTCTATATAGATACCTCCCAAAGTTCGAATTGGACAACGTCAAATTTTTGAGGTAGTGGAATCCATGGCTGCTCCGCGTCTGATACTGGGAGACTTCAACTCGCACGGAGTATTGTGGGGTTCCCTCTACAATGATAATCGATCCTCTTTGATATACAATGTTTGTGACGAATTTATTATGACAGTTTTCAATACTGGCGAAACAACAAGCATCCCCAGACCTCCTGCACGTCCAAGTGCATTAGATCTATCTCTATGCTCGACATCACTTCGGTTAGATTGCACGTGGAAGGTTGTACCTGATCCTCACTGTAGCGATCATTTGCCAATCGTTGTTTCAATTAACAGTGAATTAGGCCTTACGAATTCAATCAATGTTCCTTAAGACTTTACACGAAATATTGATTGGAAAACATACGAAACATTAATTTCCACTTCTCTTGCTTCGACAGAAGAGCTACCCCCTACCGAAGAATATGAATTCCTAGCGGGTTTAATTATTGAAGCAGCAGAACAAGCCCAAACGAAATGCAATCCTGAAATGACAATAAATAGACGGCCCCCTAATCCTTGGTGGGACAAAGAGTGCTCTGATGCATATGAAGCTAAACAAGTTGCCTACAAAGGAATTATGAAACAGAAAGGGGGTATACGTGAGAACTTTGAAAATTATTTCATTTTGCAAAACAAATTTCACAGTATACGTCGTGCCAAAAAGTCTAGTTATTGGAGACGCTTCGTTGATGGCTTGTCAAGAGAAACATCAATGAGTACTCTTTGGAACACAGCCAGAAGAATGGGGAATCGAAACGTGACTAATGAAAGTGAAGATTTTTCGAATCGTTGGATATTTAATTTTGCCAAGAAAATTTGTCCAGATTCTGCTCCTGCGCAGAAAATCATTCGCGATGCTCCCACAAGTAACGATTTCATAGATTCGCCTTTGACAATGATGGAATTTTCAATTGCACTCCTCTCATGCAACAATAATGCTCCGGGACTAGACAGAATTAAATTCAACTTGGTGAAGAATCTGCCTGACCTAGCAAAAAGATGCTTGTTGAATTTATTCAACAAGTTTCTTGAGCAGAATATTGTCCCGCGTGACTGGAGACAAGTGAGAGTTATCGCCATTCCAAAACCGGGAAAACCAGCCTCCGATCATAACTCGCATCGACCGATTGCAATGCTATCCTGCATCAGGAAATTGTTGGAAAAAATTATCCTACGACGTCTCGACAATTGGGTTGAGGCGAACGGCTTGCTCTCAGATACCCAGTTTGGTTTTCGGAGAGGAAAGGGAACGAATGATTGCTTGGCGCTACTTTCGTCAGAAATCCAACTCGCTTACGCAAAAAAAGAACAAATGGCGTCTGTGTTCTTAGACATAAAAGGAGCATTCGACTCAGTCTCCATTGATGTTCTCTCGGAGAAGCTACATCAATGTGGTCTTTCACCGATATTAAATAATTATTTATACAATTTGTCAGAAAAGCACATGCATTTTTCATATGGCGATTTGGCTACATTCAGAATAAGTTACATGGGCCTCCCACAAGGCTCTTGTCTAAGCCCCCTTCTCTATAATTTTTACGTGAATGACATTGATAATTGTATTGTCAGCCCATGCTCTCTAAGACAACTTGCAGATGATGGGGTGGTTTCTGTCACTGGACCAAAAGCTATAAATTTACAACAACCATTGCAAGATAGCTTGGATAATTTATCAATTTGGGCTTTAAAGCTGGGCATCGATTTCTCTACGGAGAAAACAGAGTTGGTCGTTTTCTCAAGGAAGCGTGATCCAGCTCAGCTTCAGCTTCAGTTGGTTGGTAGAACGATAGCCCAAGTCCTGACTTTTAAATACCTTGGAATTTGGTTCGATTCTAAAGGCATATGGGGATGCCACATTAGGTATCTAATAACGAAATGCCAACAAAGGATAAATTTTCTGCGAACAATAACTGGATCATGGTGGGGTTCTCATCCAAGTGACATGATAAGATTGTATCAAACAACAATACTTTCAGTAATGGAATATGGGTGCATCTGTTTCCGTTCAGCTGCGAACACTCACATTATTAAACTGGAACGGATACAGTATTGTTGTTTACGAATTGCCTAAGGTTGCATGCAGTCGACCCATACGATGAGTCTTGAAGTACTAGCGGGAGTTTTTCCTTTAAATACCGATTCTGGGATCTCTCCTCTCGTTTACTTATTCGATGTGAGGTTATGAACCCACTGGTAATTGAAAATTTTGAAAGACTTGTCTAGCTTCAACCCCAAACCAGATTCATGACAGTGTATTTCAATCACATGTCACAAGAAATAACGCCTGCTAGGTATGTTCCCACATACGTTAATATACTAGATACTCCTGAATCCACTTTATTCTTCGACACGTCCATGCAAGCAGAGATTCGTGGAATTCCGGATCATCTACGCTCGCGGGAGATCCCTACAATATTCACAAGTAAATATCAACACATACACTGCCTTAAAATGTTTTACACTGATGGGTCACGAATCAGTGCGGCCACTGGTTTCGGTATTTTCAACAATAATTTTTCAATTTCTCTCAAACTTGCAGAATCCGCCTCTGTTTATATAGCGGAACTAGCAGCAGTTCACTATAGTTTGCAAATAATTAATACTTTACCCCCGAACCATTACTTTGTCCTCACTGATAGTCTCAGCACAATTGCAGCTCTACGCTCAAAGAGGATTGATAATCACGATCCATTCTTTTTGGGGAAGATACGAGAATCTCTGAGTAACCTAACAAGAAAATGTTATAAATTTACCCTAGTGTGGCTCCCCGCCCATTGCTCTATTGCGGGCAATGAGAAAGCTGATAATTTAGCCAAGATTGGTGCACTAGATGGTGAAATATATGAAAGACCCATCGCTTACAATGAATTTTATAGCGCTTCTCGACAGAGGACACTTGCTAGTTGGCAAACATCTTGGGACAATGAAGATATGGGACGATGGCTACACTCAATTATCCCTAAAGTATCAACGAAGGCATGGTTCAAAGGATTGGATGTAAGTCGGGACTTCATCCGTGTGATGTCTAGACTCATGTCCAATCATTATACATTAGATGTGCATCTCCGTCGTATTGGGCTCGCTGAGGGTAATCATTGTGCTTGTGGAGAGGGTTACCATGACATTGAGCATGTTGTTTGGTCCTGCACTGAATATCGTGAAGCCAGATCACAATTAGTAGATTCTTTACAAGTCCGAGGAAGACCAATCCATGTTCCTGTTAGAGACATCCTAGCGTATCGCGATCCTCTATACATGGAACTTATCTATCATTTTCTAAAACAGCGTCTGTCAAAATTTAATTAAATTCATCTCCTCATACTCTCATCCAAGGCTAATCATTCACCAATTAAAGTGTCCTAGAATATTCAGTTTAGACAATAACAGAAAAAAAAGTAAATAAATACACCCGAAAATACTAGATCATTATGAAATAAACAATGTAAGGAAAAAGCAAACAATAAAGTGATTTCAGTGTTGGTTTTAGACAAATTACTAGTATAGTTAAAATTAGTCTTAAGAATTTTTGTAACGTGCTATGTAAAAAAAAACTGGCGTAAAAAGCTTTTGCAAATGCCGTGTCAAATAAACGTATGGAAAAAAAATATTCCCGTTGTGAGTGTAGCCATTCATTCTCACTAATGTTGTCATCTTGTTACTTGTACGACGTGATGTAATATATGCAATAGGGCTTAAAATACTTATCAAATATAATTATATGGAATCTAGTGTATCAAATTATACTTAATAGTAAACATTGATTTGTATTATATATTTACAGGATATCCATTATATTACTCTGTTCATATTACTTATAAAATCAATTATTGCATATACTAGAGTAATTTATATTACTTTTTCATGGTTTTCATTTTATATGGTTATATTAAATTATAATATATTACATTGTATTTTTTTTTCAATTCGTTTATTTGATAAGGCAGGTTTGCGTTAGCTTAAAGGTGCCAATTTTGTTTTGTTTTACATTTTAAATTACTTAAAACTAGGGGCTACTTATACATATACACAAGGGGGTAGTATAATTTTCGTAAGATTAGAGGGGTCATTTAGTTTTTATGGCAATATGGTTTGACATTTTTAGCAATGAGATTATTGGAGCAAATAATGTTTAACTAAGGGGGAAAATTTTTACGACTATCTTAAAAGTAGAAATAATTAGAGGGCGTGATTAAATTTTGTAAAGATTCGGAGACATTAATTAGAGTTATTTTATGTGGTAGTAGAGTTGGGCATTTTCAACGAGATCATATAATATAATAGTTAAAACTAGAAAAGGCAAGAAGAGCTAAATGCTTCATGAAGATATTTGGGGGGGGGGGGGGTGGAAGGGGTGTTACTTCTGTGTATAAGAGTCAGGGGAAGTAGGGTGGACAAACATGGCAGGGGGAGAACATTATTTCAGTTTCAGACTTCGGGAGATCAACGGATGGATTACAGAATCAGGGTGGTCTTCATCAGGAAGAATCATGTACTGGGACGCCGGGTGGTCGTTCTCGAGATGGCAGGGGTTTCTCCAGACGATTTCGTAGTACGGCTCAGATGTTGATCGGCTACATTTCGAGTTGTGCGTGTGATGTTCGTGCTTTAGGTCCCGTGTTTGTTGGCTCATTCGACAGGGATGTTTTGTGTCGCCTTGGAGTCGCATCAAACCATCGTGGGTGTATGGTACAGGTGGAAGAGAGCGCTTCTGAGAATGATAAGGAAAAAGGGGCAGTTAAAGTTGGATATTGATGGTTTTTATGAAGGTGTATATAAGGGACATATAGAGGACATCGCGGCTTGCCAACACATCTCGAACCGGGACGTTGGGTGGTCTTCCTCGGGCCCGGAGGGTGTCCATAAGCCGAGACCTGGCGGAACTGTACTCGGTGCACGCCCAGACTATGTGCTCTATATCGTGATAACCGTCGCCACAAGCGCAGATACCACTCTTCACGATCCCAATACGTCGGAGATGTGCATCCAGCGTGTAATGGTTCGCCATGAGTCGGGACATCACACGAATGAAGTCACGACCCACATCCATCCCCTTGAACCAAGGTTTCGTCGATACCTTAGGGACTATCGAATGTAGCCACCTTCCAAGCTCCCCATTGCTCCACGAGGTTTGCCAACTTTCGAGGGTTCTCTGATGAGTAATACTGAAAAATTCGTGGAAGCAAATTGGTCTTTCAAAAACGTCACCTTCAATGGCACCCACCTTAGCTAAGGAGTCCGCCTTCTCATTGCCCGGAATGGAGCAATGAGAAGGGACCCACACCAAGGTAATCTGGAAAGATTTGTCAGATAAAGCACTCAGTAGCTCCCGTATTTTCCCCAAAAAATACGAGGAATGCTTTCCATGTTTCATCGAGCGAATAGCGTCAATAGAACTCAGACTATCCGAGACGATGAAGTAATGGTCTGCGGGTAATGTGTCAATGACTCCAAGGGTATACTGAATAGCAGCTAGTTCTGCGGCGTAAACTGAAGCAGGGTCACTGAGTTCGTAGGAGGCGGTGAACTTTTGATTGAAAATACCGAAGCCAGTGGACCCTTCGAGGTTTGATCCGTCAGTATAAAACATCTTAGAACAGTCGACTTCTCGGAAGTTATTATAAAAAATATTTGGAACCACTTGTGGGCGTATATGGTCCGGAATTCCAATAATCTCATCTTTCATAAATGTGTTGAAGAAAACAGTAGATTCAGAAGTATTTATGAAATGCACACGGTTGGGATTGTAAGAAGAAGGATTAATATTTTGCGCCATGTAGTCAAAGTACAGGGACATAAAACGGGTCTGAGAATTGAGCTCAACAAGCCTTTCGAAATTTTCAATCACCAACGGGTTCAAGATATCGCATCGAATGAGCAATCGATATGAGAGTTCCCAAAATCGATTTTTCAGCGGTAGAACGCCCGACAGGACTTCGAGACTCATCGTATGGGTCGACTGCATGCACCCTAAGGCGATACGCAAACAACGATACTGAATTCTTTCGAGTTTGATGAAATGTATGTTCGCGGCGGATCGAAAGCAGAAGCATCCGTATTCCAGTACCGACAGTATCGTTGTTTGATACAACCTAATTAGGTCTCCTGGGTGGGCACCCCACCACGTTCCGGTTATTGTACGAAGAAAGTTGATCCTTTGCTGGCATTTCTGTTTCAGATACCGAATATGGCATCCCCAAGTACCTTTCGAGTCGAACCAGACCCCTAGATATTTTACTGTGAAGACCTGAGCTATAGTTTGACCCATTAATAGAAGCTGTAGTTGTGCTGGTTCACGCTTCCTAGAAAATACAACTAGCTCAGTTTTCTCCGTGGAGAATCCGATACCCAGCTTAATAGCCCATGCAGACAAATTGTCCAAGGTATTCTGTAATGGTCCTTGTAGATCGACAGCTTTGGGTCCCGTAACAGACACCACGCCATCGTCTGCAAGTTGTCTTAACGTGCAGGAATTGTCAAGACATTCATCAATGTCGTTGACGTAGAAATTGTATAACAGGGGGCTTAGACATGAGCCCTGGGGAAGGCCCATGTAGCTAAATCGTGATGTCGATAAGTCACCATGCGAAAAATGCATGTGCTTTTCCGACAACAAGTTTAGTAAAAAGTTGTTTAAAGTCGCTGAAAGACCATGCTGGTGCAGCTTCTCTGAAAGAATGTTGATAGAAACTGAATCAAAAGCCCCCTTTATATCTAGGAACACTGATGCCATCTGCTCTTTACTAGCATAGGCCATTTGAATTTCGGTTGAGAGCAACGCAAGACAATCATTCGTCCCTTTGCCTTTGCGAAAGCCAAATTGTGTATCTGACAGTAAGCCATTTGCTTCAACCCAATTGTCGAGGCGGAATAGGATCATTTTCTCGAACAACTTCCGGATACAAGATAGCATTGCGATCGGTCGATACGAATTGTGGTCGGAGGCTGGTTTTCCTGGTTTTTGGATGGCGATGACCTTCACTTGCCTCCAATCGTGTGGGACAATGTTAGCCTCAAGAAACTTATTAAATAAGTTCAACAAGCGTCTCTTGGCAGAGTCTGGCAGATTCTTCAACAAGTTGAATTTGATTCTGTCTGGCCCTGGAGCTTTATTGTTACACGACAAGAGAGCAAGTGAGAACTCCACCATCGAAAAAGGTGTTTCGTTCGCGTTATCGTGACGGGACGCGGCGCGGTAGATCTTCTGTGCCGGGGCGGAATCCGGACAAACCTTCTTGGCGAAATCGAATATCCAACGGTTTGAATATTCCACGCTCTCATTAGTACTGTTTCGATTTCGCATACGTCGGGCTGTTCCCCAAAGAGTGCTCATCGATGTTTCTCTCGTTAATCCGTCGACGAACCGGCGCCATTAACCGCGTTTTTTGGCTTTCATCAAACTCTTCATTCGCTTGTCAAACGTCGCGTACTGTCGAAAACTAGCGGGTAACCCGTCGTTCCGGGAGGTCTTAAACGCGGCGGCCTTCTCTGCGTACACGTCTGAGCACTCTTTATCCCACCAGGGATTGGGAGAACGTTTTTGTATGTTCGCGCCGGGTACTGGCTTAGTCTGAGCTTGATTCGCGCTGTCGAGAATCAAGCCAGCCAAAAAGCTGTACTCTTCCTCCGGAGGAAGTTCTTGAGTAGATTCGATGTTGTCGGATATCGCGGCAGTATAGCTCTTCCAATCGCTATTTCGTGTGAGGTCATACGAAATATTGATTGTTTCCAATGGCCTTGAGCCGTTATTGATTGAAACTACGATCGGAAGATGGTCGCTACCGTGGGGATCAGGGATTACCTTCCACGCGCATTCTAACTTTAGCGAGGTCGAGCAAAGGGATAAATCTAATGCGCTTGGGCGCGCTGGTGGAGGAGGAATCCGTGTCATTTCACCCGTGTTTAGAATTGTCATGTTGAAGTTGTCGCAAATATTGTGAATTAAAGAGGAACGGTTATCATCATAAAGGCAACCCCATTCCGTACCGTGAGAGTTAAAGTCGCCTAAAACTAGTCGCGGTGCAGGCAGGGATTCTATGATGTCATGTAGCCGGCGATGCCCAATCGCGGTGTTGGGGGGAATATATATGGAAGCTATGCAAAGATCTTTGCCTTTGATTGTTACTTGACAAGCGACAACTTCAATACCTGTTATCGAGGGAAGGTTAATTCTGTAGAAGGAATAGCGCTTTTTGATCCCCAAAGGCACTCCTCCATAGGGGGTGTCTCGATCCAGGCGAATAATATTAAAGTCGTGGAAGTTGAGATCTATGTCGGAAGTTAACCAAGTTTCACATAATGCAAATGCATCGCAACTCAAATTATTTATTAAAATTTTGAAGGAATCGATTTTCGGGATGATACTTCTGTAATTCCACTGTAGAACAGTGATCAAATCCGTGACCTCGTTCGATGAGTTAGCCATCGAAGGATACAATCGCTGAAAGGAGGGGCCATTTAGCAGTCAACTGCTTCAAAAATGTTCTTACTGTAGGGAGAAAAGCTAACAACAGACTTTTAATAGGATCAGTTATATTGAAAGTTTTTATTATCCAGTCCACAATGTCCGAGAGTTTGATAATTCCAGTGCCGCGATTATTCTCGAACTGAAACAGAGGAACACTTGGGATTTTTGATGTTCCGGGAAGTGCTGGGAACTCCTTCTCTGAGTTTAATCCTCCGAGACCAGGAGCTAATTGCTTCGGTTTGGTTGCAACACTTCCAATAGATGTGACTTTCTGAGTCCCGTCAAGGGATACCTTCTGGCCTTTACAACGAACTTTAGGAGAGGAAATGTTCCTCCTCTTCCTATAACTTCTAGGCGCCCTAGTAGATGTTCCCTCTTGTGGGTCATCAGCCTCGCCCTCGTTAGGAGGCAAGTGAGCATAGATGTTTGTTGAGGTTGGTGGTGTAGCTTTCTTTAGCATTTCTGCAAAAGAACGTTCGGATCGTCCAGCAAGGGAACGTTTTAGTTTATCCCCGCGTAGTTTGTACGCGGGACATGCCGAGATATCATGCAGATTCTCTGCACAGTAAGGACACTTCTCAGCATTCTTACTGCACGAATCATCTAGATGATTCTCCCCGCATTTTCCACAGCGGGCCTTATTGCTACAATGGGTGGCTGTGTGACCCAATTGTTTACACTTTGTGCAATTCATGACCCGCGGCACAAACAGACGCACAGGCAGACGAACCTTGTGCAAGAGGACGTAATTTGGCAAAGCGGTACCAGCGAAGGTCAACCGATAAGAGTTTGATTGGGGGTACGTTTTTGAACCATCCCCCGCAACTACTACTGAGTGCAATCGCTTGCACTCGAGTATTTTCACTGGCTGAAGTAAGCGGTCTCTGAAACGGCCAACCCCGTACTGCAGCAGATCCTCGCATGTCAAACTGTCATCGGTGACAACGCCTTCAGACTGTACTTTCACAGCTGGAATATACACGTGATAGTCCTTCGTAAAGTGCTCGCAGCAAGCAATATCGTTTGCCTGCTTTGAGTTAGTCAGCACGACCCTCAGCCTGTCTGAGCGGACCTTTTTTATTTCGATCACAGCCGAGAACCGTTCCGTTAGGTCTTTTGAAATCTGTAATAGATTCAGCGATTTTGTTTTGGGCCGAAAGAAGACTACAAAGGGACCGGTCGAGAGCTCTGGATATTGTTTGGGTCGGGGGAGAGCCTTAGGAGTCGACTCGATCTCCATTTGGCCATCCGGGGAGGAAGCCATCGACACTGTCAACACACGGGGTCAGCACCCGCGCAGACGGGAAAAAGCCGTAAATGTATCAAAAAGGTAGATTTCACTTATCTGTATACTCGTTTCCCACGACGCACCAGTCCAGCTTAGATAGCTGGTTATTGTTCAATCCTCGCTTTACGAACAAAAGGTTGAGGAATGTGGCCTAACGGTTAACACACGCACAAAAGAAAATAAAAGTCCAAACCTCGAAGAGGCAGAGAATGGCAAAATAACCTTGAACGCGGATTACTGCACTGTTCTTTTTCCAACAGACCGAAAACAAAACACTTCTATCTCGATCGAGCGATGCGTAGAGACTGACATTGTATTATATTGTATTGTATTATATTATATTATGTTATATTATATTGTATTGTATTATATTGTAATATATTATGTTGTATTGTGTTATATTATATTGTAATACATTGTATTGTATTATATTACATTATGTTATATTATATTTAGGGATGGGCGAATCGATTCATTTTGGTCAAAACTTTGAAAAATTATTGTTTGAGATAAATCGAGAAAAAATCCAGGGCTTTAAGAAACGCTTTCGTGTTACACATATCTGAAGTAATTTTGTATGATAGTTCCATTTTCAATAATGGACCCAATTTGTTTTGTTTCTCGAATACTATTAGAGAGAATGTAGACGCTGAATTAGCGTATAGGCGTTTTAGCATAATTTCGAAAAGAGTAAACTAAACTTCTTCACTTCTTTCAAATATTTGGACCACTTGTGAATGTGAGAAGAGATTCTGCTATTATTTGACAATCTCAAATTTAACTGCAACTGTTGAATTTTACGAGAATTCCCATTTTTGTCAAAATCTTTTCAAATGCTCCATCTAGCTGTGCCAATTTAGAAACCATCAGAGGACTTTGCTTCACCTTCGGTTGATTGAAGCACATATTTTACCATTAGGTTGGATATAACAAAACGTACCAAGCAAGCTTAATAACGTATAATAGGTAGAATCAAACTTTTGATATAGTGACACATTGGTGGTACTTATGGATTGTTCTTGTGTGTATGTTTATATATTCAATTATTAAACTTTCAAATAACTATATTTTACTGTAGGTTTATTTATTTCTAGTAAATAAATTAGATTAGTTATGTTTATGTTATGCATTATTTTCACTACATCACTAAGATTCATTAATGTATTAATCTAGATTAGTTTACAATTAAACTGTATATTTGAAAAGGATTGCACCAACCACCTTATGATTGGAGGGCTAAATGATGGAGTGTTGCCGCCCGAACTTTTTAAAGAAACATATTTTAACGTTTACTTCCAATACAACAACTGCCTCTTTCATAACACCAATGAATTTTAGGTTTAAAATATAAAGTAACAGAGTATCATGGATAATTGAATTTGCAACATTTTCTTAGTAATTTCATTGAATGAAAAGTTTTAATCCGCTGTGTTTGACATTTCTAATAAATACAATTACGATTGCAAAATTTGTTTATTTTAGATTGCCTTATCTCATGCATTATATGTTTAAATTATACTGATTCAATTATTCATGTTCATATTTCAAATACTTTTGTATTATCCGTTATATTTATCATATTATTTACTTTTATTATATTCTTTATTTTCAGTTTATTCATTGCATACCGCTATTTGAAATACATATTCTCTATTCACTCCAGCCACTATGTTCATAATTTTCGCAGCATGCATCATTTTTACTATATTTTCTTATAATTAAACTTGTTTTCTTCAGAAGGTCTAATATGAGTTTGACGTACCCTTCTCCAAACAAACCATCAGGTGGGTAAAGCATGCATAGCGAAATTTTTTACCTATTGGCTGGAATATTATTGTTGGAAGGGATTCTTTTTTTCCCGGCGAGGTACGCGTAAGTGTCTCTGCTGACGGGCCCACCCAACCCTTTTTGATTTCCCTTTAGTAACAGCGATAATGTGAAGGTCTCACGATAAACTATTTCGGGGCTACTGTAAGTCTACCCGCATTCACTGGAAAAACCTTGAGCTGATGGTGGCTTAATATCACATCACATCACTGGCGAGCTAATTAATTTCATGAAAGGAGACTTACAAAAACTTACAAGAAATCGGTCGAAATATTCGAAATCGGTGATTTTAGTGCCAAACACCGAGTCTGGAATAATGCTCAAAGCAATTCCAACGGTAAACTACATTTTAATGATGGCTCTGCTGGTTATTATTCAATTTTGTTCCCGAATGTCCTACGTCTTATTCGTCTGTAAGGAATCCATCAACAACTGATTTTGTTTTGACAGATCAAAGTCACCTTTGTAGCGAATTGATTACACATGCTGACTTTGATTCTGATCATCTTCCAGTAACTTTTTCAGTTTCTCAAGAAGCTGTTTCAAATCCCATTAGCTCAGTGTTCAATTATCGCAAAGCGAATTGGGAAAGGTACAAAACTTATATTGAGAATAATTTTAATCATGACCTTGATTTACAAAATAAAGCTGACATTGATACGGCATTACAAAATTTAAGTAATTCAATAGTTGATGCTAGAAATTTATCAGTACCAACAACACAGAAAAAATTCAATGTTCCTATCATTGACGACGATCTTCAACTTCTGATTCGCTTGAAGAATGTTCGAAGACGTCAAATTAAAATTCTCGTGATCCTGCTATGAAATGTATCTAAAGAAATTAAGCATAGATTCACACTCTTAAGAAATGAAAATTTCGCGAAAGAGGTTGAACAAATCAAGCCAAATTCTAAACCTTTCTGGAAACTTTCTAATGTTCTTAAGAAACCTCAGAAACCAATTCCAGCTTTGAAGGAAGGTGACCACACACTTCTTACAAACGAAGAAAAAGCTCAAAAACTTGCTCAGCAGTTTGAAAGCGTCCATAATTTTAATCTCAACGTTGTGAGTCCTATTGAAGAATCAAAGCAAAACTAAAACGTGTTGTGAGACACCTGTCTGTCAGGCCTGCAATTACAAAAAGGATGATGGGAATTTCTAAACGATATTCTTACAGGTAAATACAAATTATTTTGATACGGAATATAAAAGTGATGGTAAGAAATTACTTTTACTTATTTGCGGTAAAATTTTGGTGAATTATAGTTCATGAAGTTTTGAAGTATTGAAAAACCTACTCTGAATTATAAAAGGTTGTTATTTTTGTCATATTGCGACTATGAACGTCCTGCATTACGTCGGAGAATCCATCCGTCCAATAAAGGAAGGATATGCGGTTTTCGCAGCTTTTCTTACTTGCAATAATATCCGCCGAAGTAAAATAAGCTGAACATATAATTTCGGCGCTTACCGGAGAAGTGCAAGAGCTGCTTTCATTTATGAAACACTGGATAGGGAATTTTGAAAAAGGTGGTAAAATTTCCGGATGCACCAAAATAGCTCAAGCACGCGTGAACAACACATTTTTTCTTTTCTGAAAATTAACCAATGTCAGCGGTTATTAAAACAAAAAAAAAATATTTATGTTACGTCACCTTACATAATATAACTTACCTAACGTTTTTCTTGCCGTTTTGGATTCCGCGTTGAAGATATTAGAGAAGGTTTCGTAAATACCAAAAAAATTCACCGTAATTTGACGGATGTCAAATTTCCCATCGTCATTTTTACATACTTGCCATCTGTGAGTCAATCGCGCTTTGATTCCCCAATTGAAACCGAAGTCTTACAAAAATATGAAAACGTTTCAAATCAAGTATTGTCTCTAGACGATATTGTTGAAACAAACAATGATGAGATCAAATCCACCATAAAAAAGTTAAAAAATATGAAAGCTCCAGGTTATGATGGAATTTTCAACATTCTTTAAAAAAACCTTCCCGAAATCACCACGAGATACTTGGTCAATATATTCAACAAATGTTTTGAATTAGCATACTTCTTTGAAAGATGGAAAAATGCCAAGGTTATTCCTATTTTTAAGCCAGATAAAACCCAGTAGAAGCATCTAGCTATCGACCAATTAGTTTAATCTCTTCTATTAGTAAATTATTTGAAAAAATCATCCTAACTAGAATGATGTCACATATCAATGAGAATTCTATTTTCTTCCCGAGCAGTTTGGATTTCGTATTGGACATTCAACTACTCATCAACTTGTGAGAGTAACTAACATGATAAAGGCAAATATCTCAGAGGGCTATCCCACTAGAGTTGCTCTTCTAGACATCGAAAAAGCTTTTGACGGTGTTTGGCGCAAAGGATTAATTGCCAAAGCGTGGGATTTTAATTTTCCAATTTACATAATAAAGATAATTCAAAATTATCTTACTAACCGTACCCTACAGGTTTCTTATCAGAATTGTAAATCTAATAAGCTACCTGTTAAAGCAGGCGTCCCTCAAGGATCAAGCGTCGCACCTCTGATCTTCCAAATCTACCTACAGGCTGTAAAAAATCACTTTTCTGTGATGATACTAGCATCTCCGCCACTGTTAGGAGTTTTCGTATTATCTGCAGTCGACTGCAACGAAGCTTGAATATTTTCAATGATAACCTGAAAAAATGGAAAATTTCCACTAATGCGGCAAAAACAATTGATTGTGTTTCCTCATAAGCCAAGAGCTTCTTCTCTTAAACCAAATAATAACCATATTATTAAATTTAATGGTCTGAATTTAACGTGGTCAGATCAAGTTAAATACTTGGGTTTGATTTACGATAAAAAAATCACTTTTAAGGATGACATTGAAGGAATCCAAACAAAATGCAACAAATATATAAAATGTTGATACCCTTGAATATAAATAGGAATTCTAGGCTCTGCCTAAAGAACAAACTATTAATTTATAAACAAATATTTAGACCGGCAATGCTATATGCAGTGCCAATCTGAGCAAGTTGTTGTGCTACTAGGAAGAAAACGCTTCAAAGGATTCAGAATAAAATTCTGAAAATGATTTTGAAGCGTCCTCCCTGGTTTAGCACAAATGAGTTGCACAGACTCGCAAACACAGAAACATTAGAAATTATGACGAACAATATTATAAGCAACTTCCGACAAAAATCGTTGCAATCTTCAATTGCAACGATTATCTCTCTTTATAGTTTATAAGTTAGTTTATAAGGTTTGTTTAGCTTCTTATTCGCAAGACAAGTAGGTTTTAAACATCCTACTGAAAAACAAAAATAGGGGAGCCCGGGGCTAGTTGGCGGTTGGGGTAAGTTGGCGGAATCCCCTTTTCTCCGTTTCTATTAGACATAAAGCGCTCTCTCTCGTTGTGAACCTCAAGTAATGTGAAACGCATTATCCAATGTGTTTTTGTTGTTAAACATTTTGTTTTGTATGGGTGATATTGTGTTTTGAGCATACTTTGTGAATTTTCTTAATTTTTTAACATTTTGTGTTATTTAAGGTGGTTTTCAATATATTCCCCGAATGATTATATTTTTCGATAGTGCGTGAAAAGAGCTTTCAGTATCCGTATAGATATTTCACCTATCCATACACGAAAGTATTTTTTTAAATCCTTTTTTATAAAAAGTGCGGTTGAGGTAAGTGGACGTAAGTACGCACACGGGGCAAGTTGGCGGTACTATTTACAGAGCAAAAATAGTCATGAAATATTTTCATTTCTCGAATTCACTCCAAAGTAAGAGAAACTTTTTCTTGTGTCTCTCGTCAATGCAGGGGATAATTATTTCGACCAATTGCCTGAAGAATTTCGAAAATTTGCTTTTGAATACGCGTCGAAGTCAAAATGACGGGGTATTGAGACTGAAATATAATGAAAAGTGTCGAATAATATACAGTTTTATTGAAAAGACAATCGGCACATTTCATAAGAACCGCTGATGTAATCGAATTTCCATTTGATTGCTTATTTTTTAGCATTCTGCTATCTTACCCCACACATATCGCCAACTTACCCCGGGGCTGGGGTAAGTTGGCGGCTTTTCCGCGTCACATATTTTTTTTTCTCTAGAAATAAAGACAACGTATGAAACATTTTCATAAAATTCAGAGATGTTGCCAATAGTCTGCCCTTTCATGCAACGTGTTCTATTTTGCAAGATCTACCAAAATAAAAGCGGTTAAAAATGAAAACTGAGAACACCGCCAACTAGCCCCGGTATCCCCTACATAACTGCGAAATCATATTATATCTTAATAATAATTAAATGAATCATGTAAACAATAGGGATGAAAAGTCACCACTTGTGGCTGAACACCCAATATACTAAATTAGAAATGTAATGCAAACAAAACAATATAATCAAATAGAAAATAAAAAAAGGTAATAGGGGATGCTGAATATAATAGAAGCACAGCGCGAAGTGGATTGTAGCCTACTTAGGTATTTATCCCAGGCTGGCAATTTTCCAGCGGAATATAGTACTTAAGTCCCGTAGTTCGCGTAAAGTGACAAAATATATGATACCAGATATGACGGAAAAATCACTCATCGTCATATGAATTACCCTAGTAGTTCCCACCTATCCAGAGGTGGGTAAGAAAACCAACCGGTACGTACAGTCACTGGTATGGTGCTCAAAGTCTCAACACGTGTAAACGAGCGATCCACATCGTGTGCGGTTTTGATTTCGTTCACACGGTAAACGAAATGACAACCTCGACCGAGTGTCGGTTTTGAAAACCAAACCGAGTCACTCAACACCGTTTACATGTGTGCACGATTTTCAACTGGTGTTAATGTATTCTAAACAGCGGTATCGGTTCGGCTTTAGAAAACCGAACCTGGTTTTTTCCTGTACGCGGTGCTTCGGTTGAAAGAAGAGGCAGTTCAATCAAATCAATCAAATCAATCAAATCAATCAAATCAATCAAATCAATCAAATCAATCAAATCAATCAAATCAATCAAATCAATCAAATCAATCAAATCAATCAAATCAATCAAATCAATCAAATCAATCAAATCAATCAAATCAATCAAATCAATCAAATCAATCAAATCAATCAAATCAATCAAATCAATCAAATCAATCAAATCAATCAAATCAATCAAATCAATCAAATCAATCAAATCAATCAAATCAATCAAATCAATCAAATCAATCAAATCAATCAAATCAATCAAATCAATCAAATCAATCAAATCAATCAAATCAATCAAATCAATCAAATCAATCAAATCAATCAAATCAATCAAATCAATCAAATCAATCAAATCAATCAAATCAATCAAATCAATCAAATCAATCAAATCAATCAAATCAATCAAATCAATCAAATCAATCAAATCAATCAAATCAATCAAATCAATCAAATCAATCAAATCAATCAAATCAATCAAATCAATCAAATCAATCAAATCAATCAAATCAATCAAATCAATCAAATCAATCAAATCAATCAAATCAATCAAATCAATCAAATCAATCAAATCAATCAAATCAATCAAATCAATCAAATCAATCAAATCAATCAAATCAATCAAATCAATCAAATCAATCAAATCAATCAAATCAATCAAATCAATCAAATCAATCAAATCAATCAAATCAATCAAATCAATCAAATCAATCAAATCAATCAAATCAATCAAATCAATCAAATCAATCAGATCAATCAAATCAATCAAATCAATCAAATCAATCAAATCAATCAAATCAATCAAATCAATCAAATCAATCAAATCAATCAAATCAATCAAATCAATCAAATCAATCAAATCAATCAAATCAATCAAATCAAACAAATCAATCAAATCAATCAAATCAATCAAATCAATCAAATCAATCAAATCAATCAAATCAATCAAATCAATCAAATCAATCAAATCAATCAAATCAATCAAATCAATCAAATCAATCAAATCAATCAAATCAATCAAATCAATCAAATCAATCAAATCAATCAAATCAATCAAATCAATCAAATCAATCAAATCAATCAAATCAATCAAATCAATCAAATCAATCAAATCAATCAAATCAATCAAATCAATCAAATCAATCAAATCAATCAAATCAATCAAATCAATCAAATCAATCAAATCAATCAAATCAATCAAATCAATCAAATCAATCAAATCAATCAAATCAATCAAATCAATCAAATCAATCAAATCAATCAAATCAATCAAATCAATCAAATCAATCAAATCAATCAAATCAATCAAATCAATCAAATCAATCAAATCAATCAAATCAATCAAATCAATCAAATCAATCAAATCAATCAAATCAATCAAATCAATCAAATCAATCAAATCAATCAAATCAATCAAATCAATCAAATCAATCAAATCAATCAAATCAATCAAATCAATCAAATCAATCAAATCAATCAAATCAATCAAATCAATCAAATCAATCAAATCAATCAAATCAATCAAATCAATCAAATCAATCAAATCAATCAAATCAATCAAATCAATCAAATCAATCAAATCAATCAAATCAATCAAATCAATCAAATCAATCAAATCAATCAAATCAATCAAATCAATCAAATCAATCAAATCAATCAAATCAATCAAATCAATCAAACCAATCAAATCAATCAAATCAATCAAATCAATCAAATCAATCAAATCAATCAAATCAATCAAATCAATCAAATCAATCAAATCAATCAAATCAATCAAATCAATCAAATCAATCAAATCAATCAAATCAATCAAATCAATCAAATCAATCAAATCAATCAAATCAATCAAATCAATCAAATCAATCAAATCAATCAAATCAATCAAATCAATCAAATCAATCAAATCAATCAAATCAATCAAATCAATCAAATCAATCAAATCAATCAAATCAATCAAATCAATCAAATCAATCAAATCAATCAAATCAATCAAATCAATCAAATCAATCAAATCAATCAAATCAATCAAATCAATCAAATCAATCAAATCAATCAAATCAATCAAATCAATCAAATCAATCAAATCAATCAAATCAATCAAATCAATCAAATCAATCAAATCAATCAAATCAATCAAATCAATCAAATCAATCAAATCAATCAAATCAATCAAATCAATCAAATCGATCAAATCAATCAAATCAATCAAATCAATCAAATCAATCAAATCAATCAAATCAATCAAATCAATCAAATCAATCAAATCAATCAAATCAATCAAATCAATCAAATCAATCAAATCAATCAAATCAATCAAATCAATCAAATCAATCAAATCAATCAAATCAATCAAATCAATCAAATCAATCAAATCAATCAAATCAATCAAATCAATCAAATCAATCAAATCAATCAAATCGATCAAATCAATCAAATCGATCAAATCAATCAAATCAATCAAATCATTAAAATCAATCAAATCAATCAAATCAATCAAATCAATCAAATCAATCAAATCAATCAAATCAATCAAATCAATCAAATCAATCAAATCAATCAATTTTCAATGTCTGCTGACCATATTCTTTTATATGACACCCATATTGATGGTGGTTCTGACTATTTTGTGGTAACCGGAAGTCGCCATCTAGGATTTCAAAATGGCGCTATTAGTCAATTTTCAGTGTCTGCTGACCATATCCTTTCAAATGACACCCATATTGATGGTGGTTCTCACTATTTTGTGGTAACCGAAAGTCGCCATCTTGAATTTCAAAATGGCGCTAATGGTCAATTTTTGGTGTCTGCTGACCATATCCTTTCAAATGACACCCATATTGATAGTGGTTCTCACTATTTTGTGGTAACCGGAAGTCGCCATCTTGGATTTCAAATGGCGCCAATGGTCAATTTTCAGTGTCTGCTGACCATATCCTTTCAAATGACACCCATATTGATGGTGGTTCTCACTATTTATTGGTAACCGGAAGTCGCCATCTTGGATTTCAAAATGGTGGTAATGGTCGATATTCGTTTCTGCTGACCATATCTTTTAAAATGACACCCATATTGATGGTGGTTCTCACTGTTTTGTGGTAACCGGAAGTCGCCATCTTGGATTCCAAATGGCGCCAATGGACAATTTTCGGTGTCTGCTGACCATATCCTTTCAAATGACACCCATATTGATGGTGGTTCTCACTATTTTGTGGTAACCGGAAGTCGCCATCTTGGATTTCAAAATGGCGCCAATGGACAATTTTCGGTGTCTGCTGACCATATCCTTTCAAATGACACCCATATTGATGGTGGTTCTCACTATTTTGTGGTAACCGGAAGTCGCCATCTTGGATTTTAAAATGGAGGTAATGGTCAATTTTCGGTGTCTGCTGACCTATACGGATCCAAAATCTTACGATTTCTGTTCACAAGTCCGAATAAGAAATATTCTGAACACCTGTTATGAACCTATGTATTATTTTCGTACCGCAAAAATGGGTTAATATTCTATACCATTCTTGCTCTGAAAATTTTGTCGAACAATTTTTGCGCTAAATGATATTTGACCCGCTTTGCCTGAAGTTTTGATAAATATACCATTTCGGATCTAAGGGAATATTTTAACCCACTTTTGCTCTGAACAAAATTTTAATCCACTCTTGCTCTCAGTCTCTCATATAAAAATAGCGAAGGCTAATAAACTTCCTTTTACTTTCGATTTTTGGGCAGTTCCCCATACCAAACATACCCATATTGCAAAGTTCCTGATGATAAATCATCATGAAAATGCCGTAATATTGAGTTAAGGTAAGTCATTTATTTTCTTCCAAAACGACGAGGAACATTTTTGTTGTACATGGAAGATGTCTCAGAACAATTTTTCAATTACCAAAAAAATACCTGACATTATATCTAAAATAAATATGCACTGAATTTCTAATAAAAATGCTGGCAGCACTAGCATAGCCGATAAACATCAACCCGAATACACAACCGCAACACAGCCGAAGTTTGGTTTCGGTATTCTCGTGTTTCGTTCCATACTCGTGCACCGGTAAACGAAAATCAAAACCAAACCACGGTGCTGTGTAAACGAAACTCGGTTTGGTTTTCGTGTCTCGTTGAAACACAACCAGCGGTAAGACCGCACACGATGTAAATGAACCACAAAATCGTGTGAAAATTTGGTTTACCGCACCGGTACTAAACCGGTTTTTTCCCACCTCTGCACCTATCACCAAAATATCAGCCCTTTAATCGTGCAACTAATGCCAGTCCAACTGGATTCACAGCGCATTGGACACGCTCCTTTTGACACCATTGCAGAGTGGTCCAGGAAGCGAAATTAGCGGGAAACAATTAATTACGGTTTTATCTTCAGATTTAGAGATTTGATGTCTTAGAAACATTTAATGTGTTTGACAAACTGCATCTTTTGGATGAAACGATTTTAGGGTGGTCCTTAAATGTCAAAGTTGTAGAAATAATTTCACATTCTAGTTGAGAAAGAATGATACTTTCTTTTGCAATGTTCTAGAAAAATTAGTTCTGAGCAACTTTGTTGAAGATTCTAACTTTGTATCTCAAACAGTTTTCATTTTATAGTGAGTTCCATGTCATAACTTAGGGTGTCTTTCAAAAAACAGAACATGCTTAGGGGCAACTTTTGCTGAAGAAAGAAAATTTTTATCTTGTTTGGTTCAAAAGTTATACATAATTTTCACTGAAAATTATGCTCTTTTCAAATGTCGATATCTCAAAAGGAGGCAAACAATAATTGATAATTTTGATTGCATTGAAAAGGGTGTACTTGTGTCTATAATATATAAAAAATTGCAGAACGCTTTTTTGTCTTTCTCAAATAAACCAAAATTACGTAGAAATATTTTTGCGCACATTCCTACAGCGCTCATATAAAACATATTTGTTTTACGCAGACTCTGTGAATTCTTGCCAAGACTTTTCAAGTTTGCAGACTGTTTCATCTTGTAGGTAGGGTAGTGACCTTATTTTGGGCCTATTCGTTAGGGTGCCGTTCTACATCACTAATGACTACCTACAATTTGCTTCCAATCGTCGCCAAGATTTCTTAAAATCTTCACACATTTATAAGCTTTTTGAAATACAGATATGTTTCGATCTACAGATTTATATTACAGATAAAGACGAAGATGTACAGATGTATGTCTGTATCATTCACTAAAATTTGATTTGGTGCATATATATATATATATATATATATATATATATATATATATATATATATATATATATATATATATATATATATATATATATATATATATATATATATATATATATATATATATATATATATATATATATATATATATATATATATATATATATATATATATATATATATATATATATATATATATATATATATATATATATATATATATATATATATATATATATATATATATATATATATATATATATATATATATATATATATATATATATATTGATTATTTAGCTATGGGACCAACAAGCTGTCATTAAAGTTTATTTTGATTAACTTCATATCTTCAAACAAGTTGCAATTGAACTCACACGAATTTTCAAAAACTGTCGTAGATTAGGTAAACCACTCTGCAAAGCGCTTGAATTCATCATGTGCAATACTAAAACTAAGCTTGATTTTGATTATCAAATGGGGAACTGATGAGAGTTCGACTCATAGTAGCCAAGATATTTGGTAACGTTTTCCGCTATTAGCATCTTTAAAATACGTGCTTATTGTGGATTTTAAATCATCAAACATCACCCTCTACCACAAAAATTAATAGGTATGATCAAAGCTTCATCGACGTAGATGAAAGCAGAGAATTGCGCGAATACAACTAATCCTATATATGTATGTACATTAAGGTCCTTGAAAAGTTTTGGCAAAAATTTACAGAATCTGCGTAAAATAAATATTTTTTTATATGAGCGCTGTATAAACTATGAAACTAATAGATTATAAAACGGCACGAGATCTTATAATTTACAACTCTTCTTCTCCGATGATATATGGTCAACCGAAGGCACATAAAAGCAACCTACCTCTACGGCCCGTCATATCCACCACTTCATCGCCCACATTCAATCTACCCAAGTACATTGAGAAAATTCTTTAGAATTCATTAAAGAGTAAATACAATATACAGAACCTTTTCGAGTTTTGCAAAGAAATTCAACAAGCCACTCTACGGGAAGGTTACATATTGATATCTCTCGATGTTACATGATTGTTTACAAATATCCCAGTTATCAGAAACATTATAGAGCGGTGGCGAGAAGTTAAGTTGGATCTCTTTCTAGAGGTGATAGAATCCTGTATGCAGTCAAGCTATTTTCGCTACAACAACAAATTTTATTACCAAACTTAAGGAACAGCTATGGGGAGTCCTCTTTCACCCATATTAGCGGACATGGTGCTTGAAATGATCATATCAAATGCCATAACATCACTACCTTCAACATACCTATCATTCGGAAATACGTCGACGATCAGTGCCTAGCAATACCGAAAGATTCCGAGAATACAGTTCTATCAACCTTCAACCAACAAGAAAGCCGCTTACAGTTCACCATGGAATGCGAATACGAACGAAAACTACCATTCTTGGATATGCTTTAAACCTGCAACACCGACCAGTCCATCACATCTCAGTGGTATTCCAAACCCATCGCGTTAGGCAGAATGCTGAACTACAACTCATTTTACCAAATGAGACATAAAATCAACGTTGCCAATAATCTCATTCATGGAGTAACATCACAATCAAACAGAATATCACAAAAATCATTCACACGCAACTGCAGATCAACAACTACCCTAGAACATTAATCAACAGGCTACTAAACAACTACAAACACAAAACCAACCACAACAGATATGATCAGCCATGCCTCCAGTCACCAAACACTGTCACGCACTAGCCGCCGATCAATCAACCACTGAACACCACGAAATTTCCACCCCAACAGACCTCTCCAAACACTGAAGGACTACCACCCGTTCCTACTGACACAATGGTATACCGGTCCATACTATACGTTCCGAAACTAACAGAGCGTATCACTAAAGCACTAGTCCAGGATTTTCAACATGTTAAAATCAGCAGGAGACAATACCAAACAGTAAACATATTCCACACCAATGTTAAGGACAAAACTGACATTTAAGACCAGCACAATATCCTATGTAACACCTGTAGATGTTGCTACATTGGGATGACAAAAAATAAACTTGAAACTAGATTAGCAGGCCACAGAACAAAAGTCAACAAACTGGAACAACTCATTCAAACCAATGCAGACATACATCATTTTGGGAAGCTAAGAGGTAAAACTACACTGATCGAACATTGTATAGACACAGAACACGCTTGATTTGATTTTGATCACACAACGATAATAGATCGCACATTCCACACAGCTGCACTTCCTTATTTGGAAATGTGCCACATTTACAACACACCCAATACGGTAAACAAACGAGTAGATGTAGATGGCCTCCATACAGCATACGCTGGTATACTACATATGCTAAAAACACACACTAGAAAATAGCGTTACCTCGGGTAGTATATCCATTTCTCTCTCTCACTCAATACAGCCAAAAACATAACATCAAACTGATCGATACTCGTCGATACCTAAAATCATCCCGCCATTGCATACAGTACAGGGCGCTATCAGCAAGCGAAATTAGATAGATTCAAAAGTAGAGCCAAATTCGAAAAATATGTAAGAAACATTATAAAATTTAAACCAACCTGTAATTAACATAGAATTTATTAGATTTATACAGATGTATCACCAAACAACAAACCAGACAGTTAGCTTAAAAAAAGTATACAGACAAAGAACGAACAATTTTGTAAGTACAATATGTAAAATGTAAAATTACGAACATCAGACTAATAACCATAATATATCTAGTTTTTCCTAAAGATGGTGCTAAACGTCGGACAAAAAAATAAAATACGTTCTACTAGTTCTTTAAAGACTGACTAAGTCGTCAAAAATAAATAAAAAAAAACACAGTAAACCGTCACAGTCGAACTCTACATATAATAAACGCCTTTTTCAGATTAAAAAATAAAGAATTTTTTGCTACTCTACAACTTTGTAGAACATCATATTGCTGCATCTCTTACCGTTGTTAATCTCTAACCGAGTATTTAGAAACTTTCATGTGAAAACAAAAAGTCCTTTTAATCCTCTACAACGTTGTGAAACATCATAACTTTCTATCTCCTATCGTTTCAGAGATACCTATATGAGTTTTTTCTAATTTTACTCCACTTTTACACGAGGTTCACATACATGAAATAAGCGTAGTACGCCTTTTGCAGTATCGGTTGGTTGGATCGTCTTGCAGTCTTCGACAAACTTGTTCGGCATATCTTCAAAAGCTTAACTCCTTCCTAGGTCCGTATTCGGATGTTTACAGCAACCTCCAGCGGCGATTTTATGAACTGCAAGTGTTTCCCCATCCCATACAAACTCGTTGGGGGAGGGGTTAAGGGATTCCACGACAAACCGGCCGACCACAAAATATGACCATCGTCGATTCGAACGAAACTTTGAAGTTGTGTTCGGTTTATGAATATCCATTATTTTCTCTGATAATTGCAATATTTTGATACAAGAGCAACTTTTCAGAAGGGCGTAAACATTTGTACGTGTTTTAACTTCAAATTTTTTGTTCGATTACTGTATTTTATGCAGCAAAACTTTCTGAGAACGAGTTTCAGGGAATGAATATTTATGTGCGAAAAAAATATACACTGAAAAATTTAAATTGCAAAAAAACATTTTTTCTACTTTTTTATATTTTAGAAACAAAAACCTAAAAAGAAAAGAAACATTTTGAATTGGATTGTATGATGGAGAATTTATCGGTAAAAAAGCTTTTCTAACAATAACTTAATACATGTTTTTAAATTTCATACTAATTGTCATACAAAACTATAATTTTTTTACAAAATATAATTCTTAGTCTTATTTTAAATCAAAATGTATTTAACAAAAATCTTCCAAAATGTGATAGTTTTCGAGATATTTGCAATTTTGTTCCAACAAAAAACAGTTAGTTCGTGTAATTATGTCCTTTTTAAAAGTTATTCGCGTTACCCCATCATAAAATGTCAAAAATCTAATGTTTATTGTTTGAAAGACGTAAAAGAAACGTTTTCAGTCTATTTGGATAATGGAGAAGCTTTCAATAAAAAAGTTTTCCTAACAACAACTTTTGACATATTTTTATAATTCATACTTTTTGCAGTAAAAAATACGATTTTCTTTTTGAATATGATTTTAAACGCTATTTTAAATCAAAAGGCTCATAACAAAAAATTTCTGAAATGTAGTAGTTCTCTAGATATTTCAAATTTCTTTTTAACAGCACATTTCTTTTGTTTTTTACTACCTTATTATTCGCGTTTCTCCATCAACAATAATAAGTTTTTCAAAAGGCCCATAACATTTCCTGTAACTTTCTTTTTTACATCAAGGTGATATTGCAAACCATTTGAAAGCTATACGAAAGCAACCAAAATATGATAGAACTATTTAGTTTAACTGTTATGTGTCCAACAAAAAAACACCTTTAACAGGCCAACGTGGGTACCCGGGTACCCACAATTTGAAATGCTCATAACTATGGCTTCCTTAATCCGATTTGGACACTTTTACATTTTTTGGGTACAGAAACTCGTCCACTTTTTGATTTATAAAATTGAACCGGATGAATGGATCTGGTGCTTGGTAATCCGGATTTTCCGGGGTAATGTTCCAGTACGAGGGTATGATTTGTAAATTTTAATAATGTCCTAACAATATGAGTTTCAAAACTCTTCAAATTGTCTCGGAAGTTTTTTATTTATTGTTACGGGACCCTATGGCAATTTAAAAAATGGAATTGGAATGGAATGGCCACTCATGGCCCCACAGGAACCTGCTCCGGAATGTCCGTTCCGGGATCAAATCACCGAATGGTTCCAAAACCACGAGATACAGCTTATTGATGCAATTCCAAGAATTTTGAAACCCATCTTGCTAGTATTCCATTGAAGTTCACAAATAGTATCCCAGTACTGGAACCTGCTTCCGGAAATCCGGATTCCCGAGAATCGAATGAAGTAACCCGATTCATTTTTACCAAGTCTAAAAGTGGATGAGTTCCTCAATCCAAAACCCCCAAAAGCATCAAAATCGGTTGGAAATTACCTTAGTTATTGGCATTTCAGTTTTGTGGCCTGTTACGTAGTAAAAAATTCAGGAGCCCCTCCTAACTCCCCCTTACTATATCAACAATATTATTAACCCAAAAGCTTGACTTAGTGAAGTTCTAAAATGTCACAAAGTTTCAATTTCCAGCTATGGATGGATAGCCTTGATGTCAAAGAGAAAGTTACAGGAAATATTATGGGCGTTTTGAAAAACTTATTATTGTTGATGGAGAAACGCGAATAACTTCTAAAAAGGTCGTAATAAAACGAAAGAATTATGTTGTTAAAACAAAATTTGAAATATCTCGAGAACTACTGCATTTCAGAATTTTTTTATTATGAGCAATTTTATTTAAAATAGCGTTTAGAATCATATTCAAAAAGAAAATTGTATATTTGACTGCAAATAGTAAGAATTATAAAAATATGTCAAAATTTGTTGCCAGAATTTTTTTTTTATTGAAAGCTTCTCCATAACCCAAATACACTGAAAAAGTTTCTTTTGCGTCTTTAAAACGATAGACATGAGATTTTTGACATTTTATAATTGGGTAACGCGAATAACTTTTAAAAAGAGCATAATCACACGAATTAACTGTTTTTATTGGAACAAAATTCCAAATATCTCGAAAACTATCGCATTTTGGAAGATTTTTGTTAAACACATTTTGATTTAAAATGAGAGTTAGAATTATATTCTGTAATAAAATTACAGTTGTGTATGCCAATTAGTATGAAATTTAAAAACATGTATAAAGTTCTATGCTATATTTCACCCTAAGGAGGAAAGCGACTAAAAGGGAATTTTCTTCTAATCACTAGGTGACGTGGCTGTCAGAAACGGGCTCAATTTATTTCGTTTTGTGTGAATATCAAATTCTATCACGATAGACGTTTCTTGTCAAAAAAAAAATGCTAAAATGCTTCCTTTTTTATCCCTTTGTCGAAATTTTATACTGCCGCGAGTTTTAATAGCCTCTAACTATGGAAAATCGAAAAATCTGCGAACTGCTCACTTCTCCCTATATGCTGATCTATCTTGCCTCATTTCCCCACATTTTTACTCCATTTGGATAAATTTCATGTGGGGAATGAAAAAAAGGCAGATCTCCAAATTGATCAGCAAATCTGCAGATTTTTAAATTACACTGCAGATTTGTTGCAGACTTCAGATTTTTCGTAATGCCTAGCCTTTATCATTAAATTTCAACAAGTATTTAATATTTTGGATTATTTAAAAAATCATCGCACTTCTTTCCTCCCTCAAGTATCTTGCAGAAGTTTGCAGATTTATGCTGCATGCTATTGGATAAATCGATCTGGCAACCGCGATGCAACAATAATTTATTCAACACTGTCAAAGCATTGGTCCCAAACTGCAGAGATGTGAATCGAGACGGTTAACACTCGGTTTCTCATGCAGTGCGTGCGGATAGCCGTAGCAAAAGGACGATAGTATTTTTTGTAATATTAGTCTATTATCCCACATATCAATTTCTATTTTGTTTTGCTTCAAGTAGGACCCATTCGCGTTTTTCGACAGAACCGAGGAAATATACGAGTCGGTAAAGCAAGTTTTGCAGATTTCGGATGGTAAGATGAATGTTTTTTTCAACCAAGTAGAAGACGAAAGATGGTCATCCTTTTCTTATTGAATACTTTACGCTGACCTCACAAATAAACTCGATATTCATTCGACAGTTCGAGTGTACTATTTACATGGACTTAGAAAAATTCTTTCCGATTTGCTTCGAGTGAATCTAGTCGTCCACCAAATTTTTCTAAGACTATGTAAACAGTGCAAGCGTACTGTCAAGAAAAGTGAGGTTAACGGTGTCAGTAAAGAAATTAATTGCAGAATTCAATCCAATCAACCTACTAACACCTTTGCATATAATTTTCATCACGCTTGGGGTTAAAACGTTCGTTCGGTGTGACAAACGGAACAGATTGTGCGTCTTCTGCTTGCCTATGAAGGTCTCGGCAGTATAATCAGCTTCGTCGGGAATGACAGACGAGTGTCCATCGGAAAGGACGATCCGATCAAACTGCTGTCTTATAGCGACCCGAAAAAAAACACCAGTGCTAGATGCGTTGAGTGAAAGCTGTCATAAGCAGGTTGAAGACTGGAAGAGTGGAGAACTGGAAGACTAAAAGACTGGAAAACTAGAAGACTGGAGAACTGGAAGACAGGAGAACCGGAAGACTGGAGAACTGGAAGACTGGACAACTGGAAGACTGGACAACTTGAAGACTGCAGAACTGGAAGACTGAAGAACTAGAAGACTGGAGAACTGGAAGACTGGAGAACGGGAACACTGCAGAACTGGAAGACTGAAGAACTGGAAGACTGGAGAACTCGAATACTACAGAACTTGAAGACTGGAGAACTAAAAGACTGGAGAACTGGAATACTACAGAACTGGAAGACTGGAGAACTAGAAGACTGGAGATCTGGAAGACTGGAATTCTGGACGACTGGAGAATAGAAGACTGGAGATCTGGAAGACTGGAGAACTGGAAGACTGGAGAACTGGAAGACTAGAGAACTGAAAGACTGGAGAATTGGAAGACTGGAGAATTGGAAGACTGGAGAATTGGAAGACTGGAGAACTGATAGACTGGAGAATTGGAAGTCTGGAGAACTGGAAGACTGGAGAACTAGACGTCTGGAGAACTGGAAGTCTGGAGAACTGGAAGACTGAAAGACTGTTAGACTGGAATACTGGAAAACTGGAAGACTGGAGAACTGGAAGATTGGAGAACTGAGAGACTGGAGAACTGGGAGACTGGAGAATTGGAAAACTGGAGAACTGGAAGATAAGGAAGATTGACCGTAGTTCAGTTGTTCATGTCAAAAGTGATCAATTTTATCAATCAATTTTCTAAAATTTATTTTATGTCTGATGGAGCAGCAGCACAATACAAAAATAAAAAAGAACTTCGCAAGCTTGTGTACCCGAACAGAAAGCAATATCGAAATTGATCGTAGAAACGTTGAATTTACAACAGTTTTATTTGTTAACAACAACTTTTCTTGTTACATCAATGTACTTATGACGCAGTCCTTCATGCCTCCATATTTCCGTTGTAAATTTTCCAGAATACTGTTGTGCATTTCTATTCGGGAAGATTCCAGTCAAAGTATGAATTAAGCGCAGAATGGCATTGTTTGCAACATCCCATGGAAAAGGACCCTGTCATGTCATTGGTGGCACTCCCAAGCGAAGGGCAAAAAGACCCAGTCTTGCTCGCGACTATGAAAATACCATAACAACTTCCCGAGATTTATATAACTGGGCAGTTGAATAAACTGATAAAAAAATCACAAAATTAAATGTATACTGCATATCCACTGAACAGTACAACAAAATGTCAGAATAACTCGAAGAACTGTATAAAAACGCTAAAACAATATCTGGCACTCAGAAATTCCTTAGTTTTGTGCATATTACTGGCAAAGTAGAGGCGAAAAGGTATTCTAATTCAGAAGATGAACCAGAAAAAGTTTCTTTGCATAGAAATAATATAAGAAAGTATGCATGAAGATAGTTTTAAGACAAATATTATATAAAAAAATAAAAAAAATGATTATGTGAAATTCAATATATAATGTAGCGGTGGTTATTTCTTTCCCTGATCCTTCTTCAAAACTAAACAAGAAATTAATGAAGTAATAATGGTAGGGTGATGTGCCTATTATGGCAGTAGAGCCTATTGTGACCCTATTTCGTACCCCTTGGTTTCGAACCAAGCATATGAGATAATGACACTATCGATTTGGCTAAAACAGGTGTGAAAAAATAAGCTCAAGTTTTATTCTTTATTTGTTGTGCACATATGTATTTAGAACTATCCTCTAAATCCAACTTTTAATTAAAACAAAATCACCTTATTGAAATATCTACTAATCCGCCTCACTCACGTAGTGAACCGAAACTGGATGCAACGGCGCTTAGCAAAATAAACTTTTACGAGCCAGCATTTGCCGCCTCATATCTCGTTGCTCCAGCACAAATATACTAAAGTTTGCACTGATACATACCTTTATTTTAGCTGGAGAACCTTTTTACGATAATTTCACTTTTAAATCACTCGTCAAACACTAGAATATGCCTAGTGTTATAATAGGATAAAACTAAATACGGGGGTTCCTATTATTGGCATGTTTTGCTGATACACTACCACAATCAAAACCAACTTTTTGTATCCATCATACAGAAAAGAATCACCAGTGCGGCCAAACCAAAACATGAACTTGTAAATATAATGTAATGCAATTTCAGGTATGAGTAATCAATTACTTCAAGTTATTCAACTAATTGTTGATTGCAGATATTTTATTTTCATCTGCACATACAATTCGGATCAGGAGAAAGCAATGTGTGATGTGAAACTTGTCATTCCAGTTGCTAACCTTCGAATGGTTTTTTTCTGCGTGCGCAATTCTGGGCGCTCTTCTACTAACAGCTGATGAGTTTCATTGATGTGCGTGATGTTTACGTTTGTTTTGATCGGCTGAAAAAAGCAGAATGATTCGTTTTACAAATCACACGTTGGCGTCCATGATCTGGATACCTAGTTAGAATCGACGCAAATGGAATATGAGGCATTGCGTTTCAACTAGATTGTTTTTCGATGAGGTGGAAATTGGCACACCCATTAGGCGATAATTGGATCGTTGAGGTGGGAATAGATGCACAGAATGGAACATTTATTTTCATTTATGCTGAAATTTGAGGCAATTCTGCTAAATAAGCATTATATAGATGTTTAAGAAACAGTACACTGATACTTTATTCTGAGAAAGGTTAGAGATAATATGGCTTCTTTTAAAGTTGTTCAAAAAATAGTGCGACCCTCTCCCTAATGGTGCCAAAATAGGCTCATCACCCTATATTTGTTAAATGACAAACTCTTTTCAATGGGATAATAATATACTTAGTTGCTAAATTGTACAATATCTTCTCACAAACTAAGTTTTATTGGATTTGAGATGATTGTGACTTTCATTGGTTTAGTTTTCGATAGAAATGCACTGAAAAAAGTCAGTTTGGAGAAGGAAAAGTTTTTTTCAAATAACATTTTTTTCCTTGAAAGTGCCCATCTTCAGTTTTTGACGGTAGGTAGGGAACATAATTACCAATCTTGGAACAAAATTTCACCAAATAAACGATGTGGTTTATTTTCGTAAGTTGACTTTAAATTTTTATAATCGATTTTTTTCAGTGCATGAGTCGATGAAGAATTTTTTCAATATTTTTATTCAAAAATTTGACTAATTTTGTGAAAATCACTCCTACAACATTTTTTGTAGGATTTATCATTTTTAGTCTATACAAATTTGAAAAAAAGTGGGACACTTTTGAAAAGAAAGTCTTGATCATTTTTGAAAAAACAAGGTGTGAAAAGTTGCTTTTTGTGACAATGTCTTCATGTACAGAAAGTTTAATTAAAATCTGAGAGGGTGCAGCCAACTCTCAAATTCTCGTCATGTAACAAACTTCCCCGGTTTTATCTACTTTATGGTCATTACTGACTGTGCCTCAAACAGACATAAAAGGGGGAAAGTGCCCCTCAGGAGCAGCCAGTGGGTTAGTTCTGTGTTAGCAGGATTGCTTGTGTCCTCCTTTAAACAAATGATTAAACTGATATGACAAACAATTTAGCACATAGGCTTTTTTGCTTCGATATGAAAGATGTGAACGCTACTCTCCCCAATAAGATTCAATAATTTGTATCAATTGAAATTTTTAATATAAATATTTGATGCTGGCAAGCGAAATATTTGGCTCAAATTGAACTAATGTACCTTCCAAAGTTCGCCATAGATAATGCGGTCCATAAAACATAATAGCTTGCAGAAACAGCACAAACGGAACCCACTGGTAGTACGCATGGTGCTTCACGGGCTCTTCGGTGCTCATGTGTCCAACACCGGGGTGAGGAATGGAGCCAGCTTGCAGCATTGATTCATTGAATAGTCTCACTACCGTGAAAGTAGTCGTAAAGAAACAGAATGTGTTTATAACATGTTCTGGAATTGATCCACCAGTTATGCATCTGATATGTTCGCCAATGTACTGCCTGGGGGAGAAATTAAAAGAATATAGTTAGAAATGTAAATGAAGTCAAGGGTTACGGCCAAAGAGGAGGGTTATGTACTGAATAAGTGATGAAGGGGGAGGGAATAGAGTATTGAGTGATTGAACGTTGTTTTAAATTTGAAAATTAAAGACGAGTGCAAAATAAAAATCCCCCAAAATTTCAACCCAAATTTAAAATCATGTGAAATAAACTACCCATATAGTAAGTGATCCAGGAAAAGATATTTGCAGGAAACAATTATTTACGCTTTCATCTTTGCATTTAGATTCCTAAATAAATCAATTTTGCAATATATTTCAAATTCAAGTTGAAATAGAACTCGGAGTTGCACGAAATCATGACTTTCACTTTTTTATCAAAATGTACGTAAAACTTCAGTCACAAATCAAAATGATCGTCTTTTTCAGTTGAGAGAACTTGAGCAACCAAAACTGAGCATAGTGAGTGCCAACAGCAGTGACGAAGGAGAGTGAGAAAAAAAGTGACGGCACGTAATACCGGCTTGAACCTTCGTTCGAACCGGTCACAAATCTTGATAGCTCCTGGTTTACCTAAAGTTTTTCAACAGCAACAGTCTTGCTCAAGGCTACCTATATTTTCGCTCGATCAGTCTTTCTCAAGACTACCTATATTTTTTCGACAATTAGTCTTTCTCAAGACCAACACTTTTTCTACTCAATCAGTCTTTTTCAAGACTAAAACATTTTTCAAGAACAATTCAGCCTAAAGAAATATTTAATTCTTCCAACATGCCTGGGTCTTCCCAGGAAGGCCGTGTGCCAAAAATTAAAGCTAAACGGAAAATGGTATCTTCTCCACACGAAAATTCAATTGACTGCAGCAACTCATTCGATGTTTTATCCGAATGTGAAGCTGATGAAATTTCTAAATTTCCTCGAATTATGCATAATGCCAATGAGAAGAAAACGCAATCACCTCCGCCTACAACAGTGATGATCTCCGACTTCAAAGCCTTTCGAACTGAGCTTTCGACGTTCCTTCCGGACGTGAAAGTCTCTTTTCAGATTGGCAGATAAATCATTCAAGGCTGTCTTGAAAGGGCTAGCACAAGGTCAAAAATTAGATGAAATATCCAACGAATTGAAAAATTTACTTGGCTTTTCTCCTTCACAAGTTATTCTTATGAAGAGAAAGGCTAGCGGCGATAACACGCCAGTCCGCTCAGGAATTATTCAGGAGCTTTATTTAATTCATTGTAACCGTAATGAGGTTAATAATTTGAAAGTATTTGAAAAAGCACGTTTTATGTTCTACGTGCGAGTAAAGTGGGAGCATTATAGACGACATGGGGACAGAGTTTAAAATCTGACCCAGTGTCGTAAATGCCAAAACTTTGAGCACGGCACAAAAATTTGTCACTTGGATTCCAAATGTATGATCTGTGTGGATAAATCGCACATGAAATATACTTGTTCGGTAAAAAACCACAAAAAGTTTCAAAAGCGCTAATTGTAGCAAAAATCAAAAATCGAATTTCTGGGGTTGTCCTGTTCGAGAAAAAATTATAAATTCTCATTCTAGACAACAAAAACAACAAATAAAAAATGTACCTACTTCTTCAGGTACACTTTAAGAAAACACGTCCAAACGTGTTAATCCGATTCAAAATGGATTAACAACTTCTTCTATAATCCTATAATGGTGTAACGGAGGTAGAAATGTTATGCTTCAGTGGCAGGTAACAAGGCCAAAATAACGGCTGCCGTTACCACGCCCACAAACTCGTTTGCACCCAACGCTTCCTTTAGTTCAATGGATCTAGGTAGCGTAACGGAAAAAAAAATTAAAATAATTGCAAGACTCTATGTTACCTATGATGATGGTTATGTTATATTCTACTTCCATGTTGAAACTTTTCAAGCGGGGTGGGAATTTGCTAACAAAATTGTAATGAAATTAAAGTTTAGCAATGACTTTAAATAATCGTTTAAATTTATTAAACTGGAATGCTCGTTCATTAAAAACGTGCGAAGACGATTTTTTCAATTTCTTGAGGATACAGAATGTGCATATAGCCGTTGCGACCGAATTTTTTTTGAAACCAAATAATAAATTTAAAAGTAACTCTAATTTTGTTATTCATCGATTTGATCGAATTGTTGGATTCGGCGGAGTAATCGCAATAGCGGTTAATCGCAGAATCAAACATTCCGTTACGCCGTCTCTTGACAGCAAGGTGATCGAGAGTTTGGGTATCGAAGTTGAAACTGATCTTGGTATCATTTGTATTGCTGCAGTCTATTTGCTTTTTCAGTGCACTGGTGAGCAAATTAATTTCTTGAAAGGAGACTTACAAAAATTTACAAGAAATCGGTCGAAAATCATCATATGCAGCGAATTGATTTTACATACTGGCTTTGATTCTGATCATCTTCCAGTAACTTTTTCACTTTCTCAAGAAGCTGTTTCCAATCCCATTAGCTTTATAAATATTTATAAATTGATTTACAAAATAAAGCTGACATTGATACGGCATTACAAAATTTAAGTAATTCTATAGTTGATGCTAGATATTTATCAATGCCAACAACACAGAAAAAAATTAATACTCCTATTATTGACGACGATCTTCAACTTCTGATTCGCTTGAAGAATGTTCGAAGACGTCAATATCAACGTTCTCGTGATCCTGCTATGAAATGTATCTATCAGGATCTACAAAAAGAAATTAAGCATAGATTCACACTCTTAAGAAATGAAAATTTCGCGAAAGAGTGCAGCGCCCATAGTTTTCGGCCAGCATCAACCCTGGAAAATTTCTCCAAGTGGTGCACCATGGAAGCTAATTTCCTGGGTTACATCACCAGCTACAGCCTTAAGCTAAGCTGATATTTTGATGCACTCGCGCTTTCCAAGCCATATGCTTACGGAAAAGAATAAACACTTTGTTTAATTAAACACAGTTTGTTGCTGCCAGCAGCAGACGGTGACGCTATTATAGAAAGTAAAGGCTTCCGAGTATGAGTCATAGTGAACTACTGATTCATCCACCGGGGTCTTTACTCTCGCGAGCGTGGAAAGAATGTTTTGTTTAGGTCTGAGACTCTCTCAGAGAGAAGTCTACACAGACGAAATGATAAAAGTCTTTTGCGTCAGGTCGTTTAGGGGAGTCGTGAAAAGTTACTTAGGGTTCGCACGCGCAACAGGCGCGCTGGCGAAGAAGTAAGTCGGATAAGCAAGTCGAAGAGTTCAGTCGTTGTAGTCAGTCGTATTAAGGCAATTAGTGACCGCACGGATAGAAGGCGTGCGCGTGTCGGTCAGTCGATATAAGTTAGAGTTAGCACGCGAAAACCGGGGTGCGTCGTAAAATTTGCTTGTTGGTGGTAACCAGTTTTAATGCCTGAAATAAGTCTCGTCGCGAGGAAACCTTAACCATAAGTGTAGATCCGAGAAAAGCAGAAATTCGACGATTTCTGATCGTGTTAATATTGAATGTGATGAAAAAAAAATGCGTAAATCGTCTGCGTAATATTGATGTTGAAAACTGAAGAAAAATCGCAAACCAGTCACGAAAAATGCGATAGCTTAAATGTGGAAAAAGGCAAACACTCAGCAGATCTAATCGATTCAGTGCAAGTTTCTTTGTTCGCAAAACTTTGACAGAGTGCGTCAACGGTCCCGCACAAATACATCGTTTTGCGCTTGATAAGAGTTTGGAAAGAGTTTCCAACAGATTTGGCATCACGTGAAGTTGTGCTGTGGAACTAGCGGCGCTCCATGTGCTGTAGAAATAGTGGTCTACATCATCTCGGCAAGAACGGGCAGAGCAACAATGCAGTTCAGGTAAGTGAACCGTTTCCACTTTATTAGCAAAATTTTACTCGGCATTTTAGTTATTCACTCCCTTAGAGTCCTTTGATCTGTCATGTTCATATTAATGACTCAAAAAGTTTAGTTCAGCCAAAAAAAAATTTTTTTATTGCCTGAAGAAAAGTTACAAGCTAATACTTTTCATATTTCTCATCTTGATTGAGCGCTGACATTTGATGTTTCTCATCTTGTTGAGCGCTGAGATCTGTCCTCTAATTCGAACCATCGAATTTTAAACAGCTATCACTTTTTAGCACAGCCGGCAAGTTTGTTAGTAACCTCATGGACTTTAATCAATAAGTTCTCTTAAGGAAAAATTTTGATTTTTGGAGATGGAGATGAAAAATATGGGATCTCTCGCAATATATTTCACTTTCAGCCCATTTGGCAACCATAATATACGGGGTTTAAAGTAATTATTCAAGCAAATAATCATTAATTTTCAGATTGATGACAAATTAACACTAAATTGATGACAAATTAACACTAAATCGATGACAAATTTTTTTTATACTAACACTAACAGACCGATAGAAATGGCGAGTCCAAGCTATCAGGTCAATCTTTTTATTAATATCAACCATCCTTAAGGATATAAGGATCACTGATTAAAGATCCACTGAAAGCGCTACCAGGGTATCATGACCCGGAGCAGCATATTGTAGGTGACACGCGAAAGTGGCTGTCCAATTTAATTTATCCATTGCGTCGACGAAAACCGTCGCAAGCAATGCAGTTGTTTTCGAAACAAACGAAACCACGGTCAGACGTTGGATGCCGCGTATATGATGCACACACCACCATAAGTACTGGTGTTTTCCTTTAACGAGTTAATTAATAAACAAAAACGTACGAGCTACGTCTTTGATCGAGACCTGGGAGTAGGTCAAGTTCATGCTATAACAGCAGCGTTCTGTTTCACGAAAGTAATGTTTTTGTTACGTATGCCCGTACATTGGGGGTCACAGAGCAAGCAATCAAGAAATAACAAAAATAAACATTTCTTCCACCCACTATATATGAAATTGAGAAATCCAAGAGAAGAGATATACATGCAAAATGAATTTTAGAAATGCTACACCTATCAAGTAGATATGACAGATAGGGTAATCCAATTAAGAAATCGCGTGGTGAAGAAAACTGAAAAGTCTACGAAAATTAAACCAATCGACGAGGCAAAAATAAGGTCTACGTCGTTATCAAACCAAAAAGGCGATAGAGTAATCAAGACTACTAGTCATTTAATCAAAAAACCAAAAGAATTAACGAGAAACCGACTTTGTAAGTGACACGCAAAAGTAGCTGTCCAACGTTTCATTCAATATGAAAACCGTCTCGCACAAAAAACATATAATGCAACCCGACCTCCTGGCATAAAGCCGGAGGGTACTAAGTCGGTCATTCGAAAATACAGAAAGTTCGAAAATTAATAAGAATTAATCATCACCCAATACCAGGGAAACATACATTGTTAGTATCGCTCAGAACAAGCCTCTGACGAATCAATTTAAAAATGGGAAAGCACACAGCACGATATGTGTTTGTGTTTGCTTTTATCAAATTAATAAATAAACAGAAGCGTACGAGCTTCGACTGAGTTTCACATTATCAATATAGATTTGATCCCAATCTGGGTACTGCTAGGTACAGTTCACATTCCAAAGTTGCATTGCAGCTGGTTTTTTAACACTTTCGAGCGATTCTTACCAATCTCCTACCAGGAGCTTCATAAAAAGCACGACTGCGAAGAGCCATTGGTGGCATGCTATAGGTTGCCATAAAAAGAAACAAAAAAAAAATAAAAACAAACCCATGAACCCATAAATTCTTCGCTCCGCTATGCAGCACAGCTGTTTGAATAAACAACGGCAGAACTAACTACATAGCGCAAAACAGTTGGAAGAACGAATTAAATGTCAGGTTCGAGCAAATGCAAGCGTCGAAAATTGAAGGTCAGGTTTCAATAACTTGACCGCGAAAATAATAACTTAAAACCATGTAGGCCATTGGAATACGGTGTTTACCTGTGGGTAAAAACACTGTTATATGCTGACTATATTATGTCACCCGTTGCTTTGCGCAAGGTGACTTATTACTTTATGAATCACGTGCAGTTATGATGTAGTTTATTTAGCCAGCCTTGACCATAGTCAAGCTTACTTTAGAACATCAGGATAATTATGATTAGCATAATATTTGTTATAAGGTTTTGATCGAAAAATGGATAAATTAATAATATTGAAAAATTTATTAAAAATCGCATGGCAGCAGAGTGTGCTGTGGAACGAAAATATTTCAATAAATATAAAAATATAATAATAAAAGGATTTAATCCAGTTAATATTCCAATTATACTTAATAGCTGGCAACCAGATTAAATATTTATTCTATTTTGAAAAGATGGATTACGAGTTTCCGAAGACGGAAGCAATTCAATGCATTCCAGAATTTGATGGATCTACCGATGAGCTAGATGCATTCATCTATCATATAGAACACTTTGAAAAGCAAATACCCCAGGGAGTGTCACGAGATGAGTTGATCTACGTGGTACTCTTAAAATTAAGAAAGAATGCAGCAGCCCAAATATTGAAAATTAAAGCCGATACTTGGCCAGAATTAAAACAAAATCTAATAAAGAAATTTAGTAAACGAGAACGGATAGAAGAGGTAATTTCAAAAATTGAGACCCTTCGACAAAGTCCGAACGAATCGTTTAAAGAGTATAAAATACGGGCTGAAATAATAAAAGATCAAATTGATGTTTATAATGAAGGGACTGGCATCAAAGATATGCCAATGATTATTAGCCTTAGATTACATTTTATCGCGGGTCTGCGAAATGAAGAGTTAAAACTATTTGCGCGTGGACACAGAGGGATGCCACTAGTGCAATTACTGGACTACTTAGAAGAAGTAAATATTGAAAACCAGTGTCTGAAAGAGATAGAAAGCAGGCTGGAATTGTTAGAATTATCGCGTACACGTACTGTTACGCAACAATGTTGGACACCGAAAAGATATATCGGAAATCCAATTGAATATATAGATGAAGGTAGAGATTATGAGCTACCTGAAAGAAATTATCGGCCAGAAATAGGCGAAAGTAATTTCAAATATTCACCGCAGAATCATGCGGAAACTTACTGGTCAGATTTTGATCAAAATACAAAAACTAAAATTTTTAAACAGAATCAGAAGCCCCGAAGGCAAGATTATGTTTCTAACATAGGTCACTATCAAGACCAAAATAGCCAATTGGGCGTAAATTGCTTCACGAATGAAAGAAGCATAAATACAAATTTACGGAATTATTACGCAACCAGACAGGGTGAAAATACTAACAGGCAGTTGCCTGCCGAAGAATACAATGGCCACGAAATGCCCAAGACAAGGCCAGATAACGGCAATAATAAATTGGGAAGAGACACTTCTCAATATGAAAAATTGACTATAGAATGTACTAGGAACAATCAGTTACTAGTAAATATCGCCTCAGTTGCAAGGCCAGATACTAAAGTTAAGTATATGCTTGATACAGGAGCATTCCTTAATGTAATAAGATGGGACACGCTCTCGAAAATTGGAGCCAGACTCATCAATTATGGAGATAAAGTAAATATTACCGGTTTTAATCTGACACAGACAGAAACCATTGGGTCAGTAGAGACCAATTTCATAATTGGGAATTCCGATTATAAAATTAAGTTTTATGTGGTAAAAGACCTATGTGTTCCAGGAATTATTGGAGCAGAATTTTTAAAAGAACACACAGTTTTTATCTCCCAGCATTTGGACTACATCGCACTCAGTAAATCGAATGAGTTCGACAAAAAGTCAAATGGAGATAAGATACAAAATACTGATAATTTTACGTTAAGAGGGGAAAATATTCCGAACAACGCGGATGAAAAGAATCCAACTAAATACGTCGAAGAAAAACGTAATAAGACCCCCGAAGGAAGGGACGCGATTAATAATAGAAACCAAAATAAAATGGTAAGAGATAATGAAATGCCCTCAAATATGTCGCGCAAATGCGAAATTACAGCCGAGAAGGCAAGCCAGACAGAGGCAATTATAAATTATACTGATGCTGGGTCTCAGTACAATATGGAAGAATTAAATAATCAAATTGATACACTTCACAGAAGAAAGTGTATGACTAGTATGGTCCCAGAATACGGATCAGAAAATAGGACAGTTTTTAGTGATTATGGTACAAATAAGAATTACTACAAAAAGAATTACATGAATGAATCCAACGACGAGAGCTTCGTGGATTCCTATTATGAAGAACAAATTTCAGAAAACTTGGATGACAACCAGGACTACTGTCTGGTTGAAAATAAAAAGTACGATCAGTTACGTGGTAATGAACGAACTGAAAAATTATTAGAAATTCTTAATTTGAATCATTTAAAAAGATATAATTTCCAAGCCATGGAATCAATAATGGCTGAATATAGTGATGTGTTCTACCAAAAAGGAGACCATCTAACAACTACAGACGCGGCGGTCCATGAAATAGAGACGACGTCAAACGTGCCGATAAATAAAAGGCAATATAGATTTCCCGAAGCAACGAAAAAGCATATAAATGCAGAAATCGAGGAAATGTTGAAGCAGGGCATTATTAAGCCTAGTAAAAGTCCATGGAATGCACCGGTTTTGTGCGTACCTAAAAAGGACGATGAAAACGGAAATAAAAAGTATAGAATCGTGGTCGACTTTAGAGCATTGAATTTAGTAACGAAACCATTCGTATATCCAATCCCGCTGATCGACGAAATACTCGACAACCTCGGAGGATCAAAATATTTTTCAACATTGGACTTGAAATCTGGATTTTACCAAGTCCCGATCAATCCAAAAGATGCGGCTAAAACAGCCTTTTCCACCCCAAAAGGGCATTTTGAATTCACAAGAATGCCTATGGGCCTTAGAAATAGTCCATCAACATTTCAGAAGTTGATGAACACAATATTATATGAAATTAAAAATGTGAAAGCTATCGTTTACCTAGACGATATTATCATTTACGGGTCGACCATTGAGGAACACAATGAAAACCTCATAAAAGTTTTGAAAGCTATGCGCCGACACAATTTGAAAATTGAGGCAGGAAAATGCCAAATCTTAAGAACCGAAATTAAATATCTCGGACATGCAATTGATTCAGAAGGCATTCGGCCGACGGAAGATAATATAAAGGCCATCAAAGAAATGACTGTGCCAAAAGTTCCTTAATGAAAAATGTATGTAAGATTTTAAAAATAAAGAAAATCACCACAAGTACCTACCACCCACAAGCTAATTTGGTGGAAAGGTCCAATAGAGAATTAAAAATCTATCTAAGGCAGTACGTTGGAAAGGATCCGAGAACTTGGGATCAACACTTGCCTTTCTTTACGTTTGAATATAATACAACGTTAAATTCATCGACTGGTTACACACCATTCGAATTACTATATGGTCAACGCGCAAACATCCCGAACTCAGTATACAAATGGGACAGTGATGGCGTATATTATGAAGATTATGTGAATGAGATGCGGTCTACATTCAAGCGCATGCATACTCAAGCACGCGAAAATTTGATTTTATCGAAACAAAAAAGAAAAGAAATATACGATAAAAACACAAACGAATGGCAACCCATGTGGGGCGAATTGGTGTTAGTTAAAGCCAACCCCATAGGTGTAGGACAGAAATTTCAAAATCTATGGAGAGGACCATACGAAGTGGTCGAACTGCCAAGTGAACAAACAGCCGTAATTAAAAACGGAAATAGGCTCGAGAAAGTACATGTCAACCGATTAAAAAGGTATATGGACTGAGCTCTAATAAAAAAAAAATGTATATAGTTGTAAATACATATGTACAGGTGAATCCTTAGTAAACTATTCTAAATATAAACACAAGTAGCTATCAAATCAATATGTATATACTAGTAAGCATTCAAAAATAATATTTGAGTTACGGAATACATGATGTAAAATTCGCAATAATACGCTATTCTGAAATAGGAACAATAAATAAATATGTGTACGAACAACACAACGAAGAACAAATAAATAAGGGAATGCAAACTGAAGGGCAAAGTATAAAACGAGGACATAATATTTAATTAAAAAAAGGGTTTATGTCAGAAAAAAATCAAAAGTTTAAAATAAAATAAGCAGTGTCTGTCGATAAAAAGCAATTTAAAATGGTAGAAAATATAAAGCCAGAAAGTGGGAAATTTTTTTTTTATTAACGAGTCAAGTAGACTGTCGTATAAAATATGGGATATAATAGAAACATGAAAAAGATGCAATCGAAGGAAAGGTTGCGAATAAAAGTAATATAAATTTTGCAAGGTTGTTTGCAAGTGTAACACAGGAAAAAGTGCAATCAGAAGGAAGGTTGCAAAACAGTGATAATAAAATCGAATACAAGAGATGGTCAGATTCAGAGAAACCTGAACCAAACAAAGGAAAAAAAAACGGAAGGGCCAGAGTCAAAGGACCTGAGTCGAGTGCAATTTATAAAGTAAAAATAAAAGAAGGCCTGAGTCAGTGAACCAGAGCCAAAATAAGAGTAGAGCCAAAAGCCAGAGTCAAAGGACCAGAGCTAGAGCCAAAATCATGGGGGGGTCTCACGTATTTTCTAAATCGGATCGTGTAAGCTATACTACGACTTGAAACTCCAGAGTTGACAATACCGAAGAATCGAGATTAGAAGCACAAGAATGAATGGACAAGGGGAGGTAGGACTCCTGAGAATGACAAGGGTGAATGAACACAAGGAAACCTACGCCGGTATGCATGATAAATGAGTGAAGTATGAACGAGTGTTAAAATTTCAGATAGGACGAAAAGGTTGACAAACGAGACCGAATTAAGTAAGGGCGAAAAGGGTGAAGAACAGGAATACGAGACAAAGACGAAGGAAATAATCATTAGGAGATCTTAGCGGTGAAAACAAGGGAAAAAGTTTCATAATTAAAGAAAAGTGTTAATGGACACTACAATATATAGGTGATGAAAGCGTCACGAAAAGCGTGAAAGTGGGAGTAGAAGACATTATCGAACAATTTATAAAGAGACGTGTAGCGAACACGCTCAGAAGATGACATTTTACCAAAGAGACGCGACATGAATCCGTCCAAGGTACTGATTAAAACATAAATACACATAATGAAAGGCAGATGAGTAGTAATGGCGAGTAAAACGCCCAGATGAGAAATATTTTATGAAAAGGACAAATATGCCAAAACAAAAAAGTTATCAACAAGTTGCAGTAGAGACAGACACTGCAGAAGAATTTCATTTTGAAATTTCACAAGAATCGCAAATCAGCCAAAGGGCGTTATTTTTTTTCTATCTTTCTAAATGTTATTAGGAGAATTTCGATTTGGTTTCACAAGTTGCGCATCAGTCCACCTTGGCGATTGTAATTTTCAGGTACTCCCTAGGATGGATGTAGTTGATTATGGTAAGTAAGTTTTCAGAGTACTTTTCCTTCATAACCGCATGGTTACAAATACCATGTATCTTTTCGGGAATTTAAGTCTTTATTTACAGGTACCTACCTCGAGCTTAAAACAATATCACAAAAAAGAAATTTACTAAAAACGAGCACAATAGGCAAAAGAACTCGAAATTATTAAAATGAGCAAAGTAGCAAAAGATCTCGAAAAAAAAACAAAAGAAAAAAAACACATCTGGGGAAAAAGAAGGAATTGGGGGAGATATACTAACCACTAACACTCTTTTTCTTTTGCAAAGAATCACCGACAAAAATAAATTAGAAGATTAGGAAGATTGCCAATCGAGTCGGTTTTCATTTTAAAATAAACTATAAACAAAAGTAATTTCACATATGACAAATTTTAAAGATTAAAGCAAATGATTGAAAACAAACACAAATTGAAATAATTAAATGGATATAGTAAATTACAGGGTGAGAATGAAGATAACACAAAAAAAATTTAGTTTGTTTATATTTTTAATACAATAATAATCTATAACAGCCAAATTATCAAAACCGTACAACAAATAAGCAAATAACGTATATTGACAAAAATAATAATAACTACTAAACATAGGAGATTTTGTATAAAGTGGAAGCAGAAGTCCAGAGAAGTGTGTGCCCTGTGGAGAAGGTAGTCACGAGCACTACCCACCGCGTTCGACAAGGATGGATTAAGGTAGCTTTGTTAGACTACCCAACGCGTTCGATAAGGATGGAACCAGCCGAAGGTGGTGACGGGAACGATTGAGGGGCGCCACAGAAGACAACAAGAACAAGAAACGGAAAGCCGCTACGCTACTGGAAGTAAGAAGAAGACATAGGGAGTGAAGTCGGTACAGCCAATACCCGGCTCACTCCAAAACACGAGCAAAAAGGCTACAGCCGGGACATCACAACCCGACTACGGTCATATAATTAACTACAAAGTACTTCGGTAGGAACATTACACTCTGACCGATGATACAAGAACAATAAGCATGCCGCACAGTCGACACACTACAATTCGACTGATGCTCGGCCAACACATATATATTGCCCCAGTCGGAACTACCATAACGTCCGACTGCGGTGAATTACCGAACGAAGACACGACTGGAGAAAATCAAAAGCCCAGTCAGCCGCTCCAATAATGAGGCACTATACGCAGTCGGAATTACCAAAACCGACTTTGCGCCGAAAGACAGCCACCGTCATGTTAGACACTGGTGGTTGGACATCCCGAAGCAAGGCGAATGGAAGGCACAGTCAGAAACACCAAACTCTGACTGGTGCGAATATAAACGAAACATGAAGACAGTATACCACTAGGAGGGTGCAGGACCAGAGGAGGTGCCACGAGATCAAAGTCCCGAAAACCATTATCGACCCGAGAGGAAGCAGCCAGGCAGCACACTGGTGAAAACACCGGTATAAGCATTGGACGAGCCGCGAGAAGGACAGCAGGGGTGCACACTAGGACCATCGTAAAGTTAGGATGTTAAGAAAATGTCAAATAATGATAGAAAATTGTAAATATTTGGTTTTGACAAAAGTGATAACAAATATTATTTATGTAATGGCAAGCTTAGGAGTTAGGACACAAAAGACTTTTTGACACAAATTTTTCTAATGACCCGCGCAAACGTCTTGATGATACGTCTCTCCGAGGCAACATCAAGCTCAGTAAGTAAGGGGGCATGCAGCGCCCATAGTTTTCGGCCAGCATCAACCCTGGAAAATTTCTCCAAGTGGTGCACCATGGAAGCTAATTTCCTGGGTTACATCACCAGCTACAGCCTTAAGCTAAGCTGATATTTTGATGCACTCGCGCTTTCCAAGCCATATGCTTACGGAAAAGAATAAACACTTTGTTTAATTAAACACAGTTTGTTGCTGCCAGCAGCAGACGGTGACGCTATTATAGAAAGTAAAGGCTTCCGAGTATGAGTCATAGTGAACTACTGATTCATCCACCGGGGTCTTTACTCTCGCGAGCGTGGAAAGAATGTTTTGTTTAGGTCTGAGACTCTCTCAGAGAGAAGTCTACACAGACGAAATGATAAAAGTCTTTTGCGTCAGGTCGTTTAGGGGAGTCGTGAAAAGTTACTTAGGGTTCGCACGCGCAACAGGCGCGCTGGCGAAGAAGTAAGTCGGATAAGCAAGTCGAAGAGTTCAGTCGTTGTAGTCAGTCGTATTAAGGCAATTAGTGACCGCACGGATAGAAGGCGTGCGCGTGTCGGTCAGTCGATATAAGTTAGAGTTAGCACGCGAAAACCGGGGTGCGTCGTAAAATTAAGCGGAAAATTCGACCGTATGTGAGCATGTAGGTATATGCCTGAAGGTGTAACGCAGAACAAATAAAGATAGTGAAACTTAGTGTTTTTTTTCTGTGCGATATTTAAATGAGAGAAAACGAAATAGCTTACGTCCACCCTGCTCCCGTCATATAAAACCAGTGGCCACCCGGCGTCTACGCTACATTCTGGTGACAGTACAAGAGGTTGAACAAATCAAGCCAAATTCTAAACCTTTCTGGAAATTTTCTAAGGTTTTTAAGAAACCTCAGAAACCAATTCCAGCTTTGAAGGAAGATGACACCATACTTCTTACAAACGAAGAAAAAGCTCGAAAACTTGCTCAGTAGTTTGAAAGCGTCCATAATTTTAATCTCAACGTTGTGAGTCCTATTGAAACCGAAGTTTTACAAAAATATGAAAACGTTTTAAATCAAGTATTGTCCCTAGACGATATTGTTGAAACAAACTATGATGAGAGCAAATCCATTATGAAAAATTTAAAAAAAATATGAAAGCTGAAAGCTGGTCAAAATATTCAACAAATGTTTTGAATTAGCATACTTCCTTGAAAGATGGAACGTAATTCCTATTTTAAAGCCAGATAAAAACCCAGCAGAAGCATCTAGCTAACGACCAATTAGTTTACTCTCTTCTATTAGTAAATTATTTGAAAAAATCATCCTAACTAGAATGATGTCACATATCAATGAGAATACTATTTTTCTTCCTGAGCAGTTTGGATTTCGTGTTGGACATTCAACTACTCATCAACTTGTGAGAGTAACTAACATGATAAAGGCAAATATCTCAGAGGGCAATTCCACTGGAGGTGCTCTTCTAGACATTTCGACATTGTTTGGCGCAAAGGATTAATTGCCAAAATGTGGGATTTCGATTTTCCAATTTACATAATAAATATAATTAAAAATTATCTTACTAACCGTACCCTACAGATTTCTTATCAGAATTGAAAATCTAATAAGCTAGCCGTTAAAGCAGGCGTCCCTCAAGGATCAAGCGTTGCACCAATCCTATACAATATTTTTACGTCTGATCGTCCAAATCTACCTACAGGTTCTAAAAAGTCACTTTTCTGTGATGATACTAGCATCTCAGTCACTGGTAGGAGTCTTCGTATTATCTGCAGTCGACTGCAACGAAGCTTGAATATTTTCAATGATTACAAGAGCTTCTTCTCTTAAACCAAAGAATAACCATATTATTAAATTTAATGGTCTGAATTTAACGTGGTCAGATCAAGTTAAATACTTGGGTTTGATTTACGATAAAAAACTCACTTTTATGGATCACATTGAAGGAATCCAAACAAAATGCAACAAATATATGTTTATACCCTTGAATATAAATAGGAATTCTAGGCTCTGCCTAAAGAACAAACTATTAATTTATAAACAAATATTTAGACCGGCAATGCTGTATGCAGTGCCAATCTGGGCAAGATGTTGTACCACTAGGAAGAAAACGCTTTAAAGGATTCAGAATAAAATTCTGAAAATGATTTTGAAGCGTCCTCCCTGGTTTAGCACAAATGAGTTACACAGACTCGCAAACATAGAAACATGAGAAATTATGACGAACAGTATTACAAGCATCTTCCGACAAAAATCGTTTCAATCTTCAATTGCAACGATTAGCTCTCTTTATAGTTTATACGTTAGTTTATAACATTTGTTTAGCTCCTTATTCACAAGACATAAGGTTAGGTTTAAAACATCCTTTTGAAAAAAATATTCTTAACTGCGAAAGCATATTATATCTCAATAATATTTAACTGAATCATGTTAACTATAGGGATGAAAAGTTACCACTTGTGGCTGAACACCCAATATACTAAATTGGAAATGTAATGCAAACAAAACAATATAATCAAATAGAAAATAATATATAAAAATAGAGACGGCACGCAGCGCAGACAGCAAAGTCAAGTGAGGATACAATGCAAATTCATTTCTTTCCTTTTTGTTTATCTCGCGCTGTTTTGTCTACCTCGCAATTTCAACAAGCGTAATTTTTTTTCACTGATTTAGCACCATATGATTCAATCACATGCCAGTATTTATTGACCATTCGCACTTGCCTTAAATTCGATCGAAAACTAGTATACTGATATTTGAACTTGACGGATACTTATATGCTTTTTGACTTGGTGGTATATGGTTGACCATATTTACAAACAGATAAAGCACATTTTTGCCTTTCTCATATAAAGAAAGGCTATGCAATCACTGTAAAAATCGACTTTTTAAAGGAGGGCCGAGTGTCATACACCATTCGATTCAGTTCGTCGAGATCGGCAAATGTCTGTGTGTGTGTATGTATGTGTGTGTGTATGTGTGTGTGTCATTTAAACTCACACAATTTTCTCAGAGATGGCTGAACCGATTTTCGCAAACTTAGTTTCATATGAAAGGTATAACGCTCCCATAAGCTGCTATTGAATTTTTAGTTGATCCGACTTCCGGTTCCGGAGTTACGGGTTGAAGAGTGCGGTCACACAGCAAATTCCCATATAAACTGGTACTACCATGATGTTCAAATGATGTAAAACATATTAAAATTGATGTAACATTACTCAAGCTTGCGGGTCTGGATCACTAATGATTAATCAAAGCAGCTTTGACCACATTGGCCACTTATGACAGTTCATGACGCCCCCGGGGAACCCGCCAAGTTCCCAAGCTTATATCACACCCATTCCCCAACGAATTCTCTACCGATTTTTACAAACTTGATTTCAAATGAAAGATACAGTAATACCATTGACTGCTGCTGAATTTCATTCTGTTCTGACATTTGCTTCCGGAGTTACAGGGGTGTTAGTAAGGATACACTGGAATTTCCCATATAAATCGGTACAATCGTAATACCTCAGAGGCTAAAAACTATTGAAATGGTCACCAAATTACTTCTAATCGCAGATCTAGATCACTGATTGCCAATCAAACATTCTTTGAATATATTGTCCACTATCGACGATTCCGGAAGTCCGGAAGTCCGGAATTCCGGGCATATTCCACAAATAAAGTCACATCGGTTCTTCGGTGATGACTGAACCGATTTTCTCAAACCAAGTCTCAAATGGAAGGCAAAATATGCAGCTGAGTATTGCATTAGAGCCCCTCCGCCCCCCCCCCCCCGCCTTGCCCTTACATCTCCCTCCTTCATCACTACCGTCCCCTTGGACCACCCTCACGCCCGCATTTCCTTCATCCACCCCGTATACCAAAATAAGATGAAGGATTTCTGACGCATCCTCCACTCCCACTCTACTAACCCCCCATTCCATCCACTTTTAAACCCATTCCACCAACATTTCAAAATATAATCACATGAAGATAACATTGAACTCATGCTGATTAAGCTAATTAAATACTATTCTTTTGCCTTTCTCATATAGAAAGGTTACGCAATTGCTCCAAAAACCGACTTTCTAACCGAGGCCCGGAGGGCCGAGTCTCATATAACATTCGACTCAGTTCGCCGAGATCGCAAAATATCTGTGTGTTTGTATGTGTGTATGTATGTATGTATGTATGTATGTATGTATGTATGCATGTATGTATGTATGTATGTATGTATGTATGTATGTATGTATGTATGTATGTATGTATGTATGTATGTATGTATGTATGTATGTATGTATGTATGTATGTATGTATGTGTGTATGTTCGGATTTGTTAAAAAAATGTCCACATCGGTTTTTTGGAGATGGCTGAACCGATTTTTACAAACTAAGATTCAAATGAAAGGTATACTATTCCCATAGGTTGCTATTGAGTTTGATTTTCAACCGACATCTTGTCCCGGATTACGAGTTGAAGAGTATGGTTACAAAACAAAATTTGTTGATTTGTCCACATCGGTTTCTCGGAATTTTCTGAACCGATTTTGACAAACTTGATTTTAAATGGAAGGTCCATCAGCTGCTGTTGAATTTTGTGTGAATTTTCTGAACCGATTTTGACAAACTTGATTTTAAATGGAAGGTCCATCAGCTGCTGTTGAATTTTGTGTGGATCCGAGTTCTAGTTCCTGAATTACAGGGTGATACGTACGATCACGCAGCAAATCTCGATTCTAACGAATTCTGCGATGAATGTAAAAAGGTGAAATTTTTGCCTTTCTCAATAGAAAGGTATTGCAATTGCTCCGAAAACCGACTTTTTAACGGAGGCCCGGAGGGCCGAGTGACATATACCATTCGATTCAGTTCGTCGAGTTCGGCAAATGTCTGTGTGTGTATGTATGTATGTGTGTGTATGTGCGTATGTGTGTGTGTATGTTACCAAAAATGTCACTCATTTTTCTCAGAGATGGCTGAACAGATTTTGACAAACTTAGTCTCAAATAAAAGGTGCAACATTTCCATAGGCTGCTATTGAATTTCTAATGGATCCGACTTCCGGTTCCGGAATTACAGGGTGATGAGTGCGAACACGCAGAAAATGTCAATTTTAATAAATACTGCAATGAATGCATAGAGGTGAAATTTTTTCGAAAATATGACCACAACTGCTTCGATTTGTAGTATTAGGTCACTAACATCCATTCAAAGTCTATTTGGCCACATGGCCACCATCATCGGTTCCGGAAGCCCCGGTGGAAGTATCTAAATTCAGAATAACAGTCACATCGGTTTCTCGGAAATGGCTAGACCGATTCGACTAAACTTGGCCTCAAATGAAAAGTATTGCGTCCCCGTAAATGGCTATTTAATTTCATCCCGATCCGACTTCCGGTTCCGGAGTTATAGATTGTGGCGTGCGATCACATAGCAAATTGTGATTCAAACCGATACTCCGATGAAAGCAAAAAAGGTAAAAATTTCGCTAAAATGTCTCTCAAACAACTTAAATTTGCTGTTCTAGGTCACCGACGGCCAACCAAACTTTCGTTCACTACATTGACCACTATAGACGGTTCCGGAAGTGCTCGGGAAAAGCGGCCATCTTTCAAAATTTACGAACTCACATCAGTTTCCCGGAAATGGTTGGGCCGATTTTCCCCATCTTAGTCCCAAATGATAGCTATAATATCCCCAAAGATGTTTATAAAATTTCGTACGGATCGCTTATATGGGGCCGGAAATATAGACTAAATCGTCCGGTCACATATGAAATTCCCATATAAGCCGGAGCTAATTTTTTTTTTTAAAGGGGGGACCCCATGAAATTTCAGAAATCGAATTCGTATTTTTGATGCCAAACATCTTTAAAATGTATGAAACGTCGAGATTTTATGTTATCCCGAAAAAAATTTGTATTGTAAGAATCGACTTTTTGGGACTTTGCCGATTTCGCACCTTTTTGCCTTTCTCATATAAAGAAAGGCTATGCAATCACTGTAAAAATCGACTTTTTAATGGAGGTCCGGAGGGCCGAGTGTCATACACCATTTGATTCAGTTCGTCGAGCTAGGCAAATGTCTGTGTGTGTATGTATGTGTGTGTTTGTGTGTGTGTGTATGTGTGTGTCATTTAAACTCACACAATTTTCTCAGAGATGGCTGAACCGATTTTCGCAAACTTAGTTTCAAATGAAAGGTATAACGCTCCCATAAGCTGCTATTGAATTTTTAGTTGATCCGACTTCCGGTTCCGGAGTTACGGGTTGAAGAGTGTGGTCACACAGCAAATTCCCATATAAACTGGTACTACCATGATGTTCAAATGATGTAAAACATATTAAAATTGATGTAACATTACTCTAGTTTGCGGGTCTGGATCACTAATGATTAATCAAAGCAGCTTTGACCACATTGGCCACCTATGACAGTTCATGACGCCCCCGGGGAACCCGCCAAGTTCCCCTAAGCTTATATCACACCCATTCCCCAACGAATTCTCTACCGATATTTACAAACTTGATTTCAAATGAAAGATACAGTAATACCATTGACTGCTGCTGAATTTCAGTCTGTTCTGACTCTTGCTTCCGGAGTTTCAGGGGTGTTAGTAAGGATACACTGCAATTTCCCATATAAATCGGTACAATCGTAATACCTCAGAGGCTAAAAACTATTGAAATGGTCACCAAATTACTTCTAATCGCAGATCTAGATCACTGATTGCCAATCAAACATTCTTTGAATATATTGTCCACTATCGACGATTCCGGAAGTCCGGAATTCCGGGCATATTCCACAAATAAAGTCACATCGGTTCTTCGGTGATGACTAAACAGATTTTCTCAAACCAAGTCTCAAATAAAAGGCAAAATATGCAGCTGAGTATTGCATCAGAGCCCCTCCGCCCCCCCCCCCCCCCCCGCCTTGCCCTTACATCTCCCTCCTTCATCACTACCGTCCCCTTGGACCACCCTCACGCCCGCATTTCCTTCATCCACCCCGTATACCAAAATAAGATGAAGGATTTCTGACGCATCCTCCACTCCCACTCTACTAACCTCCCATTCCCTCCACTTTTAAACCCATTCCACCAACATTTCAAAATATAATCACATGAAGATAACATTGAACTCATGCTGATTAAGCTAATTAAATACTATTCTTTTGCCTTTCTCATATAGAAAGGTTACGCAATTGCTCCAAAAACCGACTTTCTAACCGAGGCCCGGAGGGCCGAGTCTCATATAACATTCGACTCAGTTCGCCGAGATCGCAAAATATCTGTGTGTATGTATGTGTGTATGTATGTATGTATGTATGTATGTATGTATGTATGTATGTATGTATGTATGTATGTATGTATGTATGTATGTATGTATGTATGTATGTATGTATGTATGTATGTATGTATGTATGTATGTATGTATGTATGTATGTATGTATGTATGTATGTATGTATGTATGTATGTATGTATGTATGTATGTATGTATGTATGTATGTATGTATGTATGTATGTATGTATGTATGTATGTATGTATGTATGTATGTATGTATGTATGTATGTATGTATGTATGTATGTATGTATGTATGTATGTATGTATGTATGTATGTATGTATGTATGTATGTATGTATGTATGTATGTATGTATGTATGTATGTGTGTATGTGCGGACTTGTTAAAAAATGTCCACATCGGTTTTTTGGAGATGGCTGAACCGATTTTTACAAACTAAGATTCAAATGAAAGGTATACTATTCCCATAGGTTGCTATTGAGTTTGATTTTCAACCGACATCTTGTCCCGGATTACGAGTTGAAGAGTATGGTTACAAAACAAAATTTGTTGATTTGTCCACATCGGTTTCTCGGAATTTTCTGAACCGATTTTGACAAACTCGATTTTAAATGGAAGGTCCATCAGCTGCTGTTGAATTTTGTGTGGATCCGAGTTCTGGTTCCTGAATTACAGGGTGATACGTACGATCACGCAGCAAATCTCGATTCTAACGAATTCTGCGATGAATGTAAAAAGGTGAAATTTTTGCCTTTCTCAATAGAAAGGTATTGCAATGCTCTCCATGGAACTTTTATGTTATGGTAGCCAACTTTCCCTGTCAGGTAAATACAATGAATGTATATGTTCTTCCGAAGTAGGACATACAGATGCTGCTCCCGCTGAAAACCCACCCCCATTACAGGTGGACGTCATCGCCGCTCATCTTTCTACCGCTCAACCGTCAGGACATTACTTGCAGGAACATCTTAGTATCTACTATCAGAACGTGAGAGGACTACGCACCAAAATTGACGAGTTGTTCATAGCTGTTTCAGATGCCGAATATGATGTTATTGTTTTAACCGAAACGTGGCTGAATGATCAAATCAATTCACTCCAGTTATTCGGCTCAAAGTACACGGCTTACCGTAACGATCGCGATCCAAACAGTACAGGGAAAAAACGCGGTGGCGGTGTGCTTATCGCAGTGTCCAACCGGCTCTCGTCTAAACAAAAAAATGCTAGAACCGATCTCGAACAACTATGGGTAGATATTCGCGGTCGCGATACTAATATTTGTGTTGGCGTAGTGTATATTCCCCCCGACTCCGCATGTGATAGTGATACTATTCAGAAGCACATAGACTCGGCACTTGACATCGCAACTTCCATTCAACCCAACACGGCTCATCTACTGTTTGGTGATTATAATCAATCTGGACTTCTATGGAAAAGTACCTCCTCCGGCTATGCCTTCCCAGACCCTTCTGAATCAACCTTCTCTAGAGCGAGTATTGCCTTACTGGACGGAATGTCTGTATTGAACATGCTGCAAATGTGTACAGTAAATAACAGACGAAATCGAACCCTGGACCTCCTTTTCGTAAATGAAGAAGCTTCTATTAACTGCACCGTTTCAGAAGCCCTTGAGCCGTTAGTTGCTTGTGACGCACACCATCCTCCTCTTCTAGTAACGCAGATCTGTCCCCAGTTAGTTGCCTATGACGAAATGCTAGATGTCAGGGAGTTAAATTTTTCAAAAACTGATTTCAATAGGCTCCACAACTCACTGCAGGCAATCGATTGGGAGACTTTGCTAAATTCCGCGATCGATGTAGATGTTGCCGTAGAAAAACTTTCACTGGTCCTAAAACAACTTTTCAAACTACATGTTCCCGCACCACGTCCCCGACCAAAACCAGCGTGGTCCAATCGTCAATTACGTAAACTGAAAAGACTGCGAGCAGCTGCACTTCGGCATTACACCAGCCGACGAAACCCCTTCACAAAACGAGAGTTTCTTGAAGCCAGCAACAGTTACAAGGCATATAATCGCTTTCTCTATTCAAGACACGTCGCACAAACCCAATCGAACCTGAAACAAAATCCAAAGCAGTTTTGGTCTTTCGTTAACGGGAAACGTAAAGAAAATGGGCTTCCTTCCAGTATGTTCCTTGCAAATGAAACATCAAGTACCCCAAGCGGCATCTGTGACCTATTTGCGCAGCATTTCTCAAGTGTGTTTAAAAAAGTCTCGGCCAACTCCACTCAGATGGAATATAGTCTTCAGGATGTCCCTCATGATGTAATTAATTTAGGCATTATTCAATTTACTGACGAAGATATTCTAACTGCTATGAGAAAGCTAAAGTCTTCAACATCGGCAGGACTAGATGGTATTCCTTCCATTATAATCAAAAGATGCGCAAGCGCATTATGTACGCCTTTAAGACTAATTTTTAACCAATCGCTGTCGCAATCAACGTTCCCCGTCTGTTGGAAAAAATCAGTTATGTTTCCGGTTTTTAAAAAAGGTGATAAGCAAAATGTTGCAAACTATCGTGGCATAACTTCACTCTGCGCTGGCTCAAAGTTATTTGAAATATTAGTAGGAAATGTGCTGTTTCGCGAGACCAGAGCATATATATCGAAGGACCAACATGGCTTTTTTCCTGGTAGATCGACAACTACTAATCTAGCCCAATTCACTTCGCTCTGTATTAAAAATATTGAACTTGGATCTCAGGTCGATACTGTATACACGGATCTCAAGGCTGCATTCGATCGTGTAGATCACTCTCTTCTACTGGCAAAGATGAAGCGGCTGGGCGCTTCGGATTATTTTATAGGGTGGCTTAAATCATATCTCGTAAATCGTTCTCTGTGTGTAAAATTAGGAAATAACGAGTCATACAGTTTCATCAACTTGTCGGGAGTGCCTCAAGGGAGCAATCTAGGACCGTTGCTTTTTTCGTTGTTTTTCAATGACGTTTGTTTTGTTATACCTCCTGGGTGTAGACTTATATATGCCGATGATCTCAAACTGTTTCTTATTGTGCGGTCAATAGAAGATTGCAAGGAACTACAGAAACACTTAGATGCTTTTTGTTGTTGGTGTAATCGCAACTTGCTGGCTCTCAGCGTGTCCAAATGCTCCATAATATCTTTTACACGTAGAAAAAATCCAATACTGTGGAACTACACCATTTCCGGGGAATCGCTAGAGAGAATGACAGTTATCAGAGACCTCGGTGTACTTCTGGACTCACAACTGACATTCAGAAATCATTACTCTCATGTTACAGCACAGGCAAATAGAAATCTCGGTTTCATTATAAGAATCGCCAAAGAGTTCACTGATCCATATTGTTTGCGGGCACTCTACTTTTCACTTGTGCGATCTGTCTTGGAAGCTTCAGCACCCATTTGGTGTCCTTACACAAGCATTTGGATCAACCGAATAGAAGCAGTGCAGGCAAGATTCCTCCGTTTTGCTCTTAGAACTCTGCCGTGGCGTAACCCAACAGAGCTACCACCGTACATCGATCGCTGTCGTCTGCTCGATATGGAAACCCTAGCCAAAAGGCGGAACACATTTAGAGCAGTATTTGTTGGGAAGATATTAACTGGCCAAATAGATGCTCCAGATATTCTCTCACAAATAAATGTCAATGTGCCCCCGAGAAGTCTCAGATCGCATAACTTTTTAAGACTCGAGTTTCAACGCACCGAGTACGGTCAAAACGAACCCATTAGGGCGATGTGTAATGTTTTTAATAGTGTTTATGGCCATTTTGACTTTTCTTTATCTTGTGATGTTTTCAAAAATAGACTAAGAAGGTTGACTTAGATTTTAAGATTCATTTTTTGTAATATTTGTATTTTTTATTTATGTAATGCTGTGTACTATGTTATTATATTTTTTTGTAATGTGAATCCATTGTAATCAGGTGTGAATATATGAAAAGATAATGGGTTTTTACGCCCATTTGAGGATTGCTTCTGAAGTATATCCTGAAATGGGCTTTTCCCATTCAACTACATTTCATGTAGACCAACATAGGTCAGATGAAAAATAAGAATAAATAAATAAATAAATAAATTGCTCTAAAAACCGACCTTTTAACGGAGGCCCGGAGGGCCGAGTGACATATACCATTCGATTCAGTTCGTCGAGTTCGGCAAATGTATGTGTGTGTATGTATGTGTGTATGTATGTATGTGTGAGTATGTGCGTATGTGTGTGTGTAAGTTACCAAAAATGTCACTCATTTTTCTCAGAGATGGCTGAACCGATTTTGACAAACTTAGTCTCAAATGAAAGGTGCAGCGTTCCCATGGGCTGCCATTGAATTTCTAATGGATCCGACTTCCGGTTCCGGAATTACAGGGTGATGAGTACGAACACGCAGAAAATGTCGATTTTAATAAATTCTGCAATGAATGCATAAAGGTGAAATTGTTTCGAAAATATGACCACAACTGCTTCGATTTGTAGTATGAGGTCACTAACATCCATTCAATGTCTATTTGGCCACATTGGCCACCATCATCGGTTCCGGAAGCCCCGGCGGAAGTATCTAAATTCAGAATAACAGTCACATCGGTTTCTCGGAGATGGCTAGACCGATTCGACTAAACTTGGCCTCAAATGAAAAGTATTGCGTCCCCGTAAATGGCTATTTAATTTCATCCCGATCCGACTTCCGGTTCCGGAGTTATAGGTTGTGGCGTGCGATCACATAGCAAATTGTGATTCAAACCGATACTTCGATGAAAGCAAAAAAGGTAAAAATTTCGCTAAAATGTCTCTCAAACAACTTAAATTTGCTGTTCTAGGTCACCGACTGCCAACCAAACTTTCGTTTACTACATTGACCACCATAGACGGTTCCGGAAGTGCCCGGGAATGGCCGCTTTTCTTTCAAAATTTACGAACTCACATCAGTTTTCCGGAAATGGTTCGGCCGATTTTCACAAACTTAGTCCTAAATGATAGCTATAATATCCCCACAGATGTTTATAAAATTTCGTACGGATCGCTTATATGGGGCCGGAAATATAGACTAAATCGTCCGGTCACATATGAAATTCCTATATAAGCCGGAACTCAAATTTTTTTTCAAAGGGGGGACCCCATGAAATTTCAGAAATCGAATGCGTATTTTTGATGCCAAACATCTTTAAAATGCATGAAACGTCGAGATTTTAAGTTATCTCTAAAAATTTTTTTTGTGAAAATCGACTTTTTGGGACTTTGCCGATTTCGCACCTTTTTTCAGTTCAATATTACCGTGGCTGTTTTTTCTTCTTCAAAATTTTGGAACTCGAATAATGATTTATTTTCCTGTATATAGTTGTCATGTGATGTACAATAATAAAATGTAATATATGCATTTAAAAGCTTTTAATGAATATAAACAACGCACACATTCTCGTGATTCATGATTGAGAAAGGCACAATTGCACCGCTAGGTGGATTAAAATAGGTTTTTCAGTTCAATATTACCGTGGCTGTTTTTTCTTCTTCAAAATTTTAGAACTCGAATAATGATTTATTTTCCTGTATATAGTTGTCATGTGATGTACAATAATAAAATGTAATATATGCATTTAAAAGCTTTTAATGAATATAAACAACGCACACATTCTCGTGATTCATGATTGAGAAAGGTACAATTGCACCGCTAGGTGGATTAAAATAGGTTTTTAACTAACCGAACACATCAACATGACTAAAAAGCTAAAAGGCTATTTGTTTTGATTTCCTTGCATTTTAAGTCTGCCTACTGCTATAGGGAATAGGTTTTCTATCTTCTCTATGCTCTAGACTGCGAATTAAAAAAATCAGGTTTATATTATTAGGGAATCCCATAGAATACAGCACGAATATTATATTATTAAATATTACATTACATGAGCATTTTACGTTGCTTGAGCATGTTCCATCATCATACATCGAATGATTTCAAGAGTGCGCGTAATTCAGTTACAACTATTTTCCAAACGGCGACAGAAATTGAAATACAATTTTCCTCAAACAATCTTCGGTTAGCAATTAAGTCAATTTTAATAGGTAATGTATTTGAACTGTAATATTGAATTCAAGACATGCATTGTGGAGAATTTAACACTTCCTTTGCCAGACTTGATGACAATAATTTTCGAAACTGACTGTCATCGAGAGATTTCAGTCAAGCTGAACCGAAACCAAATGAGCAAAAGAGCAAAAGGACAAAACATTTTTCCGCAAAGGCACTCACGTAGTATGACTGACAGTATATGTTGTGTGTGGTACGAGTTGAGATACTCAGACAGTGTAACGCATGCTGAACATAAACCGGCAACCCTGTGCGTGCGCACTCATGCTGAGTGCACCCCACCATCTTTGCATCCGCCATTATCACATCCTCTTTCAGCATCCAACCATCAAGCAGGTAAGACGTGCAGAAGCACAGCCAGCTGGGTGGTCCCTTTTCTAGTAGCGCTTGGGATTTCACAATGGCGATCCTGCCAGGTGTTGCATTTTTTTCCTTGCAACACAAATTCCGAATAAAATTTTTTAATAACTAAACTCTAACGGATGAACAGGGACCACTCAGAACCGAAAATGCGGAATACATAGTGAAAGTGGAATTTAAGTGCGAACAATGGAAAAAGCATAGATGCTTCGAAAATTAGGTTAGGTTGCGAAAAAACAATCGTATTATTCAGGAGCTGGACTAGCCAAACGCACTGGTCTAAACATTCATGACGAGCAGGTCAATAGCACTGCGCTAAGTAGGCCGTAAGATTCCGCAGGGCGGGTCGGAAGACCGCGCAGAGCGGGTCGGAAGACAGCGCAGAGCGGGTCGGAAGACCGCGCAGAGCGGGTCGGAAGACCGCGCAGAGCGAGTCGGGAGACCGCGCAGAGCGGGGCGGGGGACCGCGCAAAGCGGGTCGGGAGACCGCGCAGACCGGGTCGCGAGACCGCACAGAACGGGTCGAAAGACCGCGGAAAACAGGTTAAAAAAAACCGTGCAAAGAGGGTTGAAAAAACCGCGCTGACTGTAGTGAAAACCCATTCAGGAAGTCGTGCTATAATAGAAAGTGAAGCGGATCTTAGAATCGCGCTCCAGAATAAGCACCAATAAATTAATTGCGATTATTTTCCATATAACTTTACAGATAACAAAAAGTAAGCGTACAAACTAGAACCAAGGAAAATGTCGAACGCGGGCAAGTATGTTCGTCGCATTGCCGACTCAGAATCGGACGATGACGTGTGCGGCCAAATCGCCGAAAGCCGAACTGACGTGGTGAAAACCGAGCAGTGATAACGAGGGATCGTCTGGCGACGAAGATAACAGAACAGATAAGGTGGAAGGTATATATAACTCGAGCAATGAGCACCTAGACCACTGCCCAACCCCTCGCCAATCCCAGAAACGACAACGCTAGGGATATCAGCAGATCGCATCAACGCTGATCGGATTGACCGCATGGAGAAGATAATCGCGAACATAAACAACACTCTGAGCCGGTTCCAAACCGGTCCAATACTGAATGACGAAGCCGATAAAAGCTGGAAGTTTTCGAATGACGTAGATCAACGTAGCAGCGGCGAATGCTCCTCCTCAAGCATTCGATGGGAGCAGCTCGATGCAATAATCGAGTACACTAGCGCAAAGCAAAACATAAGCAAGGAGTTAAAACAGAGTCTCCTGGAACTCCGAAAAACTGTTCGTGTCGCAAGACAGAAATAGCAGGCTTATGCCAAGAGGGTGGAAGGTCGGGAGAAGTCCGACAGAGAAACCCAGACAGTGGCCTCCAAGAGGGAGGGAAAAGAGAAGGTCGATACGGGCACTCAGATAGTGGCCTTCACCTTCTACGGAGCAGCCACGTCGCTCGAAGCGGCGGCCGAGTTCCCCTCGAAGGGAAAAGGCAAGGGTAAGGGCAATCGCAAGACGTCGTCGAACGCGAAGCGCCCTAGGAAGTCGCCAGGCGAGGGTGAAAAAACCGACACCACACGGCGTGTAACCGTTAAGGCCAAACGCCGTCTGGCTGAGGTAAGCGAGGGCGAGAGTGACCTCGCTGAGCAGAGCGTTGGTACCAGCAAGCCGGCGCGACCGGGGCAGGGGGACCCAAACCCCTGGACGCTGGTCACCAAGAAAAAGCCGGCACCGACACCGGAGGTACCGCGGCCCGCGAAGAAGGCCAAGTACAGAGGCGAGGCCTTGTGGTTGAAAACCGACAAAAAAGGACAAATATGCCGATGTCCTAAAGTCGATGAAGGCGGCCGAAAGCCTTTCGGCCCTTGGGCAAGATGTGCGTAGCGTGAGACGCACCAACACGGGAGAAATGCTTCTGGTGCTGAAGCGAGGCGCACAATCTAGTGCGGTATACAAGGCCTTGGCCCAAGAGGTCCTTGGTGAGGGCGCCCAAGTCAGGTCGCTAGGGGCGGAAATGACTTTCCAGTGCAAGCATCTGGACGAGTTCACGACCGCAGAAGACGTCGTCGCAGCCGTTAAGGAACATTGCGACGTCACAATCGAGCGGGCCTCTGTGCGATTGAGAGATGGACCCTCTGGCACTCAAGTAGCCTACCTCAGGCTACTGAAGGCGGATGCCAAAAAGGTAACCGAGAAAGGGAAGCTGAAGATCGGCTGGTCGGTATGCCCTATTAGCATACCCCAGCCGCCTTCAGTGGATAGGTGCTATCGGTGCCTTGAGTCCGGCCACAAAGCCTACGAGTGCAAGGGCATAGATAGGAGCGAACTATGTCGTCGCTGCGGCGAGGAGGGACATAAAGAGCGGGGTTGCACTAAGACACACAAGTGCCTTATCTGCACCGCTAAGAAGCAAGCCCATAAACATGCTATGGGCGGACCTTCGTGTCCCTTCGGTGAGTTAAACAAGAAGAAGCCGTGAACGTCACACAGCTAAATCTTAACCATTGTGCAGCAGCCCAACAGCTGCTGTGGCAGTCGGTCTCGGAGTCGAGGACAGATGTCGCCCTCTTATCAGACCCGTACCGCATCCCTACCGGCAACGGCAATTGGGTGTCGGACGGGTCTGGAGTGGTGGCAATCTGTACAACGAGACGGTTCCCGGTTCAAGAGGTAAAACACCCCTCCGCCGAGGGTGTTGCGATTGCCAAGATCAATGGTGTGTTCTATTGCAGCTGCTACGCCCCACCAAGGTGGCCAATAGAACAGTTCAACCAGATGATCGACAGGCTCTCGTCGGACCTAGTGTGCCGGAAACCGGTAGTCATAGCGGGAGACTTCAACGCTTGGGCAGTGGAGTGGGGCGGCCGCTGTACAAATAGCAGGGGTCAAGCGCTAATGGAGGCGCTTGCGAAACTCGATACTGTGCTAGCTAATAATGGCTCCGCTAGTACATTCCGTAGAAACGGAGTGGAGGCGTGGATTGACGTAACATTTGCCAGCCCGAGTCTGGTTCCAGGCAAGGAATGGAGGGTAGACGAAGGCTACACTCATAGCGATCCTTTAGCAATCCGCTTTAGGATCAACTATGGTGTGCAGCATCCGTGGGCGGGAGATCCCTGTCAGGTACGCGGGTGGAAGTCCAATCACTTCGACAGCGAAGCTTTCACCGCGGCCCTGGGACTGAAGGCCAACACCGACAGTCTAAGCGGGGATGCGCTGGTAGCTGTTCTATCACGCGCGTGCGACGCCACTATGCCGAGAAAAACACTGCCAAGAAACGGTAGATGCCCGGTATACTGGTGGAATGCCGAGATTGCAGCTCTACGGTCAGCCTGCCTCAGAGCTAGACGTAGGATGCAAAGAGCTCGCACCGAGGATGCAAGAGAGAACCGCCGTGAAGTGTTTCGAGCTGCGACATTGGCTCTTAACAAGGCCATTAAAAGCAGCAAGAGAGCGTGTTTCGACAACCTGTGTGAGAGTGCCAACGCGAATCCGTGGGGTGACGCCTACAGGATTGTGATGGCTAAGACCAAAGGGGGCTCCTCACCCCCAGAACGGTCTCCGGACCGGTTGGCAACGATTATCGAAGTATTCTTCCCGTCTCGAGCCACAAGCCCCTGGCCACCTGCACTACGAGACAGTGCGGGCACGGCCGAAATGGTGGCTCCAGTGACGAACGAAGAACTACTCGCAGTGGCTAAATCCCTAGCAATGAACAAAGCTGCAGGGCCGGATGGAGTTCCAAACAACGCACGCAAGGCAGCGATCATAGCGAACCCGAACATGTTCAGGCTAGCTATGCAGAGATGCCTTGACGAGTGCCGTTTCCCCGATAGATGGAAAAGGCAGAAAGTGGTGCTGTTGCCGAAGCCCGGGAAGCCGCCAGGCGACCCATCGGCGTACAGACCAATCTGTCTGATCGACACTAACCCAACCCCGTACGCGGTAGGTACGGACGGTCTGTCAAGCAACCAGTTTGGCTTTCGGAAGGGTAAGTCCACAGTGGACGCTCTCAACTCAGTGATAAAGACTGCCGAGATAGCGATCCAACGAAAAAGGCGAGGTATTCGATACTGTGCGTTAGTGACACTTGACGTGAAGAACGCATTCAACAGCGCAAGCTGGGATGCCATCGCGCTCTCGTTACACCGGCTTAGCCTACCGGTGCGTCTGTACCGGATCCTGGAAAGTTACTTCCAAAACCGCGTACGAGACCGATGCCGGTCAGAAAAGGGTTCCGATTACCGCCGGAGTCCCGCAGGGCTCGATCCTAGGCCCGGTGCTATGGAACCTCATGTATGACGGGGTTCTGAGACTGAAGTTCCCTCCTGGAGTCAAGATCGTCGGCTTTGCTGACGACGTAACCTTGGAGGTCTACGGGGAGTCAATTCCTGAGGTAGAACTAACCGCAGAACACGCGATCAGCACGGTGGAGGAATGGATGAGCGCGACAGGCCTGGAGCTCGCTCATCATAAGACAGAGGTAGTTATCGTCAACAACCGCAAGTCGGCACAACATGCAGTTATCCATGTGTTTGCTGTGTTTTCGACTGTTTATGTTTTATTTCTTTAGGTTAGGTATCGGCGTTTCAGTCTGTTGTTTAATAAAGAACTCCTGTATGTTCTCTTCTTCCGACGTTTCGGTCCTTATTGGACCTTTCTCAAGGAATCTGCGAATTTTATTGTGTCCATTAAGCTATTCTAAATGACAATTCAAAAAACTTTTACCGAAATTTTGGTGTTCTCTTGTCGGTTAGTTCTTGCTAAACGCATAGCTGTCAGGTTCTGCCTAACTGTAGAGTGAATCGGTACATTATCATAAAGTTGGCTAGTCTTACGATCCTAATTTTATCGTGCACTTACGTTTCTGGTTTCGGCTTATGAAACCCCTCGTCGTGCGAAAACTGTTTAAATCAATCATATAATTTTGGACCACGATTGGCGTCACTGCACAACTTTATCAAGATGTCCGTTTACTCAGATTGTGTGTATGTTATGTCGTGTTGTTATTCGGTGTAGTTGGTGTGTGTGTGTGATCTCGCTCATCTGCTTGCTAGTTTTTCTCTCCCTATCTGTTTTGATTCTCTCTTCTCAACGAATTTAGCAGTCCGGCATATACAGCATGCAAGTTGTCCGTGTCTGTCCGTTTGTTTACTGTATGTTGTGTGTTGTTGATGTGGCAGCTTTCCAGTATGGGTAGGCAAGACGGTTGGTGTGTTTTATCTATTACTTTTGCTCTGTCCAACTGGAAGTTGTGATTGAAAGCGGCGGCGTGATCGACTAGTGCTGTCTTCTCTCGTATGCTCATGATGGCTGCATCGTCGTTTGTGTAACCCGCTTCTGGTAGTGTGTGAAGTTTTTTGAGGTTTGATCTGTGTCCGGATATTCTTATCTTTAGTTTTGTTTTGGTCATCCCAACATAACATGCCTCACATCCATCACAGTCTATTTTGTACACAACATTGCTCTGTTCTTCCGGGGCCGTTTTCTCTTTTACCGGCGGCAAAATAGAGCCGATTGTTTTTTTGTGCTTGCTGGCAATATGTACGCTAGGGAATTCTTTCTGCAGTATGTTTGCTAGTTGTTGCGTTAACCCGTTAACGTTTGTGAGTGAGTGAAATGTTTTGCTGCAATTCTCTTCCATTTCACTCACTTCCATAGCTGTATCTTTTCTTGCTTTCTCTCCTACTCGATTTAGAATTCTGCTGATCAAGGATTTTGGATAATCATTAATTTGCAGATGCTTTCTAATGACCCGGTTTGATTCTTCGCGGGTAGCAGCAGGGGAGAAGTGCTTTACTCGTTTGGCGAAGTTGAATGCCACGTTGATTTTATTGTGCATTGGGTGAAATGAGTGATAATTTAAGAATCGGCCGGAGGCAATAGTTTCATATACCATTCTGTTATTACCGATTGGTTGGCCTGCCGTATCAGTGTCATATCTAGGAACGGGAGTCGTTTGTCCTGCTCTATTTCTGATGTGAACTGGATGTTTTTATGTTGTTCGTTGAACATGTTTTTTACGGGTTCAACTTGATCGGCCGGCAAGGACAGAAACAGATCGTCGACATACTTTTTGAGATATGGTATTGGAATATTTGTTGAAATTATTGCATCGTCCAGGAGGTCTTCCATAACAAGGTCTGCAATTATTGGCGATAGTGGATTTCCCATCGCAGTGCCAAATTTTTGCTTGTAGTAACAGCCATCGAAAAAGGAGTAACTACAGTCAATACAGAACTCGCTAATTTCTATGAATATGTCAAGGCAAATTGTCGTGTGCTTTTTTATATCATCCCAGTGTTTGATGATGCTTTTTTCTGACTAGTTCTTTGGGAACTGAAGTAAATAGGGCGACGACATCAAATGATACCATTATATGACCATCCGGCAGGGTGATATTGTTGATGAACTCACAGAATTGAAACGAGTCTTTTATGCTGTAGTTGCTGGAGAATGATTTTTGAATGATTGTTGCGACGTACTTTGATAGTTCGTACGATGGTGACGTCATGCAGGGTACGACCGGTCTTAGAGGTAGGTCAGATTTGTGTGCTTTTGGTTGTCCATATATTTTAGGGCATACTGCTTTGTAGGTACGTAGCTTGAGTGCGGTTCGATAATCGATCATCCCTAGGTTTTGTAGGCGGCGAACAATTTCATTGTTTTTCGTCTGGAAACTGTTCGTTGGGTCTTTCTCCACTTTGTCGTACGTATTGGTATCTTCTAGCAGCAGTTTCATTTTAGCATTATAGTCTTCTTTGTGCATCACCACTGTTCGATTGCCCTTATCTGCTTTCAACACTAAGAGTTCCGGATGCTGTTTGAAGAAATATTTTGTTTTGACCTCTGCTTCTCTGTACATCGTCAGCTCCGGGTCGCTTCTATTGCCATAATTTTGTTGGTTTATGAAATTTTGAATTTTGTTTGCGACCGCGCAACGAGTTCGATCTTGGACTTCGGTGTTGCTGCTTGTTTTCACTATGGATTCCACGTCGGCTAAGAGATGGAACATAGGTGTTTCAATCAGAGTCGTATAAGGAAGCGCAAACTTGTGTCCTAGACTAAGTAACAGCTCAACTTCTTTGGGAAGGGTGACCTTTGAGGTGTTAAGGAGCGCTTTTGAGTTGAGCGACGGTTGGTTTTCTGAGCATCTGTCTACTGTTTTCTGCCACAATCGTTGGTATTTTCCCTCTGTCCTTTTCTGACCATTCTCAGTGTTGATTTTATGAAATTTACTTTGCGCGCCGAAGAACGATGTGCACATTTCATCTGGGAGGGTTTGTTTGATAACCATCGCGAGATTCTGTTGTTGGGTACGCAGTAGGCTTAACTTGTAGAATGTTTGTTTAATTTCTAGGTTTAGAATTGTCTTTTTGAATGAGTTGACACTATTCTCGAGTTTCTTTAGATACGGACTACGATCTTCTAGTATTCCGAACAGGCATTTGAATGAGTTTTGTATATGCGCTGGGTATACTCCGTTTTTTCTGCAGCGGATCAGGAAGTCTTTTCTCACAACCATGTTGCTTAGCTTACGGTTGTGGTCCGCGTATTCTTTACATTGTGCTGTAGTCTTGGGCCCGAATTCTCGATTGATTTTACAGAAAAATCCTGCCATTCATATAGTTTGCTGTGTTTTCGACTGTTTATGTTTTATTTCTTTAGGTTAGGTATCGGCGTTTCAGTCTGTTGTTTAATAAAGAACTCCTGTATGTTCTCTTCTTCCGACGTTTCGGTCCTTATTGGACCTTTCTCAAGGAATCTGCGAATTTTATTGTGTCCATTAAGCTATTCTAAATGACAATTCAAAAAACTTTTACCGAAATTTTGGTGTTCTCTTGTCGGTTAGTTCTTGCTAAACGCATAGCTGTCAGGTTCTGCCTAACTGTAGAGTGAATCGGTACATTATCATAAAGTTGGCTAGTCTTACGATCCTAATTTTATCGTGCACTTACGTTTCTGGTTTCGGCTTATGAAACCCCTCGTCGTGCGAAAACTGTTTAAATCAATCATATAATTTTGGACCACGATTGGCGTCACTGCACAACTTTATCAAGATGTCCGTTTACTCAGATTGTGTGTATGTTATGTCGTGTTGTTATTCGGTGTAGTTGGTGTGTGTGTGTGATCTCGCTCATCTGCTTGCTAGTTTTTCTCTCCCTATCTGTTTTGATTCTCTCTTCTCAACGAATTTAGCAGTCCGGCATATACAGCATGCAAGTTGTCCGTGTCTGTCCGTTTGTTTACTGTATGTTGTGTGTTGTTGATGTGGCAGCTTTCCAGTATGGGTAGGCAAGACGGTTGGTGTGTTTTATCTATTACTTTTGCTCTGTCCAACTGGAAGTTGTGATTGAAAGCGGCGGCGTGATCGACTAGTGCTGTCTTCTCTCGTATGCTCATGATGGCTGCATCGTCGTTTGTGTAACCCGCTTCTGTTAGTGTGTGAAGTTTTTTGAGGTTTGATCTGTGTCCGGATATTCTTATCTTTAGTTTTGTTTTGGTCATCCCAACATAACATGCCTCACATCCATCACAGTCTATTTTGTACACAACATTGCTCTGTTCTTCCGGGGCCGTTTTCTCTTTTACCGGCGGCAAAATAGAGCCGATTGTTTTTTTGTGCTTGCTGGCAATATGTACGCTAGGGAATTCTTTCTGCAGTATGTTTGCTAGTTGTTGCGTTAACCCGTTAACGTTTGTGAGTGAGTGAAATGTTTTGCTGCAATTCTCTTCCATTTCACTCACCTCCATAGCTGTATCTTTTCTTGCTTTCTCTCCTACTCGATTTAGAATTCTGCTGATCAAGGATTTTGGATAATCATTAATTTGCAGATGCTTTCTAATGACCCGGTTTGATTCTTCGCGGGTAGCAGCAGGGGAGAAGTGCTTTACTCGTTTGGCGAAGTTGAATGCCACGTTGATTATATTGTGCATTGGGTGAAATGAGTGATAATTTAAGAATCGGCCGGAGGCAATAGGTTTCATATACCATTCTGTTATTACCGATTGGTTGGCCTGCCGTATCAGTGTCATATCTAGGAACGGGAGTCGTTTGTCCTGCTCTATTTCTGATGTGAACTGGATGTTTTTATGTTGTTCGTTGAACATGTTTTTTACGGGTTCAACTTGATCGGCCGGCAAGGACAGAAACAGATCGTCGACATACTTTTTGAGATATGGTATTGGAATATTTGTTGAAATTATTGCATCGTCCAGGAGGTCTTCCATAACAAGGTCTGCAATTATTGGCGATAGTGGATTTCCCATCGCAGTGCCAAATTTTTGCTTGTAGTAACAGCCATCGAAAAAGGAGTAACTACAGTCAATACAGAACTCGCTAATTTCAATGAATATGTCAAGGCAAATTGTCGTGTGCTTTTTTATATCATCCCAGTGTTTGATGATGCTTTTTCTGACTAGTTCTTTGGGAACTGAAGTAAATAGGGCGACGACATCAAATGATACCATTATATGACCATCCGGCAGGGTGATATTGTTGATGAACTCACAGAATTGAAACGAGTCTTTTATGCTGTAGTTGCTGGAGAATGATTTTTGAATGATTGTTGCGACGTACTTTGATAGTTCGTACGATGGTGACGTCATGCAGAGTACGACCGGTCTTAGAGGTAGGTCAGATTTGTGTGCTTTTGGTTGTCCATATCCGGTAAAAGTTTTTTGAATTGTCATTTAGAATAGCTTAATGGACACAATAAAATTCGCAGATTCCTTGAGAAAGGTCCAATAAGGACCGAAACGTCGGAAGAAGAGAACATACAGGAGTTCTTTATTAAACAACAGACTGAAACGCCGATACCTAACCTAAAGAAATAAAACATAAACAGTCGAAAACACAGCAAACTATATGAATGGCAGGATTTTTCTGTAAAATCAATCGAGAATTCGGGCCCAAGACTACAGCACAATGTAAAGAATACGCGGACCACAACCGTAAGCTAAGCAACATGGTTGTGAGAAAAGACTTCCTGATCCGCTGCAGAAAAAACGGAGTATACCCAGCGCATATACAAAACTCATTCAAATGCCTGTTCGGAATACTAGAAGATCGTAGTCCGTATCTAAAGAAACTCGAGAATAGTGTCAACTCATTCAAAAAGACAATTCTAAACCTAGAAATTAAACAAACATTCTACAAGTTAAGCCTACTGCGTACCCAACAACAGAATCTCGCGATGGTTATCAAACAAACCCTCCCAGATGAAATGTGCACATCGTTCTTCGGCGCGCAAAGTAAATTTCATAAAATCAACACTGAGAATGGTCAGAAAAAGACAGAGGGAAAATACCAACGATTGTGGCAGAAAACAGTAGACAGATGCTCAGAAAACCAACCGTCGCTCAACTCAAAAGCGCTCCTTAACACCTCAAAGGTCACCCTTCCCAAAGAAGTTGAGCTGTTACTTAGTCTAGGACACAAGTTTGCGCTTCCTTATACGACTCTGATTGAAACACCTATGTTCCATCTCTTAGCCGACGTGGAATCCATAGTGAAAACAAGCAGCAACACCGAAGTCCAAGATCGAACTCGTTGCGCGGTCGCAAACAAAATTCAAAATTTCATAAACCAACAAAATTATGGCAATAGAAGCGACCCGGAGCTGACGATGTACAGAGAAGCAGAGGTCAAAACAAAATATTTCTTCAAACAGCATCCGGAACTCTTAGTGTTGAAAGCAGATAAGGGCAATCGAACAGTGGTGATGCACAAAGAAGACTATAATGCTAAAATGAAACTGCTGCTAGAAGATACCAATACGTACGACAAAGTGGAGAAAGACCCAACGAACAGTTTCCAGACGAAAAACAATGAAATTGTTCGCCGCCTACAAAACCTAGGGATGATCGATTATCGAACCGCACTCAAGCTACGTACCTACAAAGCAGTATGCCCTAAAATATATGGACAACCAAAAGCACACAAATCTGACCTACCTCTAAGACCGGTCGTACCCTGCATGACGTCACCATCGTACGAACTATCAAAGTACGTCGCAACAATCATTCAAAAATCATTCTCCAGCAACTACAGCATAAAAGACTCGTTTCAATTCTGTGAGTTCATCAACAATATCACCCTGCCGGATGGTCATATAATGGTATCATTTGATGTCGTCGTTTACTTCAGTTCCCAAAGAACTAGTCAGAAAAAAGCATCATCAAACACTGGGATGATATAAAAAAGCACACGACAATTTGCCTTGACATATTCATAGAAATTAGCGAGTTCTGTATTGACTGTAGTTACTCCTTTTTCGATGGCTGTTACTACAAGCAAAAATTTGGCACTGCGATGGGAAATCCACTATCGCCAATAATTGCAGACCTTGTTATGGAAGACCTCCTGGACGATGCAATAATTTCAACAAATATTCCAATACCATATCTCAAAAAGTATGTCGACGATCTGTTTCTGTCCTTGCCGGCCGATCAAGTTGAACCCGTAAAAAACATGTTCAACGAACAACATAAAAACATCCAGTTCACATCAGAAATAGAGCAGGACAAACGACTCCCGTTCCTAGATATGACACTGATACGGCAGGCCAACCAATCGGTAATAACAGAATGGTATATGAAACCTATTGCCTCCGGCCGATTCTTAAATTATCACTCATTTCACCCAATGCACAATAAAATCAACGTGGCATTCAACTTCGCCAAACGAGTAAAGCACTTCTCCCCTGCTGCTACCCGCGAAGAATCAAACCGGGTCATTAGAAAGCATCTGCAAATTAATGATTATCCAAAATCCTTGATCAGCAGAATTCTAAATCGAGTAGGAGAGAAAGCAAGAAAAGATACAGCTATGGAGGTGAGTGAAATGGAAGAGAATTGCAGCAAAACATTTCACTCACTCACAAACGTTAACGGGTTAACGCAACAACTAGCAAACATACTGCAGAAAGAATTCCCTAGCGTACATATTGCCAGCAAGCACAAAAAAACAATCGGCTCTATTTTGCCGCCGGTAAAAGAGAAAACGGCCCCGGAAGAACAGAGCAATGTTGTGTACAAAATAGACTGTGATGGATGTGAGGCATGTTATGTTGGGATGACCAAAACAAAACTAAAGATAAGAATATCCGGACACAGATCAAACCTCAAAAAACTTCACACACTACCAGAAGCGGGTTACACAAACGACGATGCAGCCATCATGAGCATACGAGAGAAGACAGCACTAGTCGATCACGCCGCCGCTTTCAATCACAACTTCCAGTTGGACAGAGCAAAAGTAATAGATAAAACACACCAACCGTCTTGCCTACCCATACTGGAAAGCTGCCACATCAACAACACACAACATACAGTAAACAAACGGACAGACACGGACAACTTGCATGCTGTATATGCCGGACTGCTAAATTCGTTGAGAAGAGAGAATCAAAACAGATAGGGAGAGAAAAACTAGCAAGCAGATGAGCGAGATCACACACACACACCAACTACACCGAATAACAACACGACATAACATACACACAATCTGAGTAAACGGACATCTTGATAAAGTTGTGCAGTGACGCCAATCGTGGTCCAAAATTATATGATTGATTTAAACAGTTTTCGCACGACGAGGGGTTTCATAAGCCGAAACCAGAAACGTAAGTGCACGATAAAATTAGGATCGTAAGACTAGCCAACTTTATGATAATGTACCGATTCACTCTACAGTTAGGCAGAACCTGACAGCTATGCGTTTAGCAAGAACTAACCGACAAGAGAACACCAAAATTTCGGTAAAAGTTTTTTGAATTGTCATTTAGAATAGCTTAATGGACACAATAAAATTCGCAGATTCCTTGAGAAAGGTCCAATAAGGACCGAAACGTCGGAAGAAGAGAACATACAGGAGTTCTTTATTAAACAACAGACTGAAACGCCGATACCTAACCTAAAGAAGTTATCCATGTGGAAGAAGTCACGATCACTTCACAGCGAAGTCTGAAGTCTCTCGGAGTCATTATAGACGACAAGCTGACCTTCGGCAGCCATGTCGACTATACATGCAAGAGAGCGTCGACTGCTGTTGCGGCTCTATCGAGAATGATGTCCAACAGCTCAAAGGTGTGCGCCAGTAGACGTAGGTTACTGGCAGGCGTTGCCGTATCTATCCTCAGGTACGGCGGCCCGTCATGGTCAAGAGCACTGAGGGTAACCAGTTACCTACAGAAACTGGAGAGCACCTACCGCATGATGTGCCTCAGAGTGATATCTGCTTACCGCACGGTATCACACGATGCATCCTGCGTGATAGCGAGCATGATGCCAGTCGGGCTGGTCATTCGGGAAGATGAGGAGTGCTTTGAGCTACGTGGAAATAGGGGAGCCCGCGAGCGCACCAGGGTGACCTCGGTCGCCAGATGGCAGCGTGAGTGGGACAACTCCTCGAAAGGTAGGTGGACCCACCGGCTGATACCTAGCATATCGAGCTGGGTGGGAAGACCCCATGGGGAAGTTCACTTCTACCTGACACAATTCCTGTCAGGCCATGGCTGTTTCCGACAGTACCTCCACAGGTTCGGGCACGCGGAGGTCCCAGTCTGCCCGGACTGCACAGGTGTAGACGAAACTGCCGAACACATACTGTTCGTATGTCATAGGTTCGACGTCGAAAGAAGAGCAATGCTTGACGTCTGTGGCTGGGACACAACCCCTGATACCCTTATTCAGCGGATGTGTCAATCGGTGGAGAAGTGGAACGCAGTCTCGGCTGCTACCATCCAGATTGCCAGTAGGCTACAGGTAATCTGGCGAACCGAGCAGCAGACGACGGGCACGGCTAACTAGTGATTGGTTAGCTGGAGCGAAAAAGGCCAAGCGCAAAAAAGGGAGTGAATGGTCTGTTCATGCCGAGGCAGGTTTGGCGCAACGAATGGCAACCGCGTAAGGGGTAAACCCAGCCACTCCGAAGCAAGACAGAAGAGTGAGTGTATAGGCGTATAAGTGGACTGCCTCATGCCAAGACGGGAGGGTCGTAGCGTAGTATGTTGGGACTTAGCTATCGATACCTCATGGCGTGGCAGAGGAGTGAAAGGGTGAGCATCCAAGTCAGTCTCACACGGCATGTTAAGGGTGAGCACAAAAGTCAGCCTCACATGGTATGGTAGAGGCTAGCACAAAAGTCAGCCTAGCAAGGAATGAAAAAGATGAGCACACAAGTCAGCCTCGCATGGTATGTCAGAAGTGGGACCTAAGGAAAATGTCCCACATGGGATGCCAGGGGGAGTGACAAAGGTACAATAGAGTGGCACGATTGAGAGTGAATCAGGTGATAGGGTGAGCACCCAAGTCAGCCTTACATGGTATGGGTGGGGCGAACACAAAAGTAAGCCTAGCAAGGAATGAGTAAGGTGAGCACACAAGTCAGCCTCGCATGGAACGTAAAAGATGAGCACAAAAGTCAGCCTCATGTGGGAGTGTTTGAGAGTGAATCAAAGTGCGATTGAGAGAGCACCCAAGTAAGCCTCATACAGGATGTATGAACGCGTGAGTGAGAGTGAATGAGTACATTTAGTACAGCCATCCCCCCAGAAGTAATACCGAGAGGTAGTTCGTGGGAGGAATGATGGCGGAGCCCAATGGAGTTTAGTCGGTATTAATGGCTGGTCACCATTGGCGTGAGCATTCGAGCCCGACACGCCCCCAGTGCACCCCGTGTGGTAGATTGGACCCTACCAATAGCACGTGTACTGGGCTAGGACGTAAGGGACTTCTCGTTTGTAAAAAAAGCATTCGATGGGACCATTTGAAACCCTTTCCCAGTGGAATTGCGGCAAACAAGATTTGGGAGGAGTGGAACCGCTACGTTGAGAATTTTGAAATAGCGGCTTCCCTTAGTAATGTGATCGACCCCGTTTAAAGGACGCAGCTATTGTTCCTTTCCATGGGCGAGGAGTTACAAGGTATTGTAAAAGCTGCTAAGTTGCGCCCGAGCTTAGCGAACACAAGCTGCTACATGACATTCGTGGCGAACATTCAAAATTACTTGTGATCAATGACGGATACCGCCGCCGAACACGAAGCGTTCTCGAGAATGAGACAAGAGAACGGCGAATCTGCTGTTACATTCCATGCACGTTTAATGTGCAAAGTTCGTTCATGTAACTACAGTGTCGAAGACGAGGATAGGTTTGTACGAGCACAGCTCTTGACGGGCCTCAGAAACCGAGAACTGGTGAAACAAGCTAGGACATATGGTCACGATACGAACTTCATTGTTCAGTCAGCGGCGCGGAACGAAGCCTTCGAGTCCGAAAGCAGACAGCGAGACGAATCCAGCGTTTTGGAGCTCAGAAGTTGTTATAGATCATCATACGACCAACCGAATCGTAAGCGTCGAAGCGTAGGTGATAAAGGCAGTAGACAACCCTCAAAGAATCACCGCAATGATGAATCTAACCGGCGATCACAAGGAAAGGGCGTTTGAAATGCACCCGATGTTCTCTTTTCAATCACAGAAACGGACAATGTCCAGCAGTAAGTCGTAACTGTAACAAATGCGGTAAACGAGGCCACTATGCGGTGGCCTGTCGACAGAAACAAATCAACGTTATGCAGAGCAGGCAGAGCCACGACAGATCCCCGGACAAATCCGACGTGCCAGATGATGATAAGCAAGTATTAGTGATATGGGACTGTTACACGTTGGAAACATAATCAACCAGTGTGAGATACTGCAGAACGAAAACCATTTTCCAAAAATGCCACGAGTAAAGGTCCACTTTAGCATTGATAAAACCGTTCCACCCGTTAAAAGCGCATATTATAATATACCAGCAGCGTACAGGTAAGAAATGACAACAAAATACACAACATGTTGTAATATTAGCATAAATAATTCAGTAACCATAGCAACATAGAAACGTTGATAACATAACCGCCTTTTAATTACACCTATTCGATTTTTACAGAGAAGCGGCGCGGCATAGGCTACAAGAAATGGAAACGCAAGGAATAATCGAGAAAGTTACATCTGCTCCTAGTGGGATAAGTGGTATGTCCGCAGTGGTCAAAGGAAGAAATGACTTCCGCCTAGTGATAAATCGAGCGATTAATCGTGAATATTTCAGATTGCCTCTACTCGAAGAGATGAGGGTCAAGCTTTACGGAGCGATTTATTTTACGAAGCTTGACCTAAAAAATGCTTTTTACCACTTAGAACTGTCCGAAGAATCACGAGATTTGACCACTTTCTTGACGGAAGATGGCATGTACAGGTTCACTAGACTCATGTTTGGTGTAAACTGCGCGCCAGAAATATTCCAGCGCGAAATGACCAGAATCCTAAAAGATGTTTGCGATCATGTAATCGTATACATCGATGATTTTCTAATCTTTTCAGATACTTTAGAAGGACTTAAAGTAAACGTTGCGAAGGTATTGGAAATCTTGAGCCAAAACAATTTGATTTTAAACACAGCCAAGTGCGAGTTCGATAAGACCAGTATACAGTTTATAGGCCATAAGCTCGATGAAAGAGGATTCCATATCGACAACGAGAAAATAAAGAGCGTACGTAACTGCAGAGAGCCCACATGATTGTCAGAACTACGAAGTTTTTTAGGACTGGCCTCATATCTCAGTTCATATTTGAAAAACTTCGCCGACATCTCTAGTCCATGATGGGCTGCAACGACCTCCAAACAATGGTCGTGGGGACCGGAGCAGGCAAAAGTCTTTGAGACGGTCAGACAGAAAATTATTAATTGCACGCTATCGCTAGGATTCTTCTCAGAGCAAGATAAAACAATACTCTACACAGACGCCTCCCCCGTCGCGTTGGGAGCCGTTCTTGGGCAAGAAGGATCGAATCTTGCACCTCGCATAATAAGCTTCGCTTCAAAGTCCCCAACTTCTACCGAAAAAAAGTACGCCCAGAATCAACGGGAAGCATTGGGAGCGGTCTGGGCAGTGGAACACTTTTCCCACTTCCTGCTTGGCAGACACTTCACGCTACGAACAGATGCGCAGGGGGTAGCTTTTATTCTCAATAGATCAAAAGAGGATTCAAGGCGAGCTTTAACACGTGCTGATGGATGGGCTCTCAGGTTAAGCCCATATCGATACGATATCGAATATGTCCGTGGAGTTGAGAATATCGCCGATCCACCATCTAGGCTCTACAATGGTAAAGATGCAGCGTTCGATGAGGAAAATAGTCCATGGGAATTGGCAACTCTCGAAGCAAATTCAGTAGAATTCCTAACCGAGGAAGAAATTAAGAACGCTACAGATCAGGACGAAACTCTGCAAAAGGTAATGTGTGCATTAGAATCAGGAGTATGGCCTAAATGCTTGCGAAGGTACCACACGGTTGAAAAGGATCTATCCGTTCGGAATAGTATGGTTATTAAAACCGGCTGTGCAGTAGTACTCAAAACACTTCAGACACATGCCTTGGAAGTAGCACACGAGGGACACCCGTCAACCGCAAAAATGAAGAGTATAATGCGGCAACGCGTGTGGTGGCCAGGAATGCCTAAAGACATAACCACTTGGGTTGAATCGTGTAAAACATGTTGTGTCAACGGCAAACCGGAAAAGACGACGCCAATGGAAAGGGTGTTTATCCCAAAAACTGCCTGGGATACCGTAGCACTCGATTTCAATGGCCCCTACGTCAAGCTCGGAGGGATTCTCATTCTAGTAGTAGTCGACTACAAATCTCGATACGTCATAGCAAAACCTGTGAAATCAACCAGTTTTGAGCACACTAAAAAAATCCTCGATGAGGTCTTCGAGAAAGAAGGTTTCCCAAAGACCATTAAAACGGATAATGGACCTCCATTCAATGGTCAAGATTTCGCAAACTATTGCAAACAACGAGGCATTTCTACGATCTTTTCGACACCACTATTTCCGCAGCAAAACGGATTAGCCGAATGTTATATGAAATTGATTAACAAGGCTATGGCAGTGGCCACAACGGATAAAACAAGTTACGTCGAAGAATTGAGGAAAGCAGTGAACGCTAACAATGCGGCCGCCCACAGCATTACTAAAATTCCACCCGAAGAAGTGATGTACGGGTGTAAAATCAAACGCGGATTGCCTTTGCTTCAGCATGAAAAATCCGGTTTTGATGATGATCTTTTGCAACACAGAGACCGTGAAGCCAAACTTGCTGGCAAACAGCGTGAAGATGCTCGTCGTGGTGCTCGCCATTGCAGGGTTAAGCCGGGAGACGAAGTCGTAGTTGAACGGCACAACCGTTCAAAAGGTGATTCTCGTTTCTTCCCAACCAGGAACACGGTCATGGAGGAACGGAATGGCAGCCTTATTCTTAGGAATGAATATGGGAAGGTATCCAAGCGACACGTATCACAAACTAAAAAAGTCAAACCATGGCGTGATACACAAAACTACACTACCGCATTTAACGCAGATGGCCTAAAAACAGATGAGCCGCGATTGAAAATGTCGGAACGACCAAAGCGTGAGAAACGAACACCGTTGTTCCTAGACGATTACATCCGATCAATTTTTGATTCGACCGATAGTTAATTCACTGCAACTGAGAATAAAATAAATTTAAAAGTATACAATGCATTATTTTGTTCAATTTGACAAGCAAACTACACAAAACGTTTTCGTGGTTAGATCAGAGTCGATAAATCTAAATCGCGCCAGGATTGAATTTCAGACCAAGACGGATACAGGTGTGCACATTTTTTTTTCTGTGTGTGAGTTCGGTTGTCATTTTTCTTTGATGAAGCCAAAAAAACAAGAGGATATGAAGAAGAAAAGCACAAACAAATGACGTAGTGGGCCTTTCTGTTGCCATAAGTTTTCTTTCGGTTCGGTCATAGTTAATTTAATCGGTTTCTTCGAAGTAAAAAGTGTCCCTAAGTATTCTAATAGGTAGATCCGAGGTGAAGCTCGGCCTTTTCATCGTGCGCCAAAGAATCAGGATGCTCGTTCGTTCACTTCAAGGGCCCCGGCCGCCATGCTTAATTTTGCAAGTATTAAACTAATACACTCAAAAGTGTCAAATGTTCCCACCTTTCTCCCATCTTGATTTCAGACCGTTTAGCTACACGCTTACAAAAACTATTTAAAATCAAGTTCTTTTGACTTAATCTTGGAGTATTGTGGAATAAGATCAATTTAAGGTAAAGCGTGTTTGACGCTAGTTTTCCGTTTAACTACGGCAAAAATCACAACTCATTGATAGGTTGTTTACAACTCTAAAGTACCTTATTCCACAGAAGAGCTCAACTGAGTCGAATCTTTCGTTTCGTTTTTGGCAACACTAATAAGTGCGAAAGCGACGCAAAAGTTAGAAGTACTTAAATTTAAGTTACAAGAATTTATTCTTTGGGTTATTTTATTTTTCTGTGTATGTCTACTTATTATACAGTGCACATTGTTCAGTAGGTTTGTTTACTTTGCATGAACGATAGTAAGGTGTGCCATGAAATGTATTCACATTATATAAGTGCGACAGCGAATGCTTTTCTTTCATTTTCTTACTCTTCCTAAAATGGTAGGAAGATTGTGTATTTGTATGTATTTACACCATCCTTGGCCCCAATTGTGGTTCCTTATGAGATACAAAATGGAACTAAGCACGTGGTGCAGTACTTTGTCCTGATTGGATAAAGTTTAAATATTTAGTTATTGCTGACCCGGCCGCCATTATTAATTTAGCAAATAAGAAACCAACATCGAATAATCGCAAAAAAAAAGAAAAGATCCACCTTTCCATCCTACACCTTGGAACGGTAATCGCAAAATAGCGCAGTGACGCATCTCAGTGTGTAGAATCTGTTATGGTCGTTTATTGACATTTTCAAACTAACCCATCCCACACTATTAGGGCGGATTGTTGGCGAGTTACGGCAAGAAGCCTAGAACAAAGTTTCTATAGCCTTCTACTTGCCGACATGGGTTTAAACTCGCCAAGTCGCTATTTCGTTTACTGGAATGCAGCAGCACCTGCGAGTTACCAAGGGGCGATACAACAGGAAATTGCACTTACAGGGGAAACACTCTAAATTCGAGTTATTCATTTTATCGAAGTACTTGAGCAGTTTTTTTTTTGAGAAGAAGGCGGATGTGTGGTACGAGTTGAGATACTCAGACAGTGTAACGCATGCTGAACATAAACCGGCAACCCTGTGCGTGCGCACTCATGCTGAGTGCACCCCACCATCTTTGCATCCGCCATTAACACATCCTCTTTCAGCATCCAACCACCAAGCAGGTAAGACGTGCAGAAGCACAGCCAGCTGGGTGGTCCCTTTTCTAGTAGCGCTTGGGATTTCACATGTTGCTGTCTCAGTGTGAGAACTTACACGGAAAGAGAGTTGAATATGAGTGCTTGCTACCGTGTAGGAAGGTGTTCTGTGTACGGTTAACGAATGCAACACTGAGAACAATACACCGAAGACCCCTTTGGTGTATTTTGGTTGACCAAATGGGGGCAACAACACATATTTATTTATTTCGTTTAATAAACCGAAACTGTTAAAACATGCAACATTATTCCGCAGACATGGTCCCATAACCTTGGCTGGCTGAAGAAATCGGGTCGAAAAGCTGACAAAATTGGGGGCTGATAAAAACGGGGTTTCACTGTACTTCCTTCAGTCTTCTAGAGCAGTGTGCCTCAACGTGGGGGTAGGTTCGTGAAGTCGTTGCTGGGGGTTCGAGAAGAAAAATATATTTTACGAGTGCAGATTGAAATTTCATGACTTGTTTCCTAACAAACTAAAACGATGGTTTTTTACTGCCCGACGTTTCGGCCTTATGGTGTTAGCCTTTTCATTATTTGGTAGAATGTCGCTGTCCAACGATACGGTGTCTTGAAGCTATTTTTACATTCATGCATTTATATTGTATTGTACAGCTTATATGTACATAATAGTATTGGATAAAGATGGATGTCACTACTGCACTACTATAACGATTGTTTGCACATAACCTCGTTCGAACATAATATAAGCTGTGTTTGCTTTGGATAAAGATGGATGTCACTACTGCACTACTATAACGATTGTTTGCACATAACCTCGTTCGAACATAACCTCATATTGATAGCATACAAAATCTATGTTTATCTGTGGGTGTACGCAGCAACCCGGGGTGGTTTCTAAGGGGTCCGCGGTACGAAAAACGTTATGAACCGCTGTTCTAAAGCAAACAATTCTGAACAATTTTGTTGAAGATGCTAAACTTGTATCTCAAACTGAGTTATTTCCATAGCATAACTTATGTAACTATGTTTTGAATGCCGCAAGGTTCTACTGTATCGATTTTGTTAGCTATTTTCGGCAAATTTAAGAGCAAGAGAAACGAATGCAATGAAATTGAAAGACAGATAGGTATTCTTGCAGGCTTGCGAACCGTTAACATCAAATTCGACTGGCACCAAATTGTATACAATCACAACCAGCCGCAGGCACGGCTGCTACATGCTGCTGTAGCATACCAGTGTTTTAATGAGTGCTGCGGGTTACCGCGCGAGATATGGCACACACGAGTGATAATCGGAACTTTTCACTTCGTTGCGGTCGCCAACAGTAGCCGAAGACATTGCTGTTTCTGAGTGGTGCAGTGCATTAATGAACTTACGCGGTATTGCCCAATTCGTTTTGAACTTGATCTTCGGGAATGTTATGATTTCGAGATGTCATGACCGCTCAAGAGCGGACCTGCAAAGTTTTAATATTGCATCTTTTTTAATGCTCTAAATACGTGCATACAGGTAAAAATATTTTTTCAATGCAGTGGTTCTCGTATGTTAATAGCCGCAATTATCAAGCCATTACGAAGTAGAATACTTCTAACGTTTCAATATGGGGTCCCGTTTCAAAAATTTCAGTTGAGAAATTTTCCCAGGTTTGAAATGCGAATATCTTCCGTTCTACTGATCGAAATCGCAATATTTTTGCACTATCTGATCGGAAATTTGTGCACGTATTTCGTATTAAATTTCGGAATTACTCCGACTACTATAAATAAACCAAAACAAGGATTTTCAGAAAATCCTTCGGAAACAGCGAGGAAAATGCGCAATTTGCCAGCATATCCCACGCCGAGCCGTCAAAAAGGAGCATGTAAGCGTTTCATTACATACGGGAATGTTATATATACAGGTCACGCGAGCTTGTTTTATATCAGTGGGTGCTTGCTTACCACACGAGCAACATGCTCGTCCTGACGGTACAATGAGCGGTATCATGTTTGCGTTCCCGTACCAAGCGTCATCGCAAGGTTCTTCGTGATAAAATCCAAGGAATCCGCCATTCGGCGTTTAGCTCGTCATGGTGGTGTAAAACACATCTCCGATTTAATCTACGAATGCTGATGGTGTGCAGGAAAATGTCATCCGAGATGCCGTGACCTACACTGAGCACGCCAAGCGCAAAACCTCAATGAATGTCGTCTATACTCTGAAGCGGCACGGACGCACTTTGTATGGATTTGGAAGTTGAAAAGGTAGAACTCACTTGTATCATTATCAAAAAGGCCCTTTTCAGGGCCACCACAATCATTTCAAAGAATAAGTTTGCATTTTCTGTTTCATGGACTGTTTCTCCCTGGAGAGCAATTTGGGTTAAACCCTAAATTATGATTTATTTCAGTACGCAAATTGCAAATATGGTCAGAAACAAACTGGAGTGAAGTGGAAAACATTTTTACTAGGCGCATTCAAAAAAGGTTTCAATTCTCAAACATTTTACCAAGGTGCCGTATAACATTACTCTCTTTATCCTGAGTGTTCGATAATCTCCGTATTGGAAACACAATTTCAATTTTGTTCTTGGGAAGCAGAACGCCTTGGATATTTGGCAACACACCGCCCTGAGCAATTGTCACTCCGGAGAGCAGTTTGTTCAACTTTTCGTTGTTACGAATCACCAGCTGCTGAAGACGTGGGATAATTCGTCTTTTTGTTGTCACGGGCAGTATTTCCTTCCAATTTAAACACTTAAGCAGCAAGGTATTCCATTACAGCTACTAAGTAAACGGCACTCCGACGCGTTCAACACAATTTGCTTGTGTATAGACCAACGAAGGGGAGGAGCTGCGAAGGATACATATTGAGCACGGCTCACATAAAGGAGGCTTGCTATTCCGCGAATTGATAGTTTTCGGTGACGTCAGAGAAATCGTTGAGATAAACAAACGGATTTCTCGAAAGTTGTTAATTGACAATATTTGAGCTCTTACGGTGGAAAAAATAGTGTGCAATAGATTTTTGACGTAAATTACGCCATAATTACACTAGACACAGTGGATAATCAGTGCATCTATGTGATTGTTAGCGTAAATCGGGAATTTGGATGCATGCCATAGAAAACATATCCCACCATAATTTTCTGATCATAGCAAAGGTTTTGGATATCCACATAGCTTCCTTGTGATTTACCAGGTGCCGATCATTCGTTAGCAGCAAACAATATGTGAATTTCATGTAATTGTTTTCGCCGACGATTTCTATGACGCGCTCTCGTCAAATGTTTACATTCTAACGAGCTAGCCTAGTATATGTAAGCCGTGCATATTGAGGACAACACAAAAAAGGACGAGCTTACGTTGTGCTGTAATCAGGTATAAAAACTCAACATGCTGTTGCTCACGCTCAGTTCGTTTGCATCATCAGCATGCAGCAGTTCGTTTGCAGCATCGTAACTGAAACTGTACATCTACATCTACAAGGTGCTGAAAGAGGTCCATCCAGATACCAGAGTCTCGTCGAGCATCATAAACAGACATTTTCGAACGCATTGCAAACGAGATCTCCCGCCCGACTCATTACAACAAGCGCTTGACAATAACCTCCCGCGAAATTCAAGCCGCCGTCCGTTTGCTGCTGTCAGAAGAGTTGGCCAAGCCGTGTCAGATGGCACCAAAGATGTTATCAAATACACCAGCTCCAAGTAAATTCCGAACACTGCCCAAACAAAAGGCCCTTTTCAGGGCCATCAATTTATCAACAAAGAATCGAATTGAAATTTTGCTATAACAAGCATCCGAAAGTGGCTTGCCAAGAGCATTCCATGGCAAGTGAGCTACTTGTGAACAATATCGTCGATTTCATTCTGAACAACTTTGTTGAAGATGCTAAACTTGTATCTCAAACTGAGTTATTTCCATAGCATAACTTATGTAACTATGTTTTGAATGCCGCAAGGTTCTACTGTATCGATTTTGTTAGCTATTTTCGGCAAATTTAAGAGCAAGAGAAACGAATGCAATGAAATTGAAAGACAGATAGGTATTCTTGCAGGCTTGCGAACCGTTAACATCAAATTCGACTGGCACCAAATTGTATACAATCACAACCAGCCGCAGGCACGGCTGCTACATGCTGCTGTAGCATACCAGTGTTTTAATGAGTGCTGCGGGTTACCGCGCGAGATATGGCACACACGAGTGATAATCGGAACTTTTCACTTCGTTGCGGTCGCCAACAGTAGCCGAAGACATTGCTGTTTCTGAGTGGTGCAGTGCATTAATGAACTTACGCGGTATTGCCCAATTCGTTTTGAACTTGATCTTCGGGAATGTTATGATTTCGAGATGTCATGACCGCTCAAGAGCGGAGCTGCAAAGTTTTAATATTGCATCTTTTTTAATGCTCTAAATACGTGCATACAGGTAAAAATATTTTTTCAATGCAGTGGTTCTCGTATGTTAATAGCCGCAATTATCAAGCCATTACGAAGTAGAATACTTCTAACGTTTCAATATGGGGTCCCGTTTCAAAAATTTCAGTTGAGAAATTTTCCCAGGTTTGAAATGCGAATATCTTCCGTTCTACTGATCGAAATCGCAATATTTTTGCACTATCTGATCGGAAATTTGTGCACGTATTTCGTATTAAATTTCGGAATTACTCCGACTACTATAAATAAACCAAAACAAGGATTTTCAGAAAATCCTTCGGAAACAGCGAGGAAAATGCGCAATTTGCCAGCATATCCCACGCCGAGCCGTCAAAAAGGAGCATGTAAGCGTTTCATTACATACGGGAATGTTATATATACAGGTCACGCGAGCTTGTTTTGTATCAGTGGGTGCTTGCTTACCACACGAGCAACATGCTCGTCCTGACGGTACAATGAGCGGTATCATGTTTGCGTTCCCGTACCAAGCGTCATCGCAAGGTTCTTCGTGATAAAATCCAAGGAATCCGCCATTCGGCGTTTAGCTCGTCATGGTGGTGTAAAACACATCTCCGATTTAATCTACGAATGCTGATGGTGTGCAGGAAAATGTCATCCGAGATGCCGTGACCTACACTGAGCACGCCAAGCGCAAAACCTCAATGAATGTCGTCTATACTCTGAAGCGGCACGGACGCACTTTGTATGGATTTGGAAGTTGAAAAGGTAGAACTCACTTGTATCATTATCAAAAAGGCCCTTTTCAGGGCCACCACAATCATTTCAAAGAATAAGTTTGCATTTTCTGTTTCATGGACTGTTTCTCCCTGGAGAGCAATTTGGGTTAAACCCTAAATTATGATTTATTTCAGTACGCAAATTGCAAATATGGTCAGAAACAAACTGGAGTGAAGTGGAAAACATTTTTACTAGGCGCATTCAAAAAAGGTTTCAATTCTCAAACATTTTACCAAGGTGCCGTATAACATTACTCTCTTTATCCTGAGTGTTCGATAATCTCCGTATTGGAAACACAATTTCAATTTTGTTCTTGGGAAGCAGAACGCCTTGGATATTTGGCAACACACCGCGCTGAGCAATTGTCACTCCGGAGAGCAGTTTGTTCAACTTTTCGTTGTTACGAATCACCAGCTGCTGAAGACGTGGGATAATTCGTCTTTTTGTTGTCACGGGCAGTATTTCCTTCCAATTTAAACACTTAAGCAGCAAGGTATTCCATTACAGCTACTAAGTAAACGGCACTCCGACGCGTTCAACACAATTTGCTTGTGTATAGACCAACGAAGGGGAGGAGCTGCGAAGGATACATATTGAGCACGGCTCACATAAAGGAGGCTTGCTATTCCGCGAATTGATAGTTTTCGGTGACGTCAGAGAAATCGTTGAGATAAACAAACGGATTTCTCGAAAGTTGTTAATTGACAACATTTGAGCTCTTACGGTGGAAAAAATAGTGTGCAATAGATTTTTGACGTAAATTACGCCATAATTACACTAGACACAGTGGATAATCAGTGCATCTATGTGATTATTAGCGTAAATCGGGAATTTGGATGCATGCCATAGAAAACATATCCCACCATAATTTTCTGATCATAGCAAAGGTTTTGGATATCCACATAGCTTCCTTGTGATTTACCAGGTGCCGATCATTCGTTAGCAGCAAACAATATGTGAATTTCATGTAATTGTTTTCGCCGACGATTTCTATGACGCGCTCTCGTCAAATGTTTACATTCTAACGAGCTAGCCTAGTATATGTAAGCCGTGCATATTGAGGACAACACAAAAAAGGACGAGCTTACGTTGTGCTGTAATCAGGTATAAAAACTCAGCATGCTGTTGCTCACGCTCAGTTCGTTTGCATCATCAGCATGCAGCAGTTCGTTTGCAGCATCGTAACTGAAACTGTACATCTACATCTACAAGGTGCAGAAAGAGGTCCATCCAGATACCAGAGTCTCGTCGAGCATCATAAACAGACATTTTCGAACGCATTGCAAACGAGATCTCCCGCCCGACTCATTACAACAAGCGCTTGACAATAACCTCCCGCGAAATTCAAGCCGCCGTCCGTTTGCTGCTGTCAGAAGAGTTGGCCAAGCCGTGTCAGATGGCACCAAAGATGTTATCAAATACACCAGCTCCAAGTAAATTCCGAACACTGCCCAAACAAAAGGCCCTTTTCAGGGCCATCAATTTATCAACAAAGAATCGAATTGAAATTTTGCTATTACAAGCATCCGAAAGTAGCTTGCCAAGAGCATTCGATGGCAAGTGAGCTACTTGTGAACAATATCGTCGATTTCATGTAGAATGACACAAAATAAAAAGTTATCATTTGTGTGTTTGTTTACAGTTTCGTGTTTACTAGGCGCATTCAAAAAAGATTTCAATTCTCAAACATTTTACCAAGGTGTCGTATTACATTACTCTTTTTACCCTGAGTGATCGATAACCTCCGTATTGGAAACACAATTTCAATTTTGTTCTTTATCAAAAATATGTGGTCGACCAACAAAGAGGTGGAGCTACGAAGAACACATATTGAGGACAACACAAAAAAAAGGACGAGCTTACATTGTGCTGTAGTCAGGTATAAAAACTCAGCATGCTGTTGCTCACGCTCAGACCAGTTCGGTTTTATTCGTCGCGTAGTGCAGACGTGTTTAACGCAGTAGTAGTAGTCGTTGTAAGTTTCGCGTAACAGTTTTTTCTTTTCTCTCTTTCCGCTAATGGGTAAGCGGAAAAAACCGGGCCGTAGCCCGAAGTTATATCGCAGGCGATCGACAAACGTCACCATCAGCACCGTAAAATCTGCTGATGTTACAGCCAGCACGCCGGGGCAGCCAGCGAAAAAAGTTCGTGAAGACGATGAAGCGTCTTTACTTACAGCAAATCGGTTCAGTGTCCTGAGCGAAAATGGGACAGCCGTGAACGTCAGTGAATTAAACGGCTTTGGCGAGGAGCACGAGGATAACTTACCAGCCACCGTTGCCATCAAACTACCCCCGCTGTTTGTTAAATAAATTCCTTTCGACAAGCTGCAGAAGGACCTACTGGCAAATGGTATCAACGCTCAATTCAAGCTCACTAGAATTGGCACAAAAGTGATGCTGCAGTCGAAGGACGAGTTTGCCAAAACTAAAACGTACCTGAACCAACAGAATGCTCAGTTTTTTACCCACAATATGCCGGCGGAGAAGCCGTTTAAAGCCGTCGTAAGAGGTTTACCTTTAATGCGACCTGAATATATTAAAGCCGAGTTGGAGGAGCGCTACAAGCTACAGTCCCTAGCTGTATACATAATTTCCAGGAAAAAAACAGAAAACCGAGAGTACAGAGATTGCCTTATCTTGTCCATTTTCGTAAAGGCACAGCAACGCTAGGTGCGTTAAAGGCAATGAAGGCAATTTTCAACGTCGTCGTCTCGTGGGAGGCGTATCGTGGCATTAAGGATGTGACGCAATGTATGCGTTGTCTCCACTTCGGGCATGGCACACGGAACTGCCACTTGTCGCCAAGGTGTAATATATGTGCCGGAAATCACGAAACTACCAGCTGTCCAATCGAAGGAGCAGCGGAGTACAAATGCGCCAACTGCAAAGAGCGACATCTTGGATCAGATCGAACGTGTAAGGCACGCGAGAAATACAAGCAGATTCGAAAAGAAGCTTCGACAAAAAACCAACCCGGACGTCGCCAGAACAAGGTTCCACAGTTCACAGCAGCAAACTTTCCTACCCTCACACCAAAATTGGCAAGTGACCACCAAGATAACCTCCCGCCACGCAGTGGGACACCACCGGGTTTCCAACGATGCGGTATCAACAGCGCCCCAGCCTGGTCTCGAATTCCCAACCAATCAAACACCAGTCCTCCAGACGGTTCAAGTCAAGCCCCCAAATATTCTGCAGCAGAACTTCTGCCGATTTTCACCGCCATGTGGACCCAGCTTCAGCAGTGTAATACACGTGCCGAACAAATCCGTGTTTTAGGTGAGTTCGTGATCCAGTATGGTTGCTAACTCTCTGAAAATGATGCTCTGGAACGCCCATGCTGTTAAGCAGAAACACATGGAACTGCTCGACTTGTCAAGAAGGGAAAATGTAGACATCTTAGTGCTAACGGAGACCTTTTTAAAGCCAGAAATAAATTTTAGCCTACCAGGATACAGCCTTGTACGGTTCGACCGCACGCACTCCAAAGGGGGAGGAGTTGCCATCGCGATCAAAAAGCCGATAAAATTCACAATCCAGCCACACTATCAAACTTCAATAATCGAAAGTATAGGAGTAGAAATATCAACCAGCAGCGAAACTCTACTGATCATTGCAGCATATTGCCCTCGTCAGTGCTTTGAAAGCAACGGAATGGCCAGGAAGTTCAAGAACGATTTGGTCAAGATTACGAGACATCGCAGGAAATTCATGGTCCCATGTGATCTCAACGCTAGGCATGAATTGTGGGACAATCATATCCGCAACAAAAACGGAAACTTGCTGTTCGACGAAGCGCATCTCGGCTACTTTGTCGTCAATGCACCAGATCGCCCAACCTATCTGTCTCCAGCGGGCGTGCCTTCTACCATCGACTTGTTCCTGACGAATCTTGAGATGCCGAATCCTTACACCATTGAGGAGTTAAGTTCTGACCATTACCCGGTCGTACAACAAATCCGCGAAGAAGCAGTCCACGGTCAGCGACAGTACAGGAAGGACTATCATAGAGTGAACTGGATCGAGTTCCGACGGCGAGTAGATCGACGAATTGCCTTCGACGCTCCACTGGAAACAACTGAAGACATCGACTGCGCAGTGCAAGAGCTACAGTGTTCTATCCAGTCAGCTGAGGATGAATGCGTGCCCAAAGTCCCAGTAGTAGGTAAGCTAGTGCACTTAGATCCAACTACCCAAAGCATAATTAGAGCGCAGAACACCTTCAGACGTCAATTTCAAAGAACTGGCAACCTATCAAAAAAAGAGCGGCGCAATACCTAACAAAATTAATTTCCCACCATACCCAAGAGCTCAAAAATATCAAATTCAACAATCTAATTCGCAGCTTCGATCCATATTCTAAACCCTTCTGGAAAACAGCCAAGATTTTAAAATCCAAATCCCAGCAAATTCCACCTCTGAAAGATAATAACGTTTTACTAGTAACACCAGCAGAAAAAGCCAATGCAATAGGTACCCATATAACCAACTCGCACAACTTGGGCAGCACCATCGTTAGCCCAATGGAAAATGTGGTTCAAGACACGTTAGTAACCTTAAATAACACCGCTTGTTACGTACCGCCCAACAAAAGAATAACCCCTGAACAAGTGTCGGCCTCCTGCAAACGTTGTAGGAATATGAAAGCCCCAGGTTTTGATTCAATCTTTAACATTGTGTTGAAAAAATTAAGCCCAGAAGCATACGCACATATTGCAAGACTTTTCAACAGATGTCTTGATCTACTGTACTTTCCGTCAAGCTGGAAATTGGCAAAGGTCATCCCACTGCCGAAATCGGGTAAAGATCCTACAAGTCCTACACACCAAAAAAATCTGAATTTTATCGTTGGCGTAATTGCAAACATGACACAATTCAACAAACCGTAATTTACGAAATGACGGAACATTGCCGTGTTCCGTGTAAGTTTACATGAAACATATACTTTACATGCGCAATGACATAAAATTACACTTCCTACCATTCAGAACAAACGCTGTATGAGGAGTAAAATTACATGATTTACGAAATTCAACGTCATGTAAAATTAAAATCAAACGTAAGACTAAGTCATTTTTGATGCTCGTATATGTCAGGGTCAGGAGACGTAAATTTACACTATTTTTTCTAGGTGTGTACTAGTTACCGTCCAATCAGCTTATTGTCGTCGATTAGCAAGCTTTTCGAAAAAATGATACAAGACAGAATCCTTGAGTACGTGATCAACAATAGAATAATCCCTCCTGTTCAGTTCGGCTTCCGAGTTGGTCATTCGACGACGCATCAACTGTACAGAGTCGTGCAGATAGTGCGCAGGAACAAGGCCGTGGCAAAATCAACCGCAATGGCCCTGCTAGACATTGAGAAGGCCTTCGACAATGTCTGGCATGACGGCCTGATCTACAAACTGTACAGATACAACTTTCCGGTATATTTAATCAAAATCATTCAGAACTACCTATCAAATCGCGCATTCCGGGTTGCATTGAATGGTGCTCTCTCGGATAACTTCCAAATCCCAGCAGGTGTTCCGCAGGGCAGCTTGCTTGGTCCCGTGCTTTACAGTATATATACCGCCGACATTCCCGAACTGCCTGACGGTTGCTTCCTATCACTATTTGCGGACGACACGGCCATCCTCTGCAAAGGGAGAGTAACCCGCCATGTTACCAAAAAACTGCAAGACTGCATCAATAGCATCTGCACCTACATGACCACGTGGAAGATAAAGCTAAACTACTCCAAAACGCAAGCTATGCTTCTCCCATATAGCTTGTCTCCAAGACTAAAACCACCAGTCGATTGCAAAATAGTAATCAATGGCTCTATCGTGGAGTGGTTAGAAGAGGCTGTGTACTTGGGACTGACCATCGATCCAAAACTGTTATTCAGTAAACACATTGAAAAAGTGAGAAACAAATGCAATCTCCTAATAAAAAAATTATACCCACTTATGAACAGACGATCCAAAATGAATCGGAAAAACAAACTTGCTATATATAAGCAAATAATTGCACCGGTCATGCACTATGGCATGCCCATCTGGGCCACTTGCGCTAAAACCCACAAGCTGAAATTACAGGTTGTCCAAAACAAATGCTTGAAGATGATCCTTGATTTGCCATGGGACACAAGGACAACTGAAGTGCATAGATCTGCTGATGAAAAAACCATCGAAGAAAAAACAATCGACTCTTGTGCTAAGTTCAGAAATAGCTGCATCAACTCAGAGCACCTTCTGATACAAAATCTTATAGGTTAGTTTAGGTTAAGGATTAGGTTAAGGTTATCAGTAAACAACTACTATTACACAGGAACAACTTGGCTATGCGAAAAACTGAATATTATTACTACACAAAACAAAGATGAAAATTTTTATAAAAATTGCGTCACTTAAAATGTAAATTATAACAGAAATGTAAAATACAAAGGAAACAATAAAATATTTAATGTAAAAAAAAATGCTCACGCTCAGTTCGTTTCCAGCATCAGCATGCAGCAGTTCGTTTGCAGCTTCTCCCGCAAAATTCAAACCGCCGTCCGTTTGCTGCTGTCAGAAGAGTTGGCCAAGCATGCCGTCTTCGATGGCACCAAAACTGTTACCATATACACCAGCTCCAAGTAAATTTCGAACACTGCCCAAACAAAAGGCCCTTTTCAGGGCCATCAATTTATCGACAAAGAATGAAATTGAAGTTTTGTTATTACAAGCATCAGAAAGTGGCTTGTCAAGTGCGTTGGATGGTAAGTGAGCCACTTGTGAACAATACCGTCGCTTTCACGTAGAATGGCACAAAATCAAAAGTTATTTGTGATTTATAGACAGTTTAGTGTAATGATTCAATTTACAAAAATCGAACGTTTTCTAACGTTTCGATATAGGTGCTTCGTTTCAAAATTTTCGGCCAGAATGCTGCCTGTTTTTTCAAACGTGAAAATCTGCTGTTGTATTGAATGACCAATTCTGTAGAATGTACAATTACTGAAAATAACGGATTTTGTGAAAGCAGTGGTTGGTCCGTACAATTCGATTCCAAGCGAGCCAGACTAGTTTTCGTTGGAAGGTCCACCTCTGACAAAAGAAGTAAACTATTTTATTTTAAATTCAACTACAACTTCCTTGAAAACAGCACAGCTAAAAAACTTTCGGGAAAAACGCGCAAACCTAAATTTTCCACTATAATGGAAACTGCCTGTGCCCCGCCGCACAGCATCATCAAGATTAATAGTAATTCAAGCCGGGAGGAAAGAGGTTGTAACGCAATGGAAAACGAAAATTTCATTTATATCTTACTGGAATATAATTGGCTGGTCCTGAAAAGAACTTGTTGGTTTGTGGTTTATTTTGGGTCACAATTTAGGCCTGCTTTTGCTGATAGCTGTGAATTTCTCGCAAGGCGACAGTTTCTGTTCAGTAGTGATGAGGCTTCCTAACGCCAACCGTGACTGGGGCACTTTTACACGGCCTTCGTTGCTTACTGCTTGCCAAGAGCGCTGGATGGTAAGTGAGCCACTTGTGAACAATATCGTCGCTTTCAAGTAGAATGGCACAAAATTTAAAAAGTTATTTGTGTGATTTGTAGATAGGTTAGTGTAATGATTCAATTTACAAAAATCGAACGTTTTCTAACGTTTCGATATGGGTGCTCCGTTTCAAAATTTTCAGCCAGAATCTTGCCTATTTTTCTAAAAATGAAAATCTGCTGTTGTACTGAATGAACATCTTCGATTTTTGCGCTGATTGGAAATAGTTGTGACTAGTTGTGTAGAATGTACAATTACTGAAAATAACAGATTTTGTGAAAGCAGTGGTTGGTCCGTACAATTCGATTCCAAGCGAGCCAGACTAGTTTTCGTTGGAAGGTCCATCTCTGACAATAGAAATAAACTATTTTATTTTGAATTCAACTACAACTTCCTTGAAAACAGCACAGCTAAAAAACTTTTGGGGAAAACACGCACACCTAAATTTTCCACTATAATAAAAACTAGTGCCCCAGCCGCACAGCATCAAGATTAATAGTAATTCAAGCCGGGAGGAAAGGGGGAGAGAGGTTGTAAGGCAATGGAGAATTTCATTTATATCTTACTTTATAATTGGCTGGTCCTGAAAAGAACTTGTCGGTTTGTGGTTTACTTTGGGTCACAATTTAGGCCCACTCGATTGCTGATAGCTGTGAATTTCTCGCAGGGCGACAGTTTCTGTTTGGTAGCGATGAGACTTCTTAACGCCAACCGTGACTGGGGCACTTTTACACGGCCTTCGTTGCCAACTGCTTGCGGGGAGCCTTTCCTCCGGTGGACTTACGAGCGGTTTGTTTGGTACAGGCCATGTAGCGAAAAATGCTGATCTGCTACTTCTCTGATGTTGGTAGTAGGACGACGGTCAAACGCTCGTTTTCGTGCCTTCATTCATAAAAGTTCAACAATATTTTCAAAGAATGTTGCAAATTGTCAACTTGATAATTCCAAAAATACTCCAAAATACTCCAATAATTCCAAAAATACTATGAATGTGCAAAAGACGACAAAATCGCATAGAAATGGCTTATTCCAGAGCAGAATTTACCGGTCTAAAGTGTATTCTACTTCACTCCGGTTATGTCTCTGACATTACCCACCCATCTTTTTTGACATTAAAATGTCTTACTCCACTATCTGGGGCGAGGTGTCATTCTAAAATCTAAACTATCTCCTATGTAACGAAACTATGTAAGGTTTGCACGCTTATAACTCCGATATTACTAGATGGATTTTAATCATTCATACACCAACCGATTCAGCAACACCTAACTTAAATATTGGTAATAATTTAATATATGCTCAATAAAAGTAGACTTTTGGAAATTGGTAAAATTAAAAAGTTCACGAAAAGCGGGAAAATTACCATTCGTGAGGCAGATTTCTCAGACACAGTCGTCATTAGAGGGCACCTTAGTGGCTCAATTAAACACGAAAAGTCATAAATAGAAGCGACACATGTCCGTTTAAATCAGTTGTTGCTAATATCCCATACGAGCAACATCGTCTCCGGGTGATGCAATAAGCGCTATCGATTTTCGGCAACGTTGGCATTTGCACACACTCGCATCTAAGTGACTAAACCATATACGGTTAGTTTATAAATAGAGGTGACGCGTACACGTTTGAATCAGTTTTTGTTCTTATGTCGAACGGGTAAGATCATGGCTGCAGCGTCTGGACGCTACACTAAGCGGTAGACTATGCATTTTCGATAGCGGTGGCCGTGTGCGGATTTTTCGAGTACCAGCAGGGTGTCGCAGAATGATTTACAAAGTGGGTGGGTGGGGTGGTTTGGATTTATTTCAATACGGCAGGATGCGACTTATTTGTGCTGCTTGAGAGTGTCGCGTTGAAAAAAAAATATTTATTTTTATGCACACGCGTTATAACTTGTTAATCCATGTTTACGGCGCTTTGTAGCTGCGTAGGGTAAAGAGCCTATTGGCTTTCATATGTTTCATATTTGGGTTATATGTGATATATTTCGGTTATATGTGTTTTATCAGTAAGGCATCTGACACGTGCTTTTGTAGTTATTTCACTGTCCAGCAGCGTAGCAGCGTATGTAAAATAAAAGAGTACACTCAGGTTTTTTACGCGGTTTTTCTTGAGCGGTATTTTTTTACGCGGATTTTGAAATTTACACGGTTTTCATCTACGCGTTTTTTGAAATTTACGCGGTTTTCATTTACGCGGCCTCTATCCCCCGCGTAAAAAAACCTGAGTGTAATTGCATCGGAATCAATCACATTCCCAGCAGAACTTTTTGTTTTCTAATTTCAAACACTTGTTTCGTACTGTACAAAACGGAAAATTTTAAAACAGAACTTACCGTCCCAGCAGCAGTTTATGCGGGTGTTCTTTTTCGATTAAAATTCAAGCCATGTCTTAAGCGTTACTGGACTTAAAATTGTTTTCCCAGTTTATGTAGTCAGAGTATCTGTCCTGCCCTATGTATTTAAAACACAGTTCTAATCGCGTTTTAAAGTATACAACAAATAGAACGGTTGGGTATACCAATTTAGCATAAAATAGCATAAAAACCCGTTTTAACTGGTTGTGCGAACGTTGTATAACAATGTAATTCATCAAATAATTTCATTTGTTCAACCACTAATCGATCAAGAAATACTTAGCCTTAAGATTGTTTACTTAAGTTCATTAGTACATTATTGAACATTTAAATGGAAAATGAAATTTCATATTTCATGGAGAATCTGTATATTTCCGTTGGCGGGCGTGGGCTTCCTCATCACAGTTCTCAATATGGAACTTTGCTTTTGAATATATTTTCTGGACAGACCAGCCTATTTTTACTAGATGGATTAGCCAAATAATGTCAATCACCTAGTGAGATACTTGATTAATTGTAATAATATATTACCGTTAAATGACCTTCAATAAATTATGTTTTAATGGGGAGGGTATATGCAACATATGAAAACAGGCGAGTGAGCAAGAACGTGAGTCGATATGTGTGATAGATAAAATTCATTTGCACTCTCTTGAAAATAAGCTACTTTTTTAATGTCACCGTGGTCGTGTCCTGTACACAACCCTTTTTATCAATCTGTTTCTTATGAGCGAAGCAAAGAGATTCATTGAACTGTTGTAATTTATGAAATATATAAATCCATTTGGATTTATGACACGGTGCAACAAAATAAAAAAATGAATGTACTTTGTAAGTGATCTAGTAACGGTTTGTTCAAATACAACACAAAATCACAAAATTCGATCAATTTAATATACACTAAAAATCTTGATACAAAGCCAAAAAAAGATTTTTGGAACTTCCGGCAATAAAAAATTACCTACGCTTTTCAGCCGATTCTAAATTATTTGATTGTTCTTGAAGGACGAATAGACCTTTCTAACGGTGTGCTATGTTATGTTATTTTGTTAACAGCTATGTGTCCAACAAAAAAAAACACCTTTAACAGGCCAACGAGGGTACCCGGTTACCCACAAATTGAAATGCTCATAACTATGGTTTGCTTGAACCGATTTGATCACTTTTAGATATTTAAAATTCAGAAACTCGTCCACTTTTTGATTCTGTAAAATAGAACTGGATGAGCGGATCTGGTTCTTTGTAATCCAGATTTTCCGGGGTAGTGTTCCAGTACTAGGGTATGATTTGTGAATTTTAATAATGTCCCAGCAATATGAGTATCAAAACTCTTCAAATTGTCTCGGAAGTCTGTTATTTATTTTTAAGGGACCCTATGGTAATTTGAAAAGTGGAATTGGAATGGAATGGCCACTCACGGCCCAACGGGAACCAGCTCCGGAATGTCCGTTCCGGGGTCAAATCACCAAATGGTTCCAAAACCGCGAGATACAGCTTACTGATGCAATTCCAAGAATTTTGATACCCAGGGCCGACGGAACCCATTTTTCCGAGTGGGTACGGCAGGATGCGACTTATTTGTGCTGCTTGAGAGTGTCGCGTTGAAAAAAAATATTTATTTTTATGCACACGCGTTATAACTTGTTAATCCATGTTATTTTTATGCACACGCGTTATAACTTGTTAATCCATCCATGTAGACCAGCCTATTTTTACTAGATGGATTAGCCAAATAATGTCAATCACCTAGTGAGATACTTGATTAATTGTAATAATATATTACCGTTAAATGACCTTCAATAAATTATGTTTTAATGGGGAGGGTATATGCAACATATGAAAACAGGCGAGTGAGCAAGAACGTGAGTCGATATGTGTGATAGATAAAATTCATTTGCACTCTCTTGAAAATAAGCTACTTTTTTAATGTCACCGTGGTCGTGTCCTGTACACAACCCTTTTTATCAATCTGTTTCTTATGAGCGAAGCAAAGAGATTCATTGAACTGTTGTAATTTATGAAATATATAAATCCCTTTAGATTTATGACACGGTGCAACAAAATAAAAGAATGAATGTACTTTGTAAGTGATCTAGTAACGGTTTGTTCAAATACAACACAAAATCACAAAATTCGATCAATTTAATATACCCTAAAAATCTTGATTCAAAGCCAAAAAAAAGTATACCAATTTAGCATAAAATAGCATAAAACCCGTTTTAACTGGTTGTGCGAACGTTGTATAACAATGTAATTCATCAAATAATTTCATTTGTTCAACCACTAATCGATCAAGAAATACTTAGCCTTAAGATTGTTTACTTAAGTTCATTAGTACATTATTGAACATTTAAATGGAAAATGAAATTTCATATTTCATGGAGAATCTGTATATTTCCGTTGGCGGGCGTGGGCTTCCTCATCACAGTTCTCAATATGGAACTTTGCTTTTGAATATATTTTCTGGACAGACCAGCCTATTTTTACTAGATGGATTAGCCAAATAATGTCAATCACCTAGTGAGATACTTGATTAATTGTAATAATATATTACCGTTAAATGACCTTCAATAAATTATGTTTTAATGGGGAGGGTATATGCAACATATGAAAACAGGCGAGTGAGCAAGAACGTGAGTCGATATGTGTGATAGATAAAATTCATTTGCACTCTCTTGAAAATAAGCTACTTTTTTAATGTCACCGTGGTCGTGTCCTGTACACAACCCTTTTTATCAATCTGTTTCTTATGAGCGAAGCAAAGAGATTCATTGAACTGTTGTAATTTATGAAATATATAAATCCATTTGGATTTATGACACGGTGCAACAAAATAAAAAAATGAATGTACTTTGTAAGTGATCTAGTAACGGTTTGTTCAAATACAACACAAAATCACAAAATTCGATCAATTTAATATACACTAAAAATCTTGATACAAAGCCAAAAAAAGATTTTTGGAACTTCCGGCAATAAAAAATTACCTACGCTTTTCAGCCGATTCTAAATTATTTGATTGTTCTTGAAGGACGAATAGACCTTTCTAACGGTGTGCTATGTTATGTTATTTTGTTAACAGCTATGTGTCCAACAAAAAAAAACACCTTTAACAGGCCAACGAGGGTACCCGGTTACCCACAAATTGAAATGCTCATAACTATGGTTTGCTTGAACCGATTTGATCACTTTTAGATATTTAAAATTCAGAAACTCGTCCACTTTTTGATTCTGTAAAATAGAACTGGATGAGCGGATCTGGTTCTTTGTAATCCAGATTTTCCGGGGTAGTGTTCCAGTACTAGGGTATGATTTGTGAATTTTAATAATGTCCCAGCAATATGAGTATCAAAACTCTTCAAATTGTCTCGGAAGTCTGTTATTTATTTTTAAGGGACCCTATGGTAATTTGAAAAGTGGAATTGGAATGGAATGGCCACTCACGGCCCAACGGGAACCAGCTCCGGAATGTCCGTTCCGGGGTCAAATCACCAAATGGTTCCAAAACCGCGAGATACAGCTTACTGATGCAATTCCAAGAATTTTGATACCCAGGGCCGACGGAACCCATTTTTCCGAGTGGGTACGGCAGGATGCGACTTATTTGTGCTGCTTGAGAGTGTCGCGTTGAAAAAAAATATTTATTTTTATGCACACGCGTTATAACTTGTTAATCCATGTTATTTTTATGCACACGCGTTATAACTTGTTAATCCATCCATGTAGACCAGCCTATTTTTACTAGATGGATTAGCCAAATAATGTCAATCACCTAGTGAGATACTTGATTAATTGTAATAATATATTACCGTTAAATGACCTTCAATAAATTATGTTTTAATGGGGAGGGTATATGCAACATATGAAAACAGGCGAGTGAGCAAGAACGTGAGTCGATATGTGTGATAGATAAAATTCATTTGCACTCTCTTGAAAATAAGCTACTTTTTTAATGTCACCGTGGTCGTGTCCTGTACACAACCCTTTTTATCAATCTGTTTCTTATGAGCGAAGCAAAGAGATTCATTGAACTGTTGTAATTTATGAAATATATAAATCCCTTTAGATTTATGACACGGTGCAACAAAATAAAAGAATGAATGTACTTTGTAAGTGATCTAGTAACGGTTTGTTCAAATACAACACAAAATCACAAAATTCGATCAATTTAATATACCCTAAAAATCTTGATTCAAAGCCAAAAAAAAGATTTTTGGAACTTCCGGCAATAAAAAATTACCTACGCTTTTCAGCCGATTCTAAATTATTTGATTGTTCTTGAAGGACGAATAGACCTTTCTAACGGTGTGCTATGTTATGTTATTTTGTTAACAGCTATGTGTCCAACAAAAAAAAACACCCTTAACAGGCCAACGAGGGTACCCGGGTACCCACAAATTGAAATGCTCATAACTATGGTTTGCTTGAACCGATTTGATCACTTTTAGATATTTAAAATTCAGAAACTCGTCCACTTTTTGATTCTGTAAAATAGAACTGGATGAGCGGATCTGGTTCTTTGTAATCCATATTTTCCGGAGTAGTGTTCCAGTGCTAGGGTATGATTTGTGAATTTTAATAATGTCCCAGCAATATGAGTATCAAAACTCTTCAAATTGTCTCGGAAGTCTGTTATTTATTTTTAAGGGACCCTATGGTAATTTGAAAAGTGGAATTGGAATGGAATGGCCACTCACGGCCCAACGGGAACCAGCTCCGGAATGTCCGTTCCGGGGTCAAATCACCAAATGGTTCCAAAACCGCGAGATACAGCTTACTGATGCAATTCCAAGAATTTTGATACCCAGGGCCGACGGAACCCATTTTTCCGAGTGGGTAGTAAGATTCCGAGTGATTTCTCCCCGTACTGACGAAAGTTCAGCTATGGAGTGTGTAAGTGAAAATCAAAATTCCCTGATAATATCTGGTGGCTATTTGGAAACACTCTTTGTTAACAGGGCTGTATGCCTGACGGCTCAGCGAAAATGTGTTTGTTGAATACAGATACTACAAATATTCCACAGCTAAGTACCAATTACTCCATTCTTTTAAATTTAGTTGCATTAATTTTCCGTTCCCTGCTAGAAAACCTTCCTTTCGCGGGTACTGAAGCCCGCATGATAGTGTTGACTAATGGGAAGGTAGTGGAGGTCGTTTTGAATATTTCTCCGATGGCAAAAATAATGCCGATAAGTTTCATTTTCGATTATAATTATATCTAACACAACCGGCCCCTGGATGGTCTACTTCCGGACCAAAGATAAGCCATTTAACATCATATATATATTGCATGATTTAACTAAACAACACGCGACCGAGTACGAAAAAGTATTTTGTCTACGTACCCGCCCGGGAAGTAGAGATTGATGGTGTAGTCTCCGAGAAGGGCCTTAATTGCGAAATAAGGAGTGCTTCTTCCAGATCCCTGTACTGTACAGTCAGTGAAAAATCTTGTATGCAAGCAATTGCGTTCAGCAAATCGATTTTTGCTGTTAAAGAAAACTTATTTTCCATCAGCTTCATTTATTTTTTTTAATAAAGCACGGTGTGGAAAATGTCGCTTGTAAAATCCGAATCATAGACAAAGATTTATTGATATTGTTTCCATATATATCGCACCTTAGCTGGTTTTAGAAGACTTCAACTCCCACGCTATGCCATGGGGTTGTTTTCATTCTGATAACCGATCTATCTTACTGCGTGATATTCGCGAAAATTTCAATATGACCATCTTGAATACAGTGGAAATGAAACGAATGCCTACCAGCGCGACCAAGCTCGTTATATTTATTCATTAGTGTGCTCATTGATCGAAAGAGCAACGCGTCCACTATATCCGAAACAAAATAAGAAATTCCTCTGGGGTGCTCAGAAATGTATGTGAAAAGGTCTTATGAGGACTTTTTGAACGTCGGATCGCCCAAACTTTTTCGAATACTCGCGACATAAGAAACGCAAATAAAAACTTGATGAAAACTAAAAAACGTGGTTATTGGCACCGGTTCGTCATCGGATTAACGAGTGAAACAATATTTCGTTTGGCAGCTGGTCCCTACGCTGTATACTCGATTCGGCCTTTGATCGGAATACATGGAACTAAGAATCATTTATCGGCGACAACAGCATTCCACGTTGATTCACATTCAAATGATAGACGTTTCGCGATCAAAATATAATAATGTAAATAAACGTAACATTTGTTCTTCAAACACACAAATTTATCTGACAGCAAAAATACTCGCGCTAAGCATTTTCTCCACACAACTTATGATATTTTTAATGCTATTTTCTATTTGATTATATTGTTTTGTTTGCATTACATTTCTAATTTAGTATATTGGGTGTTCAGCCACAAGTAGTGACTTTTCATCCCTATTGTTTACATGATTCAGATATTTATTATTAAGATATAATATGCTTTCGCAATTAAGTATTTTTTCCAGTAGGATGTTTTAACCCTACTTGTCTTGTAAATAAGAAGCTAGACAAATCTTATAAACTAACTTATAAACTATAAAGATAGCTAATCGTTGCAATTGAAGATTGCAATGATTTTTGTCGGAAGTTGCTTATAATACTGTTCGTCATAATTTCTAATGTTTCTATGTTTGCGAGTTTGTGCAACTCATTTGTGCTAAACCAGGGAGGACGCTTCAAAATCATTTTCAGAATTTTATTCTGAATCCTTTGAAGCGTTTTCTTCCTAGTAGCACAACAACTTGCCCAGATTGACAATGCATATAGCATTGCCGGTCTAAATATTTGTTTATAAATTAATAGTTTGTTCTTTAGGCAGAGCCATGAATTCCTATTTATAAGATGGTATAAACATTATATATATATATATATATATATATATATATATATATATATATATATATATATATATATATATATATATATATATATATATATATATATATATATATATATATATATATATATATATATATATATATATATATATATATATATATATATATATATATATATATATATATATATATATATATATATATATATATATATATATATATATATATATATATATATATATATATATATATATATATATATATATATATATATATATATTTGTTGCATTTTGTTTGGATTCCTTCAATGTGATCCTTAAGGACATTATACATGCGAGCCACAACAAAGCTCCTACGCCACACAGACCCCTCTCCCCTGCCTAGCCATGTATCTGACATGAGCAAATATAAAAATATGTTTTTCAACACACTAACCTTGCTGGTGTGCCACGAAACTACTACTTAAGGAAGCTAGAATATTTTCCTATGCAATCAATCCGAGTTTTTGACGGAATTCCATCTGTAGCTCCTGTTTTGTGCGAAAATATAACCCCTCTTCACTTGGGGTTTCTTTCGAAACACTCTTTTTCTCGTTTTCATTGCACTTTTTCAAATGCACTTTTTTCACACACCACTGCAAAAACACTCGCGAAAATTTAATCGTTTACTAACAAAACCTCAAATTTTCTGCCAATGTACAGATGACCAAAGGAAAATGTTCGGAAACTCTCATTTGTGCGTTTGAATTTTCACTTCAGATTTCAGTTTTTCCTAATGTAAACAAGCGAATCGGTGCCTAGCAACGTGGCTTCCACATATCTTCACCTTAAAAGTGAGTTTTTTATCGTAAATCAAATTCTATTTGATTATATTGTTTTGTTTGCATTACATTTCTAATTTAGTATATTGGGTGTTCAGCCACAAGTGGTGACTTTTCATCCCTATTGTTCACATGATTCAGATATTTATTATTAAGATATAATATACTTTCGCAGTAAAGTATTTTTTCCAGTAGGATGTTTTAAACCTACTTGTCTTGTAAATAAGAAGCTAGACAAATCTTATAAACTAACTTATAAACTATAAAGATAGCTAATCGTTGCAATTGAAGATTGCAACGATTTTTGTCGGAAGTTGCTTATAATACTGTTCGTCATAATTTTTAATGTTTCTATGTTTGCGAGTTTGTGCAAGTCATTTGGTGCTAAACCAGGGAGGACGCTTCAAAATCATTTTCAGAATTTTATTCTGAATCCTTTGAAGCGTTTCCTTCCTAGTAGCACAACAACTTGCCCAGATTGACACTGCATATAGCATTGCCGGTCTAAATATTTGTTTATAAATTAATAGTTTGTTTTTTAGGCAGAGCCTAGAATTCCTATTTATAAGATGGTATAAACATATGTATTTGTTGCATTTTGTTTGGATTCCTTCAATGTGATCCTTAAAAGTGTTTTTTATCGTAAATCAAACCCAAGTATTTAACTTGATCTGACCACGTTAAATTCAAACCATTAAAGTTAATAATATGATTAATATTTTAAAGTTAATAATATGATTAATATCAATTGTGTTTTTGCTGCATTAGTGGAAATTTTCCATTTTTTCAGGTAATCATTGAAAATATTCAAGCTTCGTTGCAGTCGACTGCAGATAATACGAAGACTCCTACCAGTGGCTGAGATGCTCACGGAAACAAATCCTTTATGGTTTTCACGAATAAAAAATCATGAAACTAAAATTTTTGTCATCCTTAGAAATCATGATATTGATTCATCATATCATGATGCAACAGGCGAAGATCATGAACTATAACAAGCACTCCCATGATTACTGATCATGGCCGCCACTTGTGTAACACATACCGGCAATTTTTGCCATGTGAGAGCCTGGTTGACGCTATTTGGGGGCAATCATTCAACTGTTTTCCTTCAGGACATCATATTGAATGAGTAAAATTGAGCAAATGCAGTCTGAGTCTAACGTGACGAACGAAGAAGTTTAAAGTTACGCAATTCAAAAAAGTCTGAGACCATAAGCTGTAATTGTTTTCTAGACCAAAACCAAAGTGAATGTAAATGAAACTAGCCGTTGGCGTTTATTCGATGCTAAGTGGATTTGGATACACAGTTGTTATACTATGACGATCAATATTACAATCCTGTTTTGAAGCAGTTCACAAGCTTATATGTTTTGAACACAGGCAAATTATCGTGTATTTTGAGCACTAATTTACGGAAAAATTACGACATACTTGATTTAAACATTACGAAAGTTCTTATGGTGTTTTGTGATATTTAGAAGTGAAAATTTTCTCGCATACCAAATAGGAAATTGATAAGCCATAAGTTCCCAAACAATTTGGCTTGATTTGTTCAACCTCTTTCGCGAAATTTTCATTTCTTAAGGGTGTGAATCTATGCTTAACTTCTTTTTTGTAGATCCTGATAGATACATTTCATAGCAGGATCACGAGAACGTTGATATTGACGTCTTCGAACATTCTTCAAGCGAATCAGAAGTTGAAGATCGTCGTCAATAATAGGAGTATAAAATTTTTTTCTGTGTTGTTGGTACTGATAGATTTCTAGCATCAACTATAGAATTACTTAAATTTTGTAACGCGGTGTCAATGTCAACTCTATTTTGTAAATCAAAGTCATGATTAAAATTATTCTCAATATAAGTTTTGTACCTTTCCCAATTCGCTTTGTGAGAAACTGAAAAAGTTACTGGAAGATGATCAGAATCAAAGTCAGCATGTGTAATCAATTCGCTACAAAGGTGACTTTGATCTGTCAAAACAAAATCAGCTGTTGATGGATTCCTTACAGACGAATAGCACGTAGGACCATTCGGGAACAAAATTGAATAACCAGCAGAGCAATCATTAAAAAGTAGTTTACCGTTGGAATTGCTTTGAGCCTTATTCCAGGATCGGTGTTTGGCGTTAAAATCACCGATTATGAAGAATTTCGACCGATTTCTTGTAAGTTTTTGTAAGTCTCCTTTCAAGAAATTAATTTGCTCGCCAGTGCACTGAAAAGGCAAATAGGCTGCAGCAATACAAATTATACCAAGATCGGTTTCAACTTCGATACCCAAACTCTCGATCACCTTGGTGTCAAGAGACGGCGTAATGGAATGTTTGATCCTGCGATTAATCGCTATTGCGATTACTCCGCCGAATCCAACAATTCTATCAAATCGATGAATAACAAAATTAGAGTAACTCTTCAATTTAATATTTGGTTTTAAAAAAGTTTCGGCCACAACGGCTATATGCACATTATGTATCCTCAAGAAGTTTAAAAAATCGTTTTCGCACGTTTTTAATGAACGAGCATTCCAATTTATTCAATTTAAATGATTATTTAAAGTCATTGTTAAACTTTAATTTCATTACAATTTTGTTAGCAAATTCCCACCCCGCTTGAAAAGCTTCAAACATGGAGGTAGAATTTAACATAGCAATCATCATAGGTAACATAGAGTCTTGCAATTATTTTAATTTTCTTCCGTTACGCTACCTAGATCCATTGGACTAAAGGAAGCGTTGGCTGCAAACGAGTTTGTGGGCGTGGTAACGGTAGCCGTAATTTTGACCTTGTTACCTGCCACTGAAGCATAAGATGACACACCATTGTAGGATGGTGTGACGGAGGTAGAAGCAGTTGTTAATCTATTTTGAATCGGATTAACACATGTGGACAAATTTTTTTGAAGTGTTCCTGAAGAAGTTGGTACATTTTTTATTTGTTGTTTTTGTTGTCTAGGACGAGAATTAATAATTTTTTCTCGAACAAGACAACCCACAGAGGAGTAATTGGGGTCGAATCCTGGCCAAAATTATTTGCTGCTGCTATTGTTGTTAGTTTGCCTTAATATGAACTGAAAATAGACTATTACTAGTTTTTGGAACAATTTGGCATCTACCCACCTACCAGTGCAGAGGCCAATTTTCTATATCCTTTCGAATACTAGTAATTTCTAGGTGATCTTTGTAAATATATTTGTTTTTCCAGTTGCATAAACATTTGATCAGTGGGAAAGGGAGAAGAAAAGGGACACCTGTGCATATTTTCATAGAGATACATTTTGGCCTTGTGCCCTTAACGCCCAAAACGGTTTAGTCCAATTTTATTGCATAATACCAGGCGTTTGGTTTCTTGAACCAAAAGACAAGAGTTCGTCTTCGCTTTCTCGTCAACAAACCAGAGCTATATTTGCTTTCCGGGACATCACTCGGGACATGTGGCTTTAGGCGTTCACATATCTCATGTGAACTGTTTGGAATTTTGTTGTGTCTAACTAGTGCTAATTTGGGGATTAGTTTAGATACATCGTCTAACTAGACACCCAGATCGGACAAGTATCTTTCGTGTGCGATTTATCACCACAGATCATACATTTGTAATCCAAATGATATTTTTTGTGCCGTGCCCCTTGGTATCTACGACACTGGGTCAGATTTTGAATTATGCCCCCATGTCTCTCTAATGTTCCCACTTTACTCGCACGTGGAACATAAAACGTGCTTTTTCAAATACTTTCAAATTATTAACCTCATTACGATTAAAATGAATTAAATAAAGCTCCTGGATAATTCCAGAGCGTACTGGCGTGTTATCGCCGCTAGCGCTCTTCATTAGAATAACTTGTGAAGGAGAAAAGCCAAGTAAATCTTTCAATTCGTTGGATAATTCATCCAAACTTTGACCTTGTGGTAGCCCTTTCAAGACAGCCTTGAATGGTCTATCTGTCTTGAAATCATATGAATAAAATTTATATAACTTCTTCGTAAGATACTGGAGTAGTCGTTTGTGGCCAATCAATTCCTCCGCTGTAACTCGACATTCTCCTCTTCGGCCAATCTGAAAAGAGACTTTCACGTCTGGAAAGAACATCGAAAGCTCAGTTCGAAAGGCCTTGAAGTCGGAGATCATCACTGTTATCGGCGACGGTGATTGCTTTTTCTTCTCATTGGCATTGTGAACAATGCGAGGAAATTTACAATTTTCGTTATCTACACATTCGGATAAAGCATCGAATGAGTTGCTGCAATTAATTGAATTATCGCGTTTTGGTCTCTCCGTCCACATCTCCTTACTGCAGAGAACATTGACGAACTACGAACCAGTTGGCAGTATTGGACTCGCCAACGACGCAACTTCCCATCATGGATAAGCTGATGGATATCGTGCGCCAAACCCAAAATAAAATCATTCTTCCGGTGAAAATCAAGTTTGGCCTACAACGATTTCCATCGCAAATACCAGCAACTGTATTCACAATTGCGACAGGCGTACGATAGCTACTTTCACGACCCAACAATGTTGTCGACTATCAACCGCTTGAAAGCAGAGATGTTGACACAACAACGAGAATTCACGCACATGTTTGTGCGCATCAACGAAACACGCATCGCCGGAGAACTACGATAACACATCTGCAAAACGAACGGAATGAAAGTCTTGACCGTTCCGAAGACATCGAGCAACATTTTCTACAGTACTACCAGAACCTATACGCGAGGGATGAAACGGTCGACGCTACAAATGACGATTTCAGCTGCGAGAGAGTAATTCCCGAAAACGACGAAGAGAACGAGGCCTGTATGAGTGAAATAACAACCGCCGCAATACACGCGGCAATCAAAACAAGTGCATCTAGAAAATCTCCAGGACCCGACGGAATCACGAAGGAATTTTATCTCCGAGCTTTCGACGTTATCCACCGAGAACTCAACCTCGTTATGAACGAGACTCTGGCGTCAAATTTCCCTGCCGAGTTCGTTGAGAGTGTGATCGTTCTCGTGAAAAAGAAGGGGACAGATGACACTGCTCGCTCCTACAGACCAATATCGCTTCTAAACTACGACTTCAAGCTTCTCTCACGAATCATCAACAACATATTCCAGGCCACCCTATCGCTAAAAGATAGAATTGCTCAACTAATCCATATTCCAGGCCACCCTATCGCTAAAAGATAGAATTGCTCAACTAATCCACCGTAAACAGAGAGCCAAGCTGATATCATTCGATCTGGACCATGCTTTCGATCGTGTCGACCGAAGATTCCTGTTCGGCAACATGTGCTCGCTCGGATTCAACCGCAGGTTAGTCTCTTTACTCTCTCGATTCGCCGAGATGTCGTCGTCTCGCTTACTCATTAACGGGCATCTTTCCGCCGCCTTTCCCATACAACGATCGGTACCGCAAGGGAGTCCGATTTCAAGCTGTCTGTTCAGCATCTACTTACAACCACTCCTAACGAAGATCGAGCAAGAATGCGGCAATGATCTCGTCGTTGCATACGCCGATGATATAAGTGTGATAGCAACAACCGTACCCAGAATCATGGCAATACACGAACTGTTTATCCGTTTCTCTCGTGTTTTGGGAGCGAAACTAAATCTGAGTAAAACAACAGCAATCGATATTGGTTTCATCAATGGAAATCCTCTCAACGTACCATGGTTGCGCATGGAAAACACTGTAAAAATTTTGGGTATAATCTTTAGCAATTCTATTCGCTTAATGTGCAAGCAGAATTGGGATGAGATACTGGGAAAATTTAGTCGGTTGATATGTCTACACTCGATGCGATCGCTAACCCTTCTACAAAAAGTGACGCTATTGAATACTTTTGCGACGGCCAAAATCTGGTACCTTGCCTCTATCCTCCCGCCGTCCAACATGCATACGGCAAAACTCACCACAACGATGGGAAACTTTCTCTGGCATGGCATTCCAGCCCGTGTACCTATCCAACAGCTAGCACGAAATTTTACACAAGGTGGATTAAAACTGCACTTACCAGCGTTGAAATGCAAATCACTGCTGATAAACAGACATTTGACAGAGATAGACTCTATGCCGTTTTACAAGTCGTTTATCCGTCAAAATAATTCCAATCCAATAAACCCTCCCGCAGACTGCTCCTGTCTGAAACTAATACAACAGAGCATATCCCAAATCCCTCCCCAAATCCAGCAAAACCCTACCGCTAATCTCATCCACCAATTTTACGTGGACAACACTGAAGTGCCCAAAATCGAGCGAGAGAACCGTCAAATGGATTGGCCTAGAATATGGATGAACATCCATAAAGCGCGAAAATTGTCATCTCAAGAGCGAACCGATCTATACTTGATGGTGAATGGGAAAACGGTGCACCGGCGTCTCATGAACGTAATGCGACGTGCGGATGGTGAAAACTGCTTACACTGCAACGCAGCAATAGAAACACTGAAACACAAATTCAGCGAGTGCCCTCGGGTAACGCAAGCATGGACACTACTGCAACAGAAGATTACGACATTGCTGAATGGGTGGCGAAGAATAAGCTTCATGGACTTAATGCAACCAACCTTGAATGGAGTTCCTCGGACTACAAAACCATCGCTTCTAAAACTGTTTGTGATATACATACAATTCATCAATGAAAGCGAAAATGCAATAAACACAAATTCATTGCAATTTAGATTAGATAATGAATTGTAGATATTTTATTAATAAACATACCAATACATGATTTTACTTTAAAAAAGGGTCGTGACTTCCTTCGGGTGGCAATCATTATACGTTGAATGCGCATCTCCAGCGTATAAGGGTGGTGGAGAGTGTTATCTGCGCTTGCGATGAAAGCTATCGCGACATTAAAGATGTTGTTGGGTCGTGCGCCTCGTGTTCTACACACCAAAAGAAATCTGAATTTTACCGTTGAGGTAATTCCAAACTTGCCACAATTTAACAAACCGTAATTGACGAAATGACGAAATATAACCGTGTTTTGTTTAATTTTACATGAAAAATGTACTTTCTAGGCGCAGTGCCATAAAATTACACTCCTCCACATTTTAAACAAACGTCTTACGTGGAGTAAAATAACGTGACTCGCAAAATTCAACGACATGTAAAATTAAAATCAAACGTAAAGCTATGTAATTTTTGATGTTCGTATATGTCATGGTCAGGAGACGTAAATTTACACGATTTTTATGTGTGTAGCGCCAGATCTCTGGTAAACGAATCGCTTCGACCTGGTTCTAGTCCGAGGTGTGCTGGCTACCCTCCAAATTTATTTATATCTTCTCTTTAGGTTGACTTGCTAAACAGCTACCTGCAAATGTGATCCCCAGCGGGTCCAAGGAGGCCAGTCGGCGATCTGGTTCATGATGTCTTGATAGTGATCTTCCGTTTGATACAAAGCTACAAGTTTAATTTCTTTTTATCCCTGTTATTTTTGTCCGCCCTCTCCTCGCTACTGATGTTGAAATCAATAATCTTTTGCTTTCCTTATAACAAGTCTACTGATTGTCTAGTTATTGTTTCTCCTTGTTCCATTTTTTAATCAAATGATTGTTCATGTTAAAACATTATAAATTGTATATATTGTCCTTAAAAATATTTCTAACTGCATCCCATAGTCTGAATAAAATTGCAATAATATTATTTGTTTATCGATCTGAAATCCTTGTATTAAGATGTTGATGTGTCAAAATGTATGAATATAAAAAATAATTCAAATTTCGAACAAATCCCTATTATTATCCCATATTCTAAAAAAAAACAAATCGAGAAGCAAAAAAATTTCTATCTGAATAAAAATATGCAATTGTTTTACATCGAGGGTTTCCAACGCAAGAATTTTGTGTGCAAGACTCATACGTGGTTAATCTTAGGTTTTGATTTGTTCCAAACTTTCGAGTGGGTAATTCCCCCCTCGGTAATTTTCGAGTGGGTAGTATTACCTATACTAGCCAAGCATTTCGCCGGCCCTGTTGATACCCACACACCTAGAAAAAATCGTGTAAACTTACGTCTCCTGACCATGACATATACGATGTAACCCGTCAGGGTAACAATTTAGCACTGGGTGGAAATATACCCTTTCGTGCGTACTCTCTCCGTAGAGTGTATTGTTTACGAAAATTTATGCTCACCGCTGTTTCGATATCGTTCACTATTTCTTGTAAATTTTTATATAGTTTCGCGTTTGTGAACGGTTTTGTGCGTTCAGATAGGTGTAGTAATTTTTGTTTGACAATTGTACATAGTTAACATAGGGCTTAGATAGGCCACCGCTCTCCTACTGCTGAAATACGTGTACTGGCTATGCTGCACATAGGTGATGACAGCTATGCAGCGGTACGGTTTTTTTGGTGTTGGTGTTTTCGGTCGAGGTGGAAGGCGGCCATCGTGTGAGAAGAGAAAGTGACGGACCACGGCATCAAACAGACGTCCAGATAATTTTTGTCTTTTCGGAACAGTTCCCCGCCACTAGAAGGAAGGATTCAGTGCGCGCGTGTGACGGCGATATAAAACCGTCGAATAGTGCCGGCCCGTGGTTCGGGCACTAGTGAAGTGAGTGGTGTTGGTTCGCCGTCGGGGGAAGCTAATTATCAAGGAGCTTTCGCTTCCCCGGCTAACCGTAAAGGGAATCAGGACGGCAAGAATCTCGAAGGAAACAATCAAAAACCGATCGAACCACCGCAGAAATCTATATTGTGTCTGGAGTATTTGGTGGAAAAGCATCGTCCTCCCGTGCTCGGCGTCTGCTACAATTGTGGAGACAAAGGACACGAATATGGGGAATGCCGGAAACCAAGGCGGGTCTTCTGCATAGTGTGCGGATTTAAAGGTTTTGATGTTTCTCGTTGCCCTTACTGCCTAAAAAACGGGATCAGAACCAACTGAAGTCGCAGTTGGCAGTAAAGCAGCGCTCCAAAGAACAACTAACAATCCATCCCCAGATTTACGACAGGTTTCGACGGGCTCGTGATGAGGACTATGATAATTCGTTGTCTGTCGAAACCATCGTCCTTGACGACCCGTTCGATAACCGTCCATTTGCAATTGTCGCTGTGTACGGCAAATCCTTCAAAGCCTTGCTCGACAGTGGTAGTAACGCCACAATTATAACTAAAAAGCTATACCGAAAGTTTTCGAGAAGTCCATTGAAAAGGTTGGAACGACCATTCGAACTACGTTCTGCAAATGGTCAATCCTTACCAATCATTGGACAAGCGTATCTCCCGTATACTTTTCAAAATTTGACAAAGGTCCTATGCACTCTTGTAGTAGAGCATCTGACCGTCAACTCCATTCTAGGTATGGACTTTTGGCGCGCCTTTGGGATTTCTCCTGAGATACAAAACTGTGCTCTGTTGAACTCAGGTCAGGAATCGGAAGATGACGAAGAAGATGAAGTACCGCGTGAGTCGATACTCACTTCGGAACAGTTAGCGCGCGTAGAAGAAGTAAAGAAGTGTTTCCAGGCAGTAGAGCCCGGAAAGCTAAACCCAACCTCATTCACAGAGCACAGGATTGTCATCAAAGATGAATTCCAAGGTGCGGCACCCGTTTGCCGATATCCTTATCACATGAGCCCAAAGAAACTGTCTAAGGTTTGGGAAGAAGTTGACCGATGGCGGTCTATGGGAATTATCGAGGAGTCTGATTCGGATTGGTCGCTTAATATTGTGGCGGTCACGAAACCAGACGACTCAATTCGCCTTTGTCTAGACGCTAGGCCTCTCAATGAGCGTACTGTACGAGATGCATACCCTCTGCCCCACCCTGGGCGAATATTGGGCGGCTTACCCAAGGCGAAGTACCTGTCTACTATAGACTTGAAGGAGGCCTTTCTCCAGGTACCCCTGGCCAAGGATAGTCGCAAATATACTGCTTTCAGTGTTCCCGGCAGGGGTATGTTCCAATTTACTCGTCTACCATTTGGTCTCGTCAACAGCCCCGCTACTCTGGCGCGACTGATGGACCAGGTTCTAGGACGAGGTAAATGGGAACCTTACGTTTTCGTCTACCTAGATGACATCATCGTGGTAAGCGAAACGTTCGAGCATCACATACAGTTGCTCAAAGCAGTGGCCGATTGTCTAGCAAGAGCCAACCTAACCATCAATTTGGAAAAATCCCGTTTTGGAGTCCCCGAACTAAAGTTTCTTGGTTATTTGTTGAATCGGGATGGACTCAAGGTCAATCCTGACAAAATTCAGCCGATTCTCGACTACGAGAGACCGGTTACCGTGACGAAACTTCGTCGTTTCCTCGGTATGTGCGGTTATTACCGCCGCTTCATTGATCGGTTCAGTGAGGTCACTGCTCCCTTGAGCGATCTGCTCAAAACGAAAACCAAGAGCTTAGTTTGGAACTCCGAGGCAGAACTCGCGTTCCTTAAAATTAAGGAACTTCTAGTCACTCCTCCAGTTTTAGTCCCAGCAGACTGCTCCAAAGAGTTTATCCTTCAGACAGACGCTAGTGACGTAGCAGTCGCTGCTGTTCTGGCGCAGGAGTATCCCGAGGGTGAGAAAGTAGTTGCTTACTTTTCGCACAAGCTGACCACTCCCCAAAGGAACTATCATGCAACTGAGAAGGAAGGTCTGGCGGTGATAATGGCGGTTGAACACTTCCGAGGTTACTTGGAAGGTTATCATTTTCGACTGGTCACTGATTCGTCAGCGATTACATGGATACTGAAGACTAAATGGAAAACCAGTTCACGTTTGAGTCGTTGGAGTTTAGAATTACAACTCTACGACATGTCTATTGAGCACCGGAAAGGCAAGGACAATGTCGTTCCTGATGCGTTATCCCGGGCCGTAGCAGCCGTTTCAGCTTGGTCCACCTCAGACTGGTACTGTTCCATGAAGTCAAAAGTTATCCAAAATCCTGACGACTATGCCGACTTCAAAGTAGAAAATGATCAACTTTTTAAGTATGTCAACTCGAAAGTTGTTCCGTGCGACTCGCGGTTCAGTTGGAAACTCGTCCCAGCACCCGAGTTCCGTCAAGATTTGATTCAACGTACCCACGAAAATTTGCTTCACGTGGGATACGATAAAACGATCCACGAAGTGCAGTTACGATATTACTGGCCTCGTATGGGATCTGAAGTACGAAAGTTTATTCGAGAATGTGGGACGTGCAAGGAAATCAAAGCTCCTTTCGTCCCAGTCCAGCCCGAAATGGGTAAGTCACGTGCGACTAATGCACCATGGCGAATGGTTTCTGTGGACTATATTGGTCCTCTTCCAAAAAGCAAACGTGGCAATCAACACTTGCTTGTCGTCCTCGACGTCTTCAGCAAGTACGTCATGTTAACCCCCGTTCGCAAAATCGCTAGTACGTCACTCTGTACGATACTGCGCGAACAGTGGTTCAATCGCCATGGCAGCCCGGAAATTCTGCTGAGCGACAATGCATCCACTTTCACCTCGAAGGAGTTCAGTCAATTCATAAAAGAAACCAGCGTCAAACATTGGCTGAACTCCCGCTATCATTCGCAGGCTAACCCAGTGGAGCGAACAAATCGCTCGATAAACACCGCAATCCGGGCATATGCTCGAACCGAGCAGCGCAACTGGGATGTCCACATCAGTAATGTGGAGCGCATCCTAAATACTACCGTTCATTCCTCCACTGGGTTTAGTCCTCATTTCATTATACACGAGTGTGAAATGGCATCTGCCGATGACTTCAGCAGGATTTCCGGTGAGGGTGACCTAGAAACAAGACACCAACAGATAGACAAAATCCGGGAGATTGTGGTCAAAAATTTGGCAAAGGCAAGCGAGGGCATTCGACATCAGTACAACTTGCGTCATCGAAAGTTCTCTAAACCTTTTGAAACGGGACAAATGGTGTACCGTCGAAACATGAAGTTGTCGAATGCACTCGAGTCTTACAATGCTAAACTTGGACCACAATACTTACCGGCAAAAATTGTCTCAAAAAAGGGTGTATCCTCCTACGAGCTGGAGGATTTAGCAGGTAAAAATCTCGGAGTTTGGCCAGCAAATCTCCTTAAACCAGCATAAAAAAACTTTTCCGTGCCGTTTGTGGACTGACGGTATGCTTTTCTATGGATTACTCACTTGGGAGTTTTCCAAAAGCAGCCGTCAGTTCCCGACGACAACAACACGGACTTTGGTCCGAATAAAAAACAATAAACATTTCTCCGTCTTCTCTATTTTTATTGTGGAAGACCAACTCTGCCGCGAGAAGGTTCTTCAACACCTTCTTGCAATTTTTCAGAGCCACACTCACGCAGTGTGGTAAACAAACACTCGCACGAAATATATGCTCCGGCCCCGGTGACGACTACGGTAGGGTGGAATACTCTACTGAAAACACTAATCTTATACCGTGCCGTTCTCCCGGGCACCGGACGCATCTAAATACACTTTCTGCCGTGTTCGGCAACATGAACATTTCAAACCCTTTTTCAAAAGGGAACACTCGCACCTGAGGGTGCACTAAATTATGTAATTTCCCCTTGTTTGGGGCACCAGAACTTATAAAAAACACCTTTCCCCTCTTCGCCGAGGACACTTCGATCGCGTGAGTGGTTCCACTACTCCGGGACCGACCGTAAACGAAATAAAAACCGCGAATGAAAACAGTGCGAACGCCGATTTCGCGAACTGTTTTGTTTTTATTTACAATTTTGATGATTCATTCATCATATCGAATGGATCATCGATTTGACACTTTCCCCGTTGCTCGCACCAATGCTCTGCAACAGTCAGGTGTGGCCCGATTCGAATCAGAGTGGTGTGCGTGTTAGAGAGATGTGGGTTAAAAAGCGCCGCTCGTCTTCGATTTCGAATCGAATAATAAAATTTTATTTCGCATAATTTTGGGTTTGTGGTTCGTTTGATTCCAGCGGGAATCATTTTGATCTTTTTAAATTATGCGAAAGACATTCTTTGGTCCCTCTCGAACGTTTCTTTTGCCATATACGAAGCGTTTTGAGGCGAAAAGGGACGAATAAACAAACATTTTGTCCGGAATGTCTGCGAGTGGGAGAAACGATGACGTGTTAAGCGGTATTGTATGTGTGAATGTATGAGTGTGGAATCGAACAGAGTGAATGAATGTTCGAGTGAATGATTAGATAAAGTTGTTTTGGGGTTAATTCGAAGTGCTTATCGGAATGTGAATGATCGAGCAGGCCAGTGATTGAGGATGAATGAATGAAATTGTATGAATGTATTTGGATAGAAACCCCAGCACAAGCGTATAGTACTGGTACCGTGAGGACCCGAAAGACATTTCTGGACAGTCGATGGAAAAAACAATATAATGCCGACAACCGTTCCCCTGCAAGTTGGAACATTGAAAATTGTCAATGTCACTTGCAGAATTTTAGGGATTTTCGAGTTGTTACCGATCTTGTATTCGGATTGGATTGAGGGTTCAACCCATAACCGAATAATGACGATGGCTGATAGCCTCTCGCTTCGCGTATGCTGTCAGTATTATCAGACCAAACACAGGCAAACTTTTCACCAATGAGGACCGCCGGTCGATTAGTTTTTTTTGACATGAATTATTGATAAATTGCGGAAGAAATAATTAGGTGTAGTTAGTTTTTCTTTGTTTATTTATTTATTAATTTCGTTCATAATTATTGTATCGGTGTTAGGTGTTAGTTTAGAAAAAAAATTGTTGTCAATTTTTTTTCCACCCGGTGTGGGCGAGATTGTAACCCGTCAGGGTAACAATTTAGCACTGGGTGGAAATATACCCTTTCGTGCGTACTCTCTCCGTAGAGTGTATTGTTTACGAAAATTTATGCACACCGCTGTTTCGATATCGTTCACTATTTCTTGTAAATTTTTATATAGTTTCGCGTTTGTGAACGGTTTTGTGCGTTCAGATAGGTGTAGTAATTTTTGTTTGACAATTGTACATAGTTAACATAGGGCTTAGATAGGCCACCGCTCTCCTACTGCTGAAATACGTGTACTGGCTATGCTGCACATAGGTGATGACAGCTATGCAGCGGTACGGTTTTTTTGGTGTTGGTGTTTTCGGTCGAGGTGGAAGGCGGCCATCGTGTGAGAAGAGAAAGTGACGGACCACGGCATCAAACAGACGTCCAGATAATTTTTGTCTTTTCGGGACAGTTCCCCGCCACTAGAAGGAAGGATTCAGTGCGCGCGTGTGACGGCGATATAAAACCGTCGAATAGTGCCGGCCCGTGGTTCGGGCACTAGTGAAGTGAGTGGTGTTGGTTCGCCGAAGTGGGACAGCTAACCGTAAAGGAGCATTCTCGCGTCCCCGGCTAAAACCCAAGGAACCGAACACCGACCGTTCTCGCTATAGAGGATAAGTCGAACGAGCCTAGCTCTCCTCTATAGCTAATAGCCAAGGAGAACGAAGCAGGGTGGACAAAGGTTCCCCCTGGGAAGTGCACTGCGGTGACTTCCGGGATAGCTTGCGGCGAGCAAGTTGATCCGGCGATAGTTCGCCAACGTCGCTAGGGAGGTTCCAACAAAGGAGCCAAGCTCACCTCCCTAGCTAACCGCAAAGGACCGCTGCCGGAGCAGCCAACGGAACCCGGACAAGTACGCGGCCGTTGTTGTCCCGGCCTGCCGGAAGGAAACCGCCCGCCTTCCCTTCACCAGCAGCATTGGGATTCCGCATCAGCAGCAGTGGAGAGTAGGAGAGAAATAAACACGGTAAATTTAATTCCTTTGTTTGTTTACTTTTCTTGTTGTTACGAAAATCCGAAATTCTGTAGAGGCACCTAGGCCGCCCTGAAAAGAAGGGTTCGCCGGGCAAACCAGAACCCGAGCAGTGGGCAAACCCCTACTTACAACGAGCACCCAGGGCCGCAGAGAGAAAATAAGGGCCCGGGGAGTCCAACGTACGGGCCGCCACCACTGTCTATTGCCTGAGTACAAAAAAAGTTAATGTTTGAAATCCATTGGAGTTCACTGGTATTATGTATAGTACACTGAAATTTTATGTTTATGTACCAGTTTTTTGCTTCAGTTGTTTGTAGTGCCAATGAAGAAAAAAAGTAGAATTTTTTATACTTTGGGAGTTTTGGTGACTTTGAAAAGCGCCATTTTTGTCAATAGTATTTATAAAAGTAAGGAAATGGCAAGATTAAAAATGTAGTAATTACGAAATTAAAAATATCTAAACGGCGATCAACGGCAAAATATAAAAAAAACAATAAGCAAACTAAATATTAAAAGAATGTACAAAAGTGCTAAAACAACAAAATCAACTAAATAAACAAATTAATGTCAATTGTCAAAAAATGTTTAATCGAGAAAAACCAAAACAAAACCTACACAAAATTGATAAAGAAAAACAGGAAACTAGAAAAACATTTTACGAAAACTTAAAAAGTCGAACATTATTGAACAAATGGTGAAAATTATGAAAAATCGATAAAAAATAGGAAATATTTTAAGAATCAATGAAAATGAAAAAAACTACTAAAATAAATTCAACAATAATTTAAAAAATGCATAAAACTGAAAAACTCGATAAATCAAGAATAATAAAATTTATTTAACATTATAAACCAGACATATTTAAAGCGATAGAAAAAACTACAAGGGGCAGCCCTATGGGGTTGCACGAACTGTAGACGTAGGACTATACTACTTAATGTAAAATATTTATTTTCTTAGTACTTAGTGTGTGGGAAAAACACCCGGACCGGTGAAGAAAAATCAAATTTTAGACAATATAATCACATCTCATGTATAGACCAAGCTTTCTAGTTGCTCTCAAACAGATCCTAAAAGTTCAAACACCCTTGGGTAACCCTAAGTTTGTAGATGTGTTTCGATGCCACAGGATTGTTAAATGGTTAATATTACGTCATGAAAATTCAATTGTTCCGTGACATTTTTTTTGCCTTCAAAATGCCCTGTGTGTATGCAAAGCTCATGATTTGTTGGGATATTAGCATTGATCGGAAAAATGCTTTCCAACGCTGCGAATTGCATACATACAGGACATTTTGCAAGTCACCAGAAACTGTTCATTTTAGCACCGCCACATGTTCAATTAACTCACTCGCTATAAACATGTCTCATTTTTGGACATGGTTAGAAATCAAGAATCATGTTTGAAAAAATATGTTTATGACGAAGTATTTTTACCAGATATGTACAAAACATGTCTAACAAGAAATATATAAGATGATTGTAATATCTCATTCACTTATTAGTTAGAAAATAATGACTTAGTTAACGTGTTCATTTTACCGCCAGTTCCCCTACCTACCAACACATTCGCCACAAAACATTGAACCCAAGCGCACAATGCAAAATGAGTCAACGCTGATGATGATGGGTAGAGCGAAAGAGACAACTAGTACACCAACACGACACTATTAGCGCATTTCACCAAAATTCAACGCGGCCATTCCCGATTGAAAGGAACGCTTAGCCCATCTGTCATATCGTGATTTTACATAGCGAAGGGCTGAACGATAACACATTTTGTTCCAAAAAACAGCGCTGCGTTATGCAACACTTTGTGCAGGTTGATTATACCAGTTGCAAGTGGGGCCAAATTCAGCAAGTTCCGTAAAATTCCTTTTAAATTACAGAATTGAGAGTGTGATCGTTCTCGTGAAAAAGAAGGGGACAGATGACACTGCTCGCTCCTACAGACCAATATCGCTTCTAAACTACGACTTCAAGCTTCTCTCATGAATCATCAAAGCAAGAATAGAGAATGTTATGCGAATCCACCGAATCCTGAGCGACGTGCAAACATGCTCTAACAACGAACGCAACATATTCCAGGCCACCCTATCGCTAAAAGATAGAATTGCTCAACTAATCCACCGTAAACAGAAAGCCAAGCTGATATCATTCGATCTGGACCATGCTTTCGATCGTGTCGACCGAAGATTCCTGTTCGGCAACATGTGCTCGCTCGGATTCAACCGCAGGTTAGTCTCTTTACTCTCTCGATTCGCCGAGATGTCGTCGTCTCGCTTACTCATTAACGGGCATCTTTCCGCCGCCTTTCCCATACAACGATCGGTACCGCAAGGGAGTCCGATTTCAAGCTGTCTGTTCAGCATCTACTTACAACCACTCCTAACGAAGATCGAGCAAGAATGCGGCAATGATCTCGTCGTTGCATACGCCGATGATATAAGTGTGATAGCAACAACCGTACCCAGAATCATGGCAATACACGAACTGTTTATCCGTTTCTCTCGTGTTTTGGGAGCGAAACTAAATCTGAGTAAAACAACAGCAATCGATATTGGTTTCATCAATGGAAATCCTCTCAACGTACCATGGTTGCGCATGGAAAACACTGTAAAAATTTTGGGTATAATCTTTAGCAATTCTATTCGCTTAATGTGCAAGCAGAATTGGGATGAGATACTGGGAAAATTTAGTCGGTTGATATGTCTACACTCGATGCGATCGCTAACCCTTCTACAAAAAGTGACGCTATTGAATACTTTTGCGACGGCCAAAATCTGGTACCTTGCCTCTATCCTCCCGCCGTCCAACATGCATACGGCAAAACTCACCACAACGATGGGAAACTTTCTCTGGCATGGCATTCCAGCCCGTGTACCTATCCAACAGCTAGCACGAAATTTTACACAAGGTGGATTAAAACTGCACTTACCAGCGTTGAAATGCAAATCACTGCTGATAAACAGACATTTGACAGAGATAGACTCTATGCCGTTTTACAAGTCGTTTATCCGTCAAAATAATTCCAATCCAATAAACCCTCCCGCAGACTGCTCCTGTCTGAAACTAATACAACAGAGCATATCCCAAATCCCTCCCCAAATCCAGCAAAACCCTACCGCTAATCTCATCCACCAATTTTACGTGGACAACACTGAAGTGCCCAAAATCGAGCGAGAGAACCGTCAAATGGATTGGCCTAGAATATGGATGAACATCCATAAAGCGCGAAAATTGTCATCTCAAGAGCGAACCGATCTATACTTGATGGTGAATGGGAAAACGGTGCACCGGCGTCTCATGAACGTAATGCGACGTGCGGATGGTGAAAACTGCTTACACTGCAACGCAGCAATAGAAACACTGAAACACAAATTCAGCGAGTGCCCTCGGGTAACGCAAGCATGGACACTACTGCAACAGAAGATTACGACATTACTGAATGGGTGGCGAAGAATAAGCTTCATGGACTTAATGCAACCAACCTTGAATGGAGTTCCTCGGACTACAAAAACATCGCTTCTAAAACTGTTTGTGATATACATACAACTCATCAATGAAAGCGAAAATGCAATAAACACAAATTCATTGCAATTTAGATTAGATAATGAATTGTAGATATTTTATTAATAAACATACCAATACATGATTTTACTTTAAAAAAAGGGTCGTGACTTCCTTCGGGTGGCAATCATTATACGTTGAATGCGCATCTCCAGCGTATAAGGGTGGTGGAGAGTGTTATCTGCGCTTGCGATGAAAGCTATCGCGACATTAAAGATGTTGTTGGGTCGTGCGCCTCGTGTTCTACACACCAAAAGAAATCTGAATTTTACCGTTGACGTAATTCCAAACTTGCCACAATTTAACAAACCGTAATTGACGAAATGACGAAATATAACCGTGTTTTGTTTAATTTTACATGAAAAATGTACTTTCTAGGCGCAGTGCCATAAAATTACACTCCTCCACATTTTAAACAAACGTCTTACGTGGAGTAAAATAACGTGACTCGCAAAATTCAACGACATGTAAAATTAAAATCAAACGTAAAGCTATGTAATTTTTGATGTTCGTATATGTCATGGTCAGGAGACGTAAATTTACACGATTTTTATGTGTGTAGCGCCAGATCTCTGGTAAACGAATCGCTTCGACCTGGTTCTAGTCCGAGGTGTGCTGGCTACCCTCCAAATTTATTTATATCTTCTCTTTAGGTTGACTTGCTAAACAGCTACCTGCAAATGTGATCCCCAGCGGGTCCAAGGAGGCCAGTCGGCGATCTGGTTCATGATGTCTTGATAGTGATCTTCCGTTTGATACAAAGCTACAAGTTTAATTTCTTTTTATCCCTGTTATTTTTGTCCGCCCTCTCCTCGCTACTGATGTTGAAATCAATAATCTTTTGCTTTCCTTATAACAAGTCTACTGATTGTCTAGTTATTGTTTCTCCTTGTTCCATTTTTTAATCAAATGATTGTTCATGTTAAAACATTATAAATTGTATATATTGTCCTTAAAAATATTTCTAACTGCATCCCATAGTCTGAATAAAATTGCAATAATATTATTTGTCTATCGATCTGAAATCCTTGTATTAAGATGTTGATGTGTCAAAATGTATGAATATAAAAAATAATTCAAATTTCAAACAAATCCCTATTATTATCCCATATTCTAAAAAAAACAAATCGAGAAGCAAAAAAATTTCTATCTGAATAAAAATATGCAATTGTTTTACATCGAGGGTTTCCAACGCAAGAATTTTGTGTGCAAGACTCATACGTGGTTAATCTTAGGTTTTGATTTGTTCCAAAATTTCGAGTGGGTAATTCCCCCCTCGGTAATTTTCGAGTGGGTAGTATTACCTATACTAGCCAAGCATTTCGCCGGCCCTGTTGATACCCACACACCTAGAAAAAATCGTGTAAACTTACGTCTCCTGACCATGACATATACGAGCACCCAGGGCCGCAGAGAGAAAATAAGGGCCCGGGGAGTCCAACGTACGGGCCGCCACCACTGTCTATTGCCTGAGTACAAAAAAAGTTAATGTTTGAAATCCATTGGAGTTCACTGGTATTATGTATAGTACACTGAAATTTTATGTTTATGTACCAGTTTTTTGCTTCAGTTGTTTGTAGTGCCAATGAAGAAAAAAAGTAGAATTTTTTATACTTTGGGAGTTTTGGTGACTTTGAAAAGCGCCATTTTTGTCAATAGTATTTATAAAAGTAAGGAAATGGCAAGATTAAAAATGTAGTAATTACGAAATTAAAAATATCTAAACGGCGATCAACGGCAAAATATAAAAAAACAATAAGCAAACTAAATATTAAAAGAATGTACAAAAGTGCTAAAACAACAAAATCAACTAAATAAACAAATTAATGTCAATTGTCAAAAAATGTTTAATCGAGAAAAACCAAAACAAAACCTACACAAAATTGATAAAGAAAAACAGGAAACTAGAAAAACATTTTACGAAAACTTAAAAAGTCGTACATTATTGAACAAATGGTGAAAATTATGAAAAATCGATAAAAAATAGGAAATATTTTAAGAATCAATGAAAATGAAAAAAAACTACTAAAATAAATTCAAAAATAATTTAAAAAATGCATAAAACTGAAAAACTCGATAAATCAAGAATAATAAAATTTATTTAACATTATAAACCAGACATATTTAAAGCGATAGAAAAAACTACAAGGGGCAGCCCTATGGGGTTGCACGAACTGTAGACGTAGGACTATACTACTTAATGTAAAATATTTATTTTCTTAGTACTTAGTGTGTGGGAAAAACACCCGGACCGGCGAAGAAAAATCAAATTTTAGACAATATAATCACATCTCATGTATAGACCAAGCTTTCTAGTTGCTCTCAAACAGATCCTAAAAGTTCAAACACCCTTGGGTAACCCTAAGTTTGTAGATGTGTTTCGATGCCACAGGATTGTTAAATGGTTAATATTACGTCATGAAAATTCAATTGTTCCGTGACATTTTTTTGCCTTCAAAATGCCCTGTGTGTATGCAAAGCTCATGATTTGTTGGGATATTAGCATTGATCGGAAAAATGCTTTTCAACGCTGCGAATTGCATACATACAGGACATTTTGCAAGTCACCAGAAACTGTTCATTTTAGCACCGCCACATGTTCAATTAACTCACTCGCTATAAACATGTCTCATTTTTGGACATGGTTAGAAATCAAGAATCATGTTTGAAAAAATATGTTTATGACGAAGTATTTTTACCAGATATGTACAAAACATGTCTAACAAGAAATATATAAGGTGATTGTAATATCTCATTCACTTATTAGTTAGAAAATAATGACTTAGTTAACGTGTTCATTTTACCGCCAGTTCCCCTACCTACCAACACATTCGCCACAAAACATTAAACCCAAGCGCACAATGCAAAATGAGTCAACGCTGATGATGATGGGTAGAGCGAAAGAGACAACTAGTACACCACCACGACACTATTAGCGCATTTCACCAAAATTCAACGCGGCCATTCCCGATGGAAAGGAACGCTTAGCCCATCTGTCATATCGTGATTTTACATAGCGAAGGGCTGAATGATAACACATTTTGTTCCAAAAAACAGCGCTGCGTTATGCAACACTTTGTGCAGGTTGATTATACCAGTTGCAAGTGGGGCCAAATTCAGCAAGTTCCGTAAAATTCCTTTTAAATTACAGAATTGATAAAATTGCTTAGATGAGCTAAACTAATTAATCAAATCCTGTTTTAAAAACTGTCCTTGCGTTTAAACCAAAATGGGAAGCTTATTACTACCACTACAATACTTAATTTCAAGCGCAAATAGCAAATACATGTGCTAGTTAAACCAAAAATTTACTGGCAACATTACAGCGGCATTTAGGAAGCAGTTGGAGCGGTCGCCTGTTGGACGACACAGGTTAGCGTCCCTCCACAGCCAGTGTAACGGACTTCTAACTCAGCTACACTGGCTGTAAAAACACAGCGTAGTGATCTGCTTCGCCAGCCGTTCAACAGGGAACTGAGCGTGTCTGGCCAAGTCCGTTCTTTAAATAATCGATGATGACGTCATTCATAGAAGCGTAGCGCGCTAGGTACACCAATCTGTCGTACAGGGCTTGGGAAGCGCTATCTTCTGTGTGTTAATGCGCGATATTTTGACAAGGTTGTATATTATTTAATTTTTTAATGCTATGATATCAAAAATCTTTGGGTTTATCTATTGGAATCCATTCTTAGAAGTATTTCGGGGCGATTCGTACAAAAAATTTGAAAATTTATCGTGAGATGGCTGAATTATATGCGTTTAAAATTGGACCACTTTTCGTTACATACCATTTTTGTAGATTTTGCAGAGTGTACCCCCATATCGAAAACAAAGACGTAGTCCTACGTCAAAATAAATAAAACATTAGGAATACATAAAACTAGAGAAGTGTAGGGGAACCTGGGGCTATTAAGACAGTGGGGGTAATTCGGACCCCTTCGACTTCTCAGAAAATAGCAAGACTATCTTACTATCGCACATATTCGTGGAAGCGCTATTCCGAAACATTTATTTTGAGAGTTGAAGTTGATTCTTTGTTCTTTGTAGAAAGGAGATACAACGTGTTTCGTTGTTTTGCCATTCTCAAAACAAAAATCGTTATAATGGAAAAACGTGATTAAAGCAACAAATAAGAGTAAAAATATAAAAGATAAGTGTTTTAGAAAGCTTGAGGCTCCTATTTTATTGAATAATTTTTGATTGGGTGAAAACACAGATATTTTCGAGACGCGCACCACTTTTGTGCGATATGAACGTACGGGGCTATTCGGACCCCCTGTTCCGTCAACCACCGCTTAGCGGCTTGCGGTTGCGCACACCATTGCACACGCCACAGCAAAGAAAATACATGGGCCGCCAATCGACAGCTGTGACATACCAGATTAAGTTATTGTAAAACAATTTTTTTGCTACTTAAGGAGTGTCTCTTGAATCTAATTCACAGGTAAACATAATTCCATTGTAAAAAAATTGAAGAAAAATTACGGTCTGAATTGCCCCTAGGGAGCTCCGAAGTACCCGAATTGTAAAAGGATGGAAAAACGTAGAGGTTTGCAAATCGTCGCGTAGCGCTGCCATTGTGTGATACAAATGAACCTTTTATGGCACCATGGTAGTATGGTATGGTATGGTAGCTGAGGTTTCAAACTAACAATTAGGTCTTTTGACCGGTAACTTTTTTCACATCTATCCACCTAAAAGGGCGATTTGCTTAAGTAGGTCCGAATAGCCCCGGGTTCCCCTATATAAAAGACAAGAATAAAATAACCATAGAGAAATTTAAAAAAAATGAACGAACCAGAAAATTTCGAAAAACTGGAAAATTGAAATGGTGAAAAGACGAAAAAGTAAAGAAAATTGGAAGTATTGAACAAAAACGGAGCAAACAAACAAAATTGAAAAAAATAGTAGAAAAAGCCAACTATAATGGAGAAATTAACAAGAAAAAAATTAATAAAATGGATATTATTTAAAGACTAGAAAAAGCACTAGAAATGAAAATTGAATTAAATTCAAACAACGAACTAAATGTAAAATTAAGAAAAAGTGCGCATAGTGTCAAGAAAAGATAAATCAAATATTTTTTAGGGAAATAAAAACAATCAACGTATAGGAAGATGGTTAACAGAAAAAGTACTTTCAAAATAGGTTAAATGGTTAAAACATAAAGAAATAACAATAACGAAAATTAATCTTAAGAAAAATGTATAAAAAATAAATAAAATTAGTTTTAATAAACAATGGGAATAAATAAAACTAGGAAAAACGGAAAGCTAAAAACTTGAAAATGAGGAAGAAAATAGGAGAAAGGTAAAAAATTAAACAATAATACAAATTTCAATGAATTTGAATAAGTAAAATTGCCTTTGGAAATGCAAAACAAATATAAAAAAAAGAATAGAATAAATGTAGTAAATAGACAAATTCTAAAAATTAGATGGAATCACAAAAGAAATAAAAAAGCAGAGTATTAAAATAAGAAACAATAAGAAAAATAAAATAAAGAAAGCAGAATTTTCTCGAAAAATTGCGAATAAAATTAAATAACAGAGAAAAAACTATAAATTAAAGTAAGTGATAGTGATAGCAATAGAAAAAAAAGCAAAGGTAAGGAACGTAAAAAAATGTATAAACAAAGATATGCAAATAGATAAAAAGGCAGTATCGTACAATTGTAGAAATACAAATACAATCTACTGCTTGAAAAAATAGGTCAAATAAAAAATAAAAAAAATCCATGTAGGAATAAAGAAAATGGAAAACAAATGAGAAACACGAATCAAATTTCAAACAAGAGTTTTGGTTAGATTTTACGCTATGCTGGTTTCGAAAACATTCATAATCCTATAAAAACATGAATTATTCACTATGCTATATTTCACCCTAGGGAGAAAAATTGGGTAAACACCAAAATTTCTTTTTCCTTTGTTATTACTTGGGTGCGTTTCGACTTTGTCTCTTCTCCTCTGTGCCCTTATTAACCAATATTAAGAATCATGTTAAAAAGATTGTGTAAAAATTTGGGAGTGGATATCAAAATACTATGCGAGATATTGCAATTGTAAACTTAAAACAAGGTAATTTTACACTAAACGCCCAGTGATAGGCCTGTTATAATTGAAATAACTCGTAAAATACTTCGAGTTCCATTCTGAAATTTTCACACAATCTTCTCGATATAATTATAAATTATTTGAAAAGCCCAAATTTTTTTTTTCTTCGGCGCCGCCCAAAAAAATGTTTGCTTCTAACATTTGCAGAATACATAAATTACATAAAAAACAAATATTTAAAAAAATTCCGCTGAGATCATGCGAAAACGCAGCTTGTAGTATTTAATGTTATTTCCACTAATCTAACAGTTTCTGAGTTATCAAGGTTTGAAAAAGGTTCAATTTTATTAAATTTATGAAATTTAATTAAATATTTTATAATGTTCCAGAACTCATATCTTGAAAAACATATCAAATTCAGCCAAAGCCTAAAATTCGTGTCAATAACTTTTAGCTAAAGAATGCAAAAAACAGGGAGAGAACTAAAATTGTAGTTGTAAATCTGACGTGGAATGACTCGCATTCTACAAATTCAAGACTTTTTTGGTGGTATCCAAGTGTTAGTAGCAAAAAAAATAAATTTTCAGGCCGCCCTGAAAACAATTTTTTGATAACATAAGTATATAAGGAAGATTATTTGAAAATTTCAGAATGGAACTTGAAGTATTTTACGAGATATTTCAATTATAACAGGCCTATCTTTGGGCGTTTAGTGTAAAATTACCTTTCTTTAAAGTTTGCAATTGCAATATCTCGCAAAGTTTTTTGATATCCACTCCCAAATTTTTATACAATCTTTTTAACATGATTCTAAATATTTTAAGAGAAAAACAAATGCAACTTTTTTCATTTAGTATTTTTTTCCATACATCGAATCGTTTCCGAGTGTGATTGAAAAATGTTCAATTTATTAAACTTCAAAAGTTCAAAAACTAATAACTTGAAAAAATATCACATTCAGCAAAAACAAAAAATAAGTGTCAAATATTTCTAGCTAAAGAATGCAAGAAATTTTTTTGGAAAGAATCAAAATTTTGTTTGTAAATCTGACGTGGAATGACTCACATGCACAACTTCTGGCAGGCAGGTGGTCAATGTTGTGACTTATTTGGCAGTCAATATCTTCAACCAAGGATTTTCATCGATCTTACAAGCTATGGAGGTGATGGGAATTACCTTGGGGACTGAAGCTGAAAGATGTGCTACTCGAATCGACAGTGAACGTATAACTCTTTCTGAACGCAAAGTGGGTGTTGCGGCAAAATAGGCCCGAATTCAACAGAGAGAGCAAAATGAGCAAAGCCTAGAACATTTTCGTGATGAGGAAGGTGATCTCTGTGGACCCGGTATAGTAGATTATCTAGTAAGTTACTACTATCGAGTTATACACCGTACTCTATCTTTAAACGCGTTTTCCAGAAAGTAGTGTTTTTATACGGTCAAGTAAGACTTTTCATAGAAGTACTGGTCCGATTTCAATAATTTTTTCTCCAATTGTTCAGAATATATACCACTATATTTGGTCGAGGGGGATTTGCAAAATGTCAACTTGTTCCATTTTTATAGCTCTTAATAGGCCAAAAATAACGTAAATATTGGAAATTTTCACAAATCGTTACATAACTTTTATAAATTATAAAATAAAAAAAATCCCTCTGGTCTAAACATAGCCAACGCGACTATGATTATAAAAAATATGAGTTTTCTGATTTCAGATAACCCAATTTGCTAAAACTTTACTTAAGTGAGACACATGCAGTTTCACAATCGATGCCATCAATGAAGTTCCAAGGTCGCGAGAGATTTTTCTATTCGTCTTCAAAAGTAATATTGAAAAGTCAAAACATATCTTCAAAATAAAAAAAAATGTATCTGAATCCTTTGAGTAGATGCTTCACAATTTATTCCCAAAAAAGTGCTCAATTTTAGACCTCGCGAGTAGAAGACACTATACTCGTCACGAAAGGGACTTGTTGTGTACGCAATTTGCTGTTATAATGAAAATGTTGACAAAAGGCCGTATTTGAAAGAATTGTAAAACGTATTTATTTTTTCCATCTCTGGCCTCTTTGCAAGGGGGAATTGTTAGTCGAAAATTGCCGAAAAAAGCTACGTCATTTGAGTATTACCCTTTACAAAAATGTTTCGGTATCATCTCGTATCTGAATGTGATTTTTTATAGATTTTGTATCAATGAACGGCAAACCAAATATATTAAATTTTAAATTTAAATTTTGGGATTAATTTCGAATTCTTTTGGTATATCAAGAGTATTTAATGACTCATTTGACCAATTGAGCTCTCAAATAGAGATAGATTTACCGCCTCTAGTGGTACTTTGACCAGCAGAGTTTTACTGAGCAGGGGATAGACTTCAAGAGACACATGGGTATGCGTTGAAATCAATTAGAATTTCGAATTAAAGTGATCACTAAACTGAATTTTAGAGCGCTTCCATTGCTTTTTATTATATACGCTTAAAAACAAATAAATATGCACTGTTTTATTTCTTATGTAGCTCGTAGCACTAGGAGGAAAAATATCTTATTTTCTTCACATTAACCGTAGAGTGTCATGTTTTGTAAAGCACTCCACCTTTCTGTGCCGTTCACATTTAGTTGTATGTTTTTGCATTTGTTAACAGTTTTGTTGATATAGTTGGCTGTAGTACTTCGCTTGCTCGGATATTCACAAAGAATCCAAAAGCACCAACCACTTTCGCTGTGAAAGATAATCACCCGAGCGAGCTTTGCTCTGCCTCTCAGTAAACAAACACGGGGTGTGAAATCACTTCAGTTTCTTTCGAGAATCTTTGTGAGGAACATTAATCCATTGAAGCGAAGGTTCAATGGGGTAAAGTAAACCCAAATGGCACTTTTAAAATAATATTTGTCAACGCCAAGAGGGGCCCTCCTTAACAATTAGGGCCTGCAACCCGAGGATAATGGGGACTGGGTGCTGGACGATTCCTGGTAAAGAAAAGGGCAACGCAAAATTGCAAAATAGTCCAATGGATTTTTCCGGGCGAATTCGGATTTACCTGAACGAAGACACGGAATTCGCCTCCAAAAACCGATGTGGCAACCCTAAACAGAGTTTTTTTTTCTTTCAATAATTACTTTCGATACTAATCCAGCGCTTTCGAAGATTGGAAATTCAATAAATCAAAAAAATTGATTTCAAATTGGCGAAATTTGAAGACAACCTCATGACTTCTAATCAAACCATTTAATTGTTTTACCCTTACAAGTCTGATCATATTTTTGTTTCTATTATAGAGATTCTAACCTTAAGGTCATTCGCTTCTTCATTCAGGTTAGGAATTTTTCTATAATAAATCTCTATTCCTGTGTGCGGGGTGTGGAACCCAGGTGAGCTGCGTACATGACATTCAATGTACAAATTTCGCTATGCCCGCTCGAATCTGATCTTGTTGCGATGCACAGAGGAGTAACTAGAACAAATTCTTGGCCAATAATCAAAAAAAATTTTTTTCGATTTTTTATTTAGTTTATATTTTTTTTAAATACCTAAAAGCATACTGAATGTTGTGGCAAAATAACGAGTATGCGAAAAATTGCTGAAGAATTTTTGCATGGATGGAAAATAGTGATATTTTAAAGGTTTTTAATCATTTTTTATTATATATCCCTAAACATCGCTTTCAAATGATGATGACTGTATTAAATAAGACAATATTATAACAAACGTAATTGAACACAACTATTTGTATAACCTCCGCTTAAAAATAACCGAAAATAGTAGTGTTGCTGTGTATGGGACCAGCTTTAAAAACATCCTTTTTAAACAATTTATTCCAAATTTGAATGACAAAAGTTACATTATACGGCAAGATCCGGCAAAGTTGCTGAAACAACATTACAAAACAAGATTCCGGTTATTTAAAAAACATTCAATCTCTTCCGATCCGCAAATTCCAAGCGATTTGAAAATATTGATATTTTTACTAATTTGAGGTACACCAAAATGCTGTAGGGTCAAATACTATGTTTGGCAACGTGAATCTTTATGAATATGAGCACAGGCATCCCTTTTCTTCTTCCTTTTCCACTGACCAACTGCTCATGCAGCGGGAAAAACAAATGTATTCACAAAGATCACCTCGAAAATACTAGTATTCGGAAGGATCTAGAAAATTGACCCCTGCTACCGTGGGGATCAGGGATCACCTTCCACATGCAATCTAACTGTAGCGATGTCGAGCAAAGCGATAAATCCAACGCGCTTGCGCGTGCTGGTGGTGTAGGAATCCGCGTCATTTCTCCCGTGTTTAAGATGGTCATGTTGAAATTATCGCAAAGATCTTGGATTAATGTTAATCTATTATCATCATGAAGACAGCCCCATACAGTACAGTGCGAGTTAAAGTCTCCCAGAACTAGCCGCGGTGCCGGTAAGGATTCCGTGATACTACAAAGCGTTCGGTGCCCTACCGAGGCTCTAGGAGGAATGTAGATGGAAGCAATGCAAAGGACTTTACCTTTGATTAAAACTTGACAAGCGACAATTTCAATGCCTGGTGTCGAAGGGAGGTTAATTCGGTTGAAAGAATAGCACTTTTTGATCCCCAAAAGTACTCCTCCATAGGGGTTTTCTCGACGACGACGAATTATATTGAAGTCGTGGAAGTTGAGATTTATATCGGAAGTTAACCAAGTTTCACATAATGCGAAAGCATCACATTTTAAACTATTTAGTAAAAATTTAAAGGAATCGATTTTCGGGAGGATACTTCTGCTGTTCCACTGTAGAACAGTGATCGAATCGGTGACCTCGTTTGATGACTTAGCCATCGAAGGATACGATCGCTGCAAGGAGGGGCCATTTAGTAGTCAACTGCTTCAAAAATGTTTGCACTATAGGGAGAAAACGTATCAGAAGGCTTTTAAGAGGATCAGTAACATTGAAAGCTGTGAAAATTAAGTCCACTATGTCAGAAAATTTCATTAGTCCGCTACTGGACTGAGTATCTGTTTAAATAAAGGGGACACTTGGGGTTTTTGGTGTCCCTGGAAGTGGTGGGTACTCCTTGTTAGAACTAATATTTCCAAGTCCTGGAGCAAATTGCTTCGGCTTTTGTGCATCACTTGCGTTGGATTTATTGATTGTAGTTGGCGCACTCTGAGTGGACGACACCTTGGCACCCTTACGAGGCAATGTAGGGGAGGCTGGATTTCTCCTCTTCCTGGATTCCCCTGGGTTAACCAAAGATGTTCCCTCTCGTGGGTCGTCAGATTCTTGCTCAACGTTAGCCAAACCAACATAGGGATTTTCGGACAGGACAGATGGCGAGGCATTCATTAGCATTTCTGCATAAGAACGCCTTGAGCGTTCCTTAAGGGAGCGCTTAATTTTATCCCCGCGCTGCTTGTACACAGGGCATGATTTAAGAGCATGTCAAGGGCCCCCGCAGCAAATACACTTTTCAGTTTCTTTGTCGCAAGAGTCATCCTCATCCTCTCCTTCGCATTTGCCGCATCGTTTCTTATTTCCACAATATGTGGCTGTGTGGCCCAACTGCTTGCAATTGCTGCAGCTCATGACCCGCGGTACAAACAGGCGAACTGGTAGGCGAACCTTGTCAAGGAGGATGTAGTTGGGAAGAGAGGACCCGGCGAATGTCACCCGAAGCGAGCCTGATAGAGAGTAGGTAGTCTTACCTCCCTCGGTGTTTGCGGTATACAATTGTTTGCATTCCAAGATCTTAATCTGTTCAAGTGAGGGGTCCTTAAAGCAGCCAACCCCGTGCTCCAACAGTTCTTCGCATTTCAGGCCCGGTTCGGACACTACCCCATCGATTTCACAGGCCACACAAGGCACGTACGTTTTAAATTCCCGCGTAAAGCGCTCACAGCAAGCAATCGCGTTTGCCTGGCCGAGATCATTCACTAGAACACGTATCTTGTTTGCCCGAACACGTGTTATCTGAGTTACGGCCGGGTAATTAGCAGTCAGATCTCGAGAAAGTTTTAATATATTAACCGGTTTCTCTCCGGTCCGAAAATATACCACCCATGGCCCAGAGGAACCTTCTGGGTACTGCTTTATACGGGGAGCAATGCGAGTATTAGGGGGATCAGGGACTTCCATGATTACATCAGATGGTATTTCGCCCTCGGCCATTTAAGCACGAGGGCAGAGCGTTATATAAACGGGAATGTGTCTTATTATTTGATTACAAGGTAGAGTAAAAGTAGGGAAAAGGAAAGAAAGCAAACGAGGAAAAAAAAATAAAGCAAAACTTATCTGCAAACAACGTCGATTGTTCCGCACCAGCGAAAACAATGTACTGGATTTACTGCCGGCACCAGCAGAATGGCAGCTAACGAACGAACAAAGGATGACCTTCAGTCACTGAAATTTACACACCGAACACAACTGTGAAATATAACGATCCGTTCCGTTCAAAGGTTGGGAGACGTATGAAAATAGGGTTGTCTATCAAACGTTAAATATAATGTGTAAATTAAAAAAAATAGATGAAAGTTGGAATGTTTACTTAAAAAGGTCATATCTCAATGGTATGTTGACTGATTCTAATTATTTTTGCCTTTCTCATATAGAAAGGTTATGCAATCACTCTGAAAAACGTCAACCTAATCCCGGCCCGAAGGGCAGAGTGTCATATCCCATTCGACTCAGTTCGTCGAGATCGGAAAAAGTCTGTATGTGTGTGTGTATGTATGTGTTTTTTTTTTTTTTTTTACAATGGAGAAGACCTTTATGTCCTAGCCCAGTACACGTGCTAACGGTAGGGTCCAATCTACCACACGGGGTGCACTGGGGGCGTGTCGGACTCGAATGGTGACCAGCCATTAATACCGACTAAACTCCATTGGGCTCCGCCATCATTCCTCCCAGGAACTACCTCTCGGTATTACTTCTGGGGGGATGGCTGTACTGAATGTACTCATTCACTCTCACTCACGCGATCATACATCCTGTATGAGGCTTACTTGGGTGCTCTCTAAATCACACTTTGATTCACTCTCAAACACTCCCACATGAGGCTGACTTTTGTGCTCACCTTTTACGTTCCATGCGAGGCTGACTTGTGTGCTCACCTTACTCATTCCTTGCTAGGCTTACTTTTGTGCTCGCCCTACCCATCCATGTGAGGCTGACTTGGGTGCTCACCCTATCACCTGATTCACTCTCAATCGTGCCACTCTATTGTACCTTTGTCACTCCCTCTGGCATCCCATGTGGGACATTTTTCTTAGGCCCCACTTCAGACATACCATGCGAGGCTGACTTTTGTGCTCACCTTTTTCATTCCTTGCTAGGCTGACTTTTGTGCTAGCCTCTACCAACCTGTGAGGCTGACTTTTATGCTCACCCTTAACATGCAATGTGAGACTGACTTGGATGCTCACCCTTTCACTCCTCTGCCACGCCATGAGGCATCGATAGCTTAGTTCCAACATACTACGCTACGACCCTCCCGTCTTGGCATGAGGCAGTCCACTTATACGCCTATACACTCACTCTTCTGTCTTGCTTCGGGGTGGCTGGGTTTACCCCTTACGCGGTTGCCATTCGCTGCGCCAACCTACCTCGGCATGAACAGACCATTCACTCTCTTATTTTGCGCTTGGCCTTTTTCGCTCCAACTAACCAATCACTAGTTAGCCGTGCCCGCCGTCTGTTGCTCGGTTCGCCAGATTACCTGTAGCCTACTGGCAATCTGGATGGTAGCAGCCGAGACTGCGTTCCACTTCTCCACCGTTTGACACATCCGCTGGATAAGGGTATCCGGGGTTGTGTCCCAGCCACAGACGTCAAGCATTGCTCTTCTTTCGACGTCGAACCGATGACATACGAACAGTATGTGTTCGGCAGTTTCATCTACACCTGGGCAGTCCGGGCAGACTGGGACCTCCGCGTGCCCGAACCTGTGGAGGTACTGACGGAAACAGCCATGGCCTGACAAGAATTGTGTCAGGTGGAAGTGAACTTCCCCATGGGGTCTTCCCACCCAGCTCGATATGCTAGGTATCAGCCGGTGGGTCCACCTACCTTTCGAGGAGTTGTCCCACTCACGCTGCCATCTGGCGACCGAGGTCACCCTGGTGCGCTCGCGGGCTCCCCTATTTCCACGTAGCTCAAAGCACTCCTCATCTTCCCGAATGACCAGCCCGACTGGCATCATGCTCGCTATCACGCAGGATGCATCGTGTGATACCGTGCGGTAGGCAGATATCACTCTGAGGCACATCACGCGGTAGGTGCTCTCCAGTTTCTGTAGGTAACTGGTTACCCTCAGTGCTCTTGACCATGACGGGCCGCCGTACCTGAGGATAGATACGGCAACGCCTGCCAGTAACCTACGTCTACTGGCGCACACCTTTGAGCTGTTGGACATCATTCTCGATAGTGCCGCAACAGCAGTCGACGCTCTCTTGCACGTATAGTCGACATGGCTGCCGAAGGTCAGCTTGTCGTCTATAACGACTCCGAGAGACTTCAGACTTCGCTGTGAAGTGATCGCGACTTCTCCCACATGGATAACTGCATGTTGTGCCGACTTGCGGTTGTTGACGATAACTACCTCCGTCTTATGATGAGCGAGCTCCAGGCCTCTCGCGCTCATCCATTCCTCCACCGTGCTAATCGCGTGTTCTGCGGTTAGTTCTACCTCAGGAATTGACTCCCCGTAGACCTCCAAGGTTACGTCGTCGGCAAAGCCGACGATCTTGACCCCAGGAGGGAACTTCAGTCTCAGAACCCCGTCATACATGAGGTTCCATAGCACCGGGCCTAGAATCGAGCCCTGCGGGACTCCGGCGGTAATCGGAACCCTTTTCTGACCGGCATCGGTCTCGTATAGCAGTACGCGGTTTTGGAAGTAACTTTCCAGGATCCGGTACAGACCCACCGGTAGGCTAAGCCGGTGTAACGAGAGCGCGATGGCATCCCAGCTAGCGCTGTTGAATGCGTTCTTCACGTCAAGTGTCACTAACGCACAGTATCGAATACCTCGCCTTTTTCGTTGGATCGCTATCTCGGCAGTATTTATCACTGAGTTGAGAGCGTCCACTGTGGACTTACCCTTCCGAAAGCCAAACTGGTTGCTTGACAGACCGTCCGTACCTTCCGCGTACGGGGTGAGCCTGTTGAGGATGATCCTCTCAAGCAGTTTGCCAGTCGTGTCTATCAGACAGATTGGTCTGTACGCCGATGGGTCGCCTGGCGGCTTCCCGGGCTTCGGCAACAGCACCAGTTTCTGCCTTTTCCATCTATCGGGGAAACGGCACTCGTCAAGGCATCTCTGCATAGCTAGCCTGAACATGTTCGGGTTCGCTATGATCGCTGCCTTGAGAGCGTTGTTCGGAACTCCATCCGGCCCTGGAGCTTTGTTCATTGCTAGGGATTTAGCCACTGCGAGTAGTTCTTCGTTCGTCACTGGAGCCACCATTTCGACCGTGCCCGCACTGTCTCGTAGTGCAGGTGGCCAGGGGCTTGTGGCTCGAGACGGGAAGAGTACTTCGATAATCGTTGCCAACCGGTCCGGAGACCGTTCTGGGGGTGAGGAGCCCCCTTTGGTCTTGGCCATCACAATCCGGTAGGCGTCACCCCACGGATTCGCGTTGGCACTCTCACACAGGTTGTCGAAACACGCTCTCTTGCTGCTTTTAATAGCCTTGTTAAGGGCTAATTTCGCAGCTCGAAACACTTCACGGCGGTTCTCTCTTGCATCCTCGGTGCGAGCTCTTTGCATCCTACGTCTAGCTCTGAGGCAGGCTGACCGTAGAGCTGCAATCTCGGCACTCCACCAGTATACCGGGCATCTACCGTTTCTTGGCAGTGTTTTTCTCGGCATAGTGGCGTCGCACGCGCGTGATAGAACAGCTACCAGCGCATCCCCGCTTAGACTGTCGGTGTTGGCCTCCAGTCCCAGGGCCGCGGTGAAAGCTTCGCTGTCGAAGTGATTGGACTTCCACCCGCGTACCTGACAGGGATCTCCCGCCCTCGGATGCTGCACACCATAGTTGATCTTAAAGCGGATTGCTAAATGATCACTATGGGTGTAGCCTTCGTCTACCCTCCATTCCATGCCTGGAGCCAGACTCGGGCTGGCAAAGGTCAAATCAATCCACGCCTCCACTCCGTTTCTACGGAATGTACTAGCGGAGCCATCATTAGCTAGCACAGTATCGAGTTTCGCAAACGCTTCCATTAGCGCTTGACCCCTGCTATTTGTACAGCGGCTGCCCCACTCCACTGCCCAAGCGTTGAAGTCTCCCGCTATTACTACCGGTTTCCGGCCCACGAGGTCCGACGAGAGCCTGTCGATCATCTGGTAGAACTGTTCTATTGGCCACCTTGGTGGGGCGTAGCAGCTACAATAGAACACACCATTGATCTTGGCAATCGCCACACCCTCGGCGGAGGGGTGTATTACCTCTTGAACCGGGAACCTTCCCGTTGTACAGATTGCCACCATTCCAGACCCGTCCGACACCCAATTGCCGTTGCCGGCAGGGATGCTGTACGGGTCTGATAAGAGGGCGACATCTGTCCTCGACTCCGAGACCGACTGCCACAGCAGCTGTTGGGCTGCTGCACAATGGTTAAGATTTAGCTGTGTGACTCTCACGGCTTCTTCTTATTTAACTCGCCGAAGGGACACGAAGGTCCGCCCATAGCATGTTTATGGGCTTGCTTCTTAGAGGTGCAGATAAGGCACTTATATGCCTTAGTGCACCCCCGCTCTTTATGCCCCTCCTCGCCGCATCGACGACATAGCTTGCTCCTGTCTAAGCCTTTGCATTCGTAAGCTTTATGGCCGGATTCTAGGCACCGATAGCACCTGTCCACTGAAGGCGGCTGGGGTATACTAATAGGGCATACCGACCAGCCGATCTTCAGCTTCCCTTTCTCGGTTACCTTTTTGGCATCCGCATTTAGTAGCCTGAGGTAGGCTACTTGGGTGCCAGAGGGTCCGTCTCTCAATCGCACAGAGGCCCGCTCGATTGTGACGTCGCATTGCTCCTTGACGGCTGCGACGACGTCTTCTGCGGTCGTAAACTCGTCCAAGTGCTTGCACTGGAGAGTTGTTTCCGCACCTAGCGACCTGATTTGGGCGCCCTCACCAAGGACCTCTTGGGCCAAGGCCTTGTATATTGCACTTGATTGTGCGCCTCGCTTCAGCACTAGGAGCATCTCTCCCGTGTTGGTGCGTCTTACGCTGCGCACATCCTGCCCAAGGGCCGAGAGGCTTTCGGCCGCCTTCATCGATTTAAGGACATCGGCGTATTTGTCCTTGTCAGTTTTTAACCACAAGGCTTCGCCTCTGTCCTTGGCCTTCCTCGCAGGCCGCGGTACCTCCGGTTTCGGTGCCGGCTTTTTCTTGGTAACCAGCGTCCAGGGGTTTGAGCCCCCCTGCCCCGGTCGTGCCGGGTTGCTGGTACCATCGCTCTCCACAGCGAGGTCACTCTCGCCCTCGCTTACCTCACCCAGGCGGCGTTTGACCTTGACGGTTGCACGCCGAGTGGTGTCGGTTTTGGCACCCTCTCCTGGCGACTTCCTAGGGCGCTTCGCATTCGATGCCGTCTTGCGATTGCCCTTTCCTTTTCCCTTCGAGGGGAACTCGGTCGCCGCTCCGATCGACGTGGCTGCTCCGTAGAAGGTAAAGGCCACTGTCTGTGAACCTCTATTGACCTTCTCTCTTTCCTCCCTATTGGAGGCCACTGTCTGGGTTTCTCTGTCGGGCCTCTCCCGACATTCCACCCTTTCAACATATGCCTGCTGTTCCTGTCTTGCGACACGAACAGCTTTCCGGAGCTCCAGAAGGCTCAACTTCAACTCCTTGGCTATGTTCTGCTTTGCGCTAGCGAAGTCGATTATAGCATCGAGTTGCTTCGCTACTTTGCGCATCGCAGCTATTGGCCCCTCCGATGCATTGGTAGGGGTATTGCCTACCGCTGCTGGGGGGTCACTGGTGCTTTCGAGTGCAGCACTCATCGTTCCACTACTCTCCCCACGGGGGGGAGACCTCGCCAAACCACCTCTTGCGAAGGGGTTTGGCACCTCCGTCTGTTTATTTTTATTTTTATTTGCCTCCATGTATAGTCCCATGAGTAGCGCGAGAAATATATGTCCGCCACGCCAGAGCTCCGCATTAGCGTGGTAAGGGACGCTTACTGTGGGGGTTGCCCAGGTACCCCACAGGCTCCGTTAACGATCGAGCATCTTTTTCACCCCCTCGATCACTCATCCCTCGGCACGGGTCGCTTCACGCCTTGGAATTGGGGTTATGCCCTACCTTGCTTTACGTGGTGATCTCGGCCCGGATCATCACAACCATCCTCCTTTACCAGGGCTTTGGACCTGTAGCTCTGGATCTCAATAGTTCCATGTACGTATGTTATTACAGACATGCTACTATTGGGATCCGTCATTCGCTAGCGGAGTGTGTATGTATGTGTGTGTGTATGTGTGTGTATGTGTGTGTGTGTATGTATGTGCGTATGTGTCAAATAATGTCACTCATTTTTCTCAGAGATGGCTGGACCGATTTGCCCAAACTTAGTCTCAAATGAAAGGTGCAACCTTCCTATCGGCTGCTATTGAATTTTGGATCGATCGGAATTCTGGTTCCGGAATTACGGGTTTCAGAGTGCGGCCACACAGAAATTTCTCATAAAAACTATACGAAAAATTAAAAATAGAATTTTTATTTTTGATGCTAAATGTATTCAAGGTGCATAAAACGTCGAGATTTGATGCAAACACGAAAAAAATTTGACGAAGATTCACTTTTTTGGATTTTGCACATTTTTGCCTTTCTCATATAGAAAGGTTGTGCAATCACTCTGAAAAACGTCAACCTAATCCCGGCCCGAAGGGCCGAGTGTCATATCCCATTCGACTCAGTTCGTCGAGATCGGAAAAAGTCTGTATGTGTGTGTGTATGTGTGTATGTGTGTATGTATGTGTGTATGTGTGTGTATGTGTGTGTGTATGTGTGTGTGTATGTATGTGCGTATGTGTCAAATAATGTCACTCATTTTTCTCAGAGATGGCCGGACCGATTTCCCTAAACTTAGTCTCAAATGAAAGGTGCAGCCTTCCCATCAGCTGCTATTGAATTTTGGATCGATCGGAATTCTGGTTCCGGAATTACGGGTTTCAGAGTGCGGCCACACAGAAATTTCTCATTAAAACTATACGAAAAATTAAAAATATAATTTTTATTTTTGATGCTAAATGTATTCAAGGTGCATAAAACGTCGAGATTTGATGCAAACACGAAAAAAATTTTGACGAAGATTCACTTTTTTGGATTTTGCACATTTTTGCCTTTCTCATATAGAAAGGTTATGCAATCACTCTGAAAAACGTCAACCTAATCCCGGCCCGGAGGGCCGAGTGTCATATCCCATTCGACTCAGTTCGTCGAGATCGGAAAAAGTCTGTATGTGTGTATGTATGTGTGTGTATGTGTGTGTGTATGTGTGTGTGTGTGTATGTATGTGCGTATGTGTCAAATAATGTCACTCATTTTTCTCAGAGATGGCTGGACCGATTTGCCCAAACTTAGTCTCAAATGAAAGGTGCAACCTTCCCATCGGCTGCTATTGAATTTTGGATCGATCGGAATTCTGGTTCCGGAATTACGGGTTTCAGAGTGCGGCCACACAGAAATTTCTCATAAAAACTATTCGAAAAATTAAAAATAGAATTTTTATTTTTGATGCTAAATGTATTCAAGGTGCATAAAACGTCGAGATTTGATGCAAAAACGAAAAAAAATTGACGAAGATTCACTTTTTTGGATTTTGCACATTTTTGCCTTTCTCATATAGATAGGTTATGCAATCACTCTGAAAAACGTCAACCTAATCCCGGCCAAATTTTTTTTCGATTAGCATAAGGTTTCTGGATTTTAACAGGAGCGTAGTTGATGGTTTACGGAGAGGGGTTACACCCCCCCTCTACTGTTCAGTCCCCTCCTTTAAAAATCTCCTTAAATCACCCCTCAGACCACCACCTCATACCCCTCCCTTTCAACCCCATCATCTTTAAACCACCACTATATTACAAAGCATACCAATTTAAGCTGGGGAGTCGTTCGTTCATGGGACTTTCGCCCTCCTCACATACCCATCCCCGCATGACAAAATGAGTTAGCAAGCAGATAACATTGATCTAATGCTGATTAGGCTAATGGAGTATGATATTTTTTTGTTTCAAGTGTTTCACCGTCGACACGTAGCTCATCAAGTTCGTGGCTGGCATGCCATTGTGTATAAGTGCAAAGTGTACTAAGAATGTAATGGACATTTCCACAATTATGTTGAACATAAAAAGCCTCCGTGCCATAGTTTAGAGAAATGAGAAAGGTACAATTGCACCGCTAGGTGGATTAAAACAGGTTTTGCCTTTCTCATATAGAAAGGTTATGCAATCACTCTGAAAAACGTTAACCTAATCCCGGCCCGAAGGGCCGAGTGTCATATCCCATTCGACTCAGTTCGTCGAGATCGGAAAAAGTCTGTATGTGTGAGTGTGTATGTGTGTATGTATGTGTGTATGTGTGTATGTATGTGTGTGTGTATGTATGTGCGTATGTGTCAAATAATGTCACTCATTTTTCTCAGAGATGGCTGGACCGGTTTGCCCAAACTTAGTCTCAAATGAAAGGTGCAACCTTCCCATCGGCTGCTATTGAATTTTGGATCGATCGGAATTCTGGTTCCGGAATTACGGGTTTCAGAGTGCGGCCACACAGAAATTTCTCATAAAAACTATACGAAAAATTAAAAATAGAATTTTTATTTTTGATGCTAAATGTATTCAAGGTGCATAAAACGTCGAGATTTGATGCAAACACGAAAAAAATTTGACGAAGATTCACTTTTTTGGATTTTGCACATTTTTGCCTTTCTTATATAGAAAGGTTATGCAATCACTCTGAAAACGTCAACCTAATCCCCAATTTTTTTTTCGACTCGCATAAGGTTTCTGGATTTTAACAGGGGCGTAGTTGATGGTTTACGGAGAGGGATTATACCTCCCCTCTACTGTTCAATCCCCTCCTTTAGAAATCTCCTTAAATCACCCCTCAGACCACCACCTCATACCCCTCCCTTTCAACCCCATCATCTTTAAACCACCACTATATTACAAAGCATACCAATTTAAGCTGGGGATTCGTTCGTTCATGGGACTTTCGTCCTCCTCACATACCCATCCCCGCATGACAAAATGAGTTTGCAAGCAGATAACATTGATCTAATGCTGATTAGGCTAATGGAGTATGATATTTTTTTGTTTCACCGTCGACACGTAGCTCACCAAGTTCGTGGCTGGCATGCCATTGTGTATAAGTGCAAAGTGTACTAAGAATGTAATGGACATTTCCACAATTATGTTGAACATAAAAAACCTCCGTGCCATAGTTTAGAGAAATGAGAAAGGCACAATTGCACCGCTAGGTGGATTAAAACAGGTTTTTTCATTATTGAACAGGTAGACGTTTCATCGTTAATTTTTATCAAGAAGAATATAAAATAGAGTTGTCTACGTAAATAAATAGACAATATAATTGGTCTCAACTATATGTATTATAATTATTTAGTGATTATTTTTGTATTAAAAATAGCGGCCTATCAATTTTTATATACTAGTTGATTGCAATTGCTGTTTACTACAAATTATGGATTAACTACTAACACAGTCGTGATTCGCTGGTCGCTCAATTTTTAACAGGGGCCGTTTTTTAGTTGTACCTCCGCTAGTTGGTCCATTGTGACATCTGAATATCAAATTCTCATGTTAAATTCAATTCGACAATAAAAGTGACAATAGTTAGAGATATGAGAACTTGTACTAATAACATCCCCTTTGATCCCCCTACTAATAACATCCCCCAGTTTTAACATCTGTCAACCCAACCAGCGAATCACAATTGTACAAAATTTCCAACAAAAACCGTATCATAACATAAATTGATCTGAATCAGCAAATACCTTCATATTTTTAAATATATGTATTGAATTTATGGTTTTATTTTTCCATGATTTGTAGTTTGCGTTTGTTGCATTCAACTAATGTATAGAAATTGATAGGTCGTCGTTTTGAATATAAAGATATTTACTAAATAGTGATAATACATATAGTTGAGGATAATTAAGTTGTTTATTGTTTGAAGTAGCCAACTCTATTTTATATTCTTCTTGATGAAAATTAACGATGAAACGTCTACCTGTTCAATAATGAAAAAAATAATTAGAATCAGTCAACATACCATTGAGATATGGCCTTTTGAAGTATATTCCAACTTTCATTTATTTTTTTTAAATTACACATTATATTTAACGTTGGGTAGACAACCCTATTTTGATATTTTTTCAGTGCACCATATAAATAACACCATTTGTACATTATATTTATGTAATTAAATCGCAAGGGTTTCCTTTAAAAACCGCGACACGTATAAACGATCTTAATAGTCAATGGACAAACATGGATTCACACTTGAAGTCTGGTAGAAAACCCATCTATGACCGCATACCACATCCAAACCGTTATAACTTTCGATTCCGTCAATGAAATATTTTCAAACTTGCAAGGAATATACTTGATTACAATATCTTTCGAATGCCATGTACTAAATAAGTAGACAAATATTTTTTTGTTTATATAGATTGGACCAAACCCGTGGGTGTTTGCTGGTAGCCTTATGAAACGTATCATAAAACTTCAAATCGCCATATCTCTCGAATCCCTCGATGGAAATTTACTGAGAAGATGCTTGGATACTGTATCTTTCGAATGCCGTATGCCAAATTTATGGTCATTTTTGCCTTTCTCATATAGAAAGGTTATGCAATCACTCTGAAAAACGTCAACCTTATCCTGGCCCGGAGGGCCGAGTGTCATATCCCATTCCACTCAGTTCGTCGAGATCGGAAAAAGTCTGTATGTGTGTGTGTGTGTGTGTATGTGTGTGTGTATGTATGTGCGTATGTGTCAAATAATGTCACTCATTTTTCTCAGAGATGGCTGGACCGATTTGCCCAAACTTAGTCTCAAATGAAAGGTGCAACCTTCCTATCGGCTGCTATTGAATTTTGGATAGATCGGAATTCTGGTTCCGGAATTACGGGTTTCAGAGTGCGGCCACACAGAAATTTCTCATATAAACTATAGGAAAAATTAAAAATAGAATTTTTATTTTTGATGCTAAATGTGTTCAAGGTGCATGAAACGTCGAGATTTGATGCAAACTGGAAAAAAAAATTTGACGACGGTTCACTTTTTTGGATTTTGGCACATTTTTGCCTTTCTCATATAGAAAGGTTATGCAATCACTCTGAAAAAAGTCAACCTAATCCCGGCCCGGAGGGCCGAGTGTCATATCCCATTCGACTCAGTTCGTCGAGATCGGAAAAAGTCTGTATGTGTGTGTGTATGTGTGTATGTATGTGTTTTTTTTTTTTTACAATGGAGAAGACCTTTATGTCCTAGCCCAGTACATGTGCTAACGGTAGGGTCCAATCTACCACACGGGGTGCACTGGGGGCGTGTCGGACTCGAATGGTGACCAGCCATTAATACCGACTAAACTCCATTGGGCTCCGCCATCATTCCTCCCAGAAACTACCTCTCGGTATTACTTCTGGGGGGATGGCTGTACTGAATGTACTCATTCACTCTCACTCACGCGATCATACATCCTGTATGAGGCTTACTTGGGTGCTCTCTCAATCACACTTTGATTCACTCTCAAACACTCCCACATGAGGCTGACTTTTGTGCTCACCTTTTACGTTCCATGCGAGGCTGACTTGTGTGCTCACCTTACTCATTCCTTGCTAGGCTTACTTTTGTGCTCGCCCTACCCATCCATGTGAGGCTGACTTGGGTGCTCACCCTATCACCTGATTCACTCTCAATCGTGCCACTCTATTGTACCTTTGTCACTCCCTCTGGCATCCCGTGTGGGACATTTTTCTTAGGCCCCACTTCTGACATACCATGCGAGGCTGACTTTTGTGCTCACCTTTTTCATTCCTTGCTAGGCTGACTTTTGTGCTAGCCTCTACCAACCTGTGAGGCTGACTTTTATGCTCACCCTTAACATGCAATGTGAGACTGACTTGGATGCTCACCCTTTCACTCCTCTGCCACGCCATGAGGCATCGATAGCTTAGTTCCAACATACTATGCTACGACCCTCCCGTCTTGGCATGAGGCAGTCCACTTATACGCCTATACACTCACTCTTCTGTCTTGCTTCGGGGTGGCTGGGTTTACCCCTTACGCGGTTGCCATTCGCTGCGCCAACCTACCTCGGCATGAACAGACCATTCACTCTCTTATTTTGCGCTTGGCCTTTTTCGCTCCAGCTAACCAATCACTAGTTAGCCGTGCCCGCCGTCTGTTGCTCGGTTCGCCAGATTACCTGTAGCCTACTGGCAATCTGGATGGTAGCAGCCGAGACTGCGTTCCACTTCTCCACCGTTTGACACATCCGCTGAATAAGGGTATCCGGGGTTGTGTCCCAGCCACAGACGTCAAGCATTGCTCTTCTTTCGACGTCGAACCGATGACATACGAACAGTATGTGTTCGGCAGTTTCGTCTACACCTGGGCAGTCCGGGCAGACTGGGACCTCCGCGTGCCCGAACCTGTGGAGGTACTGACGGAAACAGCCATGGCCTGACAGGAATTGTGTCAGGTGGAAGTGAACTTCCCCATGGGGTCTTCCCACCCAGCTCGATATGCTAGGTATCAGGCGGTGGGTCCACCTACCTTTCTAGGAGTTGTCCCACTCACGCTGCCATCTGGCGACCGAGGTCACCCTGGTGCGCTCGCGGGCTCCCCTATTTCCACGTAGCTCAAAGCACTCCTCATCTTCCCGAATGACCAGCCCGACTGGCATCATGCTCGCTATCACGCAGGATGCATCGTGTGATACCGTGCGGTAGGCAGATATCACTCTGAGGCACATCACGCGGTAGGTGCTCTCCAGTTTCTGTAGGTAACTGGTTACCCTCAGTGCTCTTGACCATGACGGGCCGCCGTACCTGAGGATAGATACGGCAACGCCTGCCAGTAACCTACGTCTACTGGCGCACACCTTTGAGCTGTTGGACATCATTCTCGATAGAGCCGCAACAGCAGTCGACGCTCTCTTGCACGTATAGTCGACATGGCTGCCGAAGGTCAGCTTGTCGTCTATAATGACTCCGAGAGACTTCAGACTTCGCTGTGAAGTGATCGCGACTTCTCCCACATGGATAACTGCATGTTGTGCCGACTTGCGGTTGTTGACGATAACTACCTCCGTCTTATGATGAGCGAGCTCCAGGCCTCTCGCGCTCATCCATTCCTCCACCGTGCTAATCGCGTGTTCTGCGGTTAGTTCTACCTCAGGAATTGACTCCCCGTAGACCTCCAAGGTTACGTCGTCGGCAAAGCCGACGATCTTGACCGCAGGAGGGAACTTCAGTCTCAGAACCCCGTCATACATGAGGTTCCATAGCACCGGGCCTAGGATCGAGCCCTGCGGGACTCCGGCGGTAATCGGAACCCTTTTCTGACCGGCATCGGTCTCGTATATCAGTACGCGGTTTTGGAAGTAACTTTCCAGGACCCGGTACAGACCCACCGGTAGGCTAAGCCGGTGTAACGAGAGCGCGATGGCATCCCAGCTTGCGCTGTTAAATGCGTTCTTCACGTCAAGTGTCACTAACGCACAGTATCGAATACCTCGCCTTTTTCGTTGGATCGCTATCTCGGCAAGTATTTATCACTGAGTTGAGAGCGTCCACTGTGGACTTACCCTTCCGAAAGCCAAACTGGTTGCTTGACAGACCGTCCGTACCTTCCGCGTACGGGGTGAGCCTGTTGAGGATGATCCTCTCAAGCAGTTTGCCAGTCGTGTCTATCAGACAGATTGGTCTGTACGCCGATGGGTCGCCTGGCGGCTTCTCGGGCTTCGGCAACAGCACCAGTTTCTGCCTTTTCCATCTATCGGGGAAACGGCACTCGTCAAGGCATCTCTGCATAGCTAGCCTGAACATGTTCGGGTTCGCTATGATCGCTGCCTTGAGAGCGTTGTTTGGAACTCCATCCGGCCCTGGAGCTTTGTTCATTGCTAGGGATTTAGCCACTGCGAGTAGTTCTTCATTCGTCACTGGAGCCACCATTTCGACCGTGCCCGCACTGTCTCGTAGTGCAGGTGGCCAGGGGCTTGTGGCTCGAGACGGGAAGAGTACTTCGATAATCGTTGCCAACCGGTCCGGAGACCGTTCTGGGGGTGAGGAGCCCCCTTTGGTCTTGGCCATCACAATCCGGTAGGCGTCACCCCACGGATTCGCGTTGGCACTCTCACACAGGTTGTCGAAACACGCTCTCTTGCTGCTTTTAATAGCCTTGTTAAGGGCTAATTTCGCAGCTCGAAACACTTCACGGCGGTTCTCTCTTGCATCCTCGGTGCGAGCTCTTTGCATCCTACGTCTAGCTCTGAGGCAGGCTGACCGTAGAGCTGCAATCTCGGCACTCCACCAGTATACCGGGCATCTACCGTTTCTTGGCAGTGTTTTTCCCGGCATAGTGGCGTCGCACGCGCGTGATAGAACAGCTACCAGCGCATCCCCGCTTAGACTGTCGGTGTTGGCCTCCAGTCCCAGGGCCGCGGTGAAAGCTTCGCTGTCGAAGTGATTGGACTTCCACCCGCGTACCTGACAGGGATCTCCCGCCCTCGGATGCTGCACACCATAGTTGATCTTAAAGCGGATTGCTAAATGATCGCTATGGGTGTAGCCTTCGTCTACCCTCCATTCCATGCCTGGAGCCAGACTCGGGCTGGCAAAGGTCAAATCAATCCACGCCTCCAATCCGTTTCTACGGAATGTACTAGCGGAGCCATCATTAGCTAGCACAGTATCGAGTTTCGCAAACGCTTCCATTAGCGCTTGACCCCTGCTATTTGTACAGCGGCTGCCCCACTCCACTGCCCAAGCGTTGAAGTCTCCCGCTATTACTACCGGTTTCCGGCCCACGAGGTCCGACGAGAGCCTGTCGATCATCTGGTAGAACTGTTCTATTGGCCACCTTGGTGGGGCGTAGCAGCTGCAATAGAACACACCATTGATCTTGGCAATCGCCACACCCTCGGCGGAGGGGTGTATTACCTCTTGAACCGGGAACCTTCCCGTTGTACAGATTGCCACCATTCCAGACCCGTCCGACACCCAATTGCCGTTGCCGGCAGGGATGCTGTACGGGTCTGATAAGAGGGCGACATCTGTCCTCGACTCCGAGACCGACTGCCACAGCAGCTGTTGGGCTGCTGCACAATGGTTAAGATTTAGCTGTGTGACTCTCACGGCTTCTTCTTATTTAACTCGCCGAAGGGACACGAAGGTCCGCCCATAGCATGTTTATGGGCTTGCTTCTTAGCGGTGCAGATAAGGCACTTATATGCCTTAGTGCACCCCCGCTCTTTATGCCCCTCCTCGCCGCAGCGACGACATAGCTTGCTCCTATCTATGCCTTTGCATTCGTATGCTTTATGGCCGGATTCTAGGCACCGATAGCACCTGTCCACTGAAGGCGGCTGGGGTATACTAATAGGGCATACCGACCAGCCGATCTTCAGCTTCCCTTTCTCGGTTACCTTTTTGGCATCCGCATTCAGTAGCCTGAGGTAGGCTACTTGGGTGCCAGAGGGTCCGTCCCTCAATCGCACAGAGGCCCGCTCGATTGTGATGTATGTGTATGTATGTGTGTATGTGTGTATGTGTGTGTATGTGTGTGTATGTGTGTGTGTATGTATGTGCGTATGTGTCAAATAATGTCACTCATTTTTCTCAGAGATGGCTGGACCGATTTGCCCAAACTTAGTCTCAAATGAAAGGTGCAACCTTACCATAGGCTGCTATTGAATTTTGGATCGATCGGAATTCTGGTTCCGGAATTACGGGTTTCAGAGTACGGCCACACAGAAATTTCTCATATAATCTATAGGAAAAATTAAAAACAGAATTTTTATTTTTGATGCTAAATGTGTTCAAGGTGCATGAAACGTCGAAATTTGATGCAAACTGGAAAAAAATTTGACGACGGTTCACTTTTTTGGAATTTGCACATTTTTGCCTTTCTCATATAGAAAGGTTATGCAATCACTCTGAAAAACGTCAACCTAATCCCGGCCCGAAGGGCCGAGTGTCATATCCCATTCGACTCAGGTCGTCGAGATCGGAAAAAGTCTGTATGTGTGTGTGTATGTGTGTATGTATGTGTGTATGTGTGTGTATGTGTGTGTGTATGTGTGTATGGATGTGTGTGTATGTATGTGCGTATGTGTCAAATAATGTCACTCATTTTTCTCAGAGATGGCTGGACCGATTTGCCCAAACTTAGTCTCAAATGAAAGGTGCAACCTTCCCATCGGCTGCTATTGAATTTTGGATCGATCGGAATTCTGGTTCCGGAATTACGGGTTTCAGAGTGCGGCCACACAGAAATTTCTCATAAAAACTATACGAAAAATTAAAAATAGAATTTTTATTTTTGATGCTAAATGTATTCAAGGTGCATAAAACGTCGAGATTTGATGCAAACACGAAAAAAATTTGACGAAGATTCACTTTTTTGGATTTTGCACATTTTTGCCTTTCTCATATAGAAAAGTTATGCAATCACTCTGAAAAACGTCAACCTAATCCCGGCCCGAAGGGCCGAGTGTCATATCCCATTCGACTCAGTTCGTCGAGATCGGAAAAAGTCTGTATGTGTGTGTATGTGTGTGTATGTGTGTGTATGTGTGTGTATGTGTGTATGTGTGTATGTATGTGTGTGTGTATGTATGTGCGTATGTGTCAAATAATGTCACTCATTTTTCTCAGAGATGGCTGGACCGATTTGCCCAAACTTAGTCTCAAATGAAAGGTGCAACCTTCCCATCGGCTGCTATTGAATTTTGGATCGATCGGAATTCTGGTTCTGGAATTACGGGTTTCAGAGTGCGGCCACACAGAAATTTCTCATAAAAACTATACGAAAAATTAAAAATAGAATTTTTATTTTTGATGCTAAATGTATTCAAGGTGCATAAAACGTCGAGATTTGATGCAAACACGAAAAAAATTTGACGAAGATTCACTTTTTTGGATTTTGCACATTTTTGCCTTTCTCATATAGAAAGGTTATGCAATCACTCTGAAAAACGTCAACCTAATCCCCAATTTTTTTTTCGACTCGCATAAGGTTTCTGGATTTTAACAGGGGCGTAGTTGATGGTTTACGGAGAGGGATTATACCTCCCCTCTACTGTTCACTCCCCTCCTTTAAAAATCTCCTTAAATCACCCCTCAGACCACCACCTCATACCCCTCCCTTTCAACCCCATCATCTTTAAACCACCACTATATTACAAAGCATACCAATTTAAGCTGGGGATTCGTTCGTTCATGGGACTTTCGTCCTCCTCACATACCCATCCCCGCATGACAAAATGAGTTTGCAAGCAGATAACATTGATCTAATGCTGATTAGGCTAATGGAGTATGATATTTTTTTGTTTCACCGTCGACACGTAGCTCATCAAGTTCGTGGCTGGCATGCCATTGTGTATAAGTGCAAAGTGTACTAAGAATGTAATGGACATTTCCACAATTATGTTGAACATAAAAAGCCTCCGTGCCATAGTTTAGAGAAATGAGAAAGGCACAATTGCACCGCTAGGTGGATTAAAACAGGTTTTTTAGTTAATAACGGGTTTAGGAACACCGTGGAATATTTTTTCTATTCACCGCGATTCGCATCAGGTTCATTTTTAGCCGTCAAAAAAGAGCTTCGACTATTTTTAACTCTGCTGCACAGTAGGCTTGGCCGTTTCAATATTTGCGACTTATGAAAATATGCTTCAAATATTAATATTGACAAGAAAAACACTATAGAATAACTGTAGTGTTCTCCAGGAAGCTTTTCAATAGAATAGAAATAAAAAGCGAAATGATGCATCAAATCAAGTCTATACTCAATCGACATGAACGTAATATGATTTGACAAGCAGTACATTGTAACTCAATATGTTATATGGTCCATCTTCCAATAATCCGATGAATTGTATTTTTTAAAGTACTTGCATTCGCCGGAACAATCCATACTGCTTCAGGTAGAATGAAACAGTATCCCTTCTAGAATCTATTTTTTTGTAACGTGCGCACGTTTTGACCTGTCCGACGTTGGTGAATGAGTCAATTTATGTTATGTTGCCGGATGTAATGTTGTCAAATGGTGGTGGCTGATAAAGCTAATATAGCACGATATAAAAAAGCATTTTTCGTACCTATGCTGATTAAGCTCAAAAACAAATCTTCCTAGATGGGATTCCAGTTTTACTGCCAAATGCAAGATGGTACTATATTGAAAAATATATCCAAAAATTTGTTGTCGGATGTTGCCGGTTCAACAACTAAATGATGGTGAAAACCCCTATTTTTTAACTGAAATATGCTTTTATATCCTAAATTTTACGCCAAAGTGTAATGGTGTGTTCATGAAAGTTATGTGCTAACTTTCTAGAACAAATTTAAGTGATTAAATTTGACGATGTAAAGTAAGCTAAGTAGCTCTTCTATATCAAGAAACAAACTTTACTCTCTATCGACTTTTTTCAAATAGACGAAAGACGAAATAATAATTTAGCTTTTATATTAACTCTATTCTATAGAATTTCCAAGACGGAAACCCGTCCAGAGATGCAGTCAGGTTTAACCGACATTTTTATTTTGACGTAGGACTACGTCTTTGTTTTCGATATAGGGGTGCACGTTACAAATTCTACAAAAATGGTATGTAACGAAAAGTGGTCCAATTTTAAACGCGTATAATTCAGCCATCTCACGATAAATTTTCAATTTTTTTGCGCATATCGCCCCGAAATAATTCTAAAAATATATTCCAATAGATAAACCCAAAGATTTTTGATATCATGGCATTAAAAATTTAAATAATGAACAACCTAGTCAAAATATCGCGCATTTACACGCAGAAGACAGCGCTTCCCTAGTCCAGCACGACAGATTTGTGTACCTAGCGCGCTACGCTTCTATGAATGACGTCATCATCGACTATTTAAACGGACGGATTTCGCGGGCCAGCTCAGTTGCCGGTTGAACCGCAGACGAAGCAGATCACTGCGCTGTGTGTTTTCACAGCCAGTGTAGCTGAGTTAGAAGTCCGTTCCACTGCCTGTGGAGGTACGCTACCCAGTTGATGTGAATACTATGCTATCTTTTGTGTTGTGCTGTGCTCGTTTCCAGCACACTTTTATGTATAATTATTAGTACACAAAATAGTTTGCACATGCGAGCTCTATTTACAAACACGGTTAACATAGTGTCGCGGTATTAGTTGTCTCTTTCGCTTTACCCATCATCATCAACGTTGAGTCATTTTGTTTTGTGCGCTTGGGTTTAATGTTTGAGACGAATGTGTAAGTAGGTAGATCTAATTTGTTACTAAATTGCACAACGAAAGTTTATTATTTACGTTCATTTCCACTCAGTCTATAGTATTTTTTTAGGCCTCCATTTACCGACAAAATTGATGGCGAAATTGTTTTGACTCGAATATTGCACGGAATTTAGAAATTATAAATAAAGTGAAATATGGAAATAGTACGTAGAACATCAATATAATATACACTTTCATTATTCGTCTTTTCATATTTTTCCAAATAATTATATTTGAATGCTGTATTAAATCCGTTGCCAATTTACCGCTTTTTTTCTCTTAACTCAAAGCCAACTGTTAATAAAACTGCGTAAGGACAATATTTCTAAGTGAATTATACACAAACCGAATGAACAAAGTCTGCAACACATGTTTGGACCTAATTTGTCGGTAATAAAAAATATAAACCTAGAATTTTCGGCAAATGGATATCTATTACTTGTAGTGATCGGTGAATGGTACTCTAGAATTGTTGGGCTTTTCGGCTATTTTGCACTGTCTGCCAATTCATTTCCAAACTTGCGTATTTTTTCTTGATAGTTGATTAAATATTCTAGTTGAAAACGAAGATCGAATTGAAATGCCTTTTAACATTGTTTTTTTAAAGAGCGTTGGAAGTAGAAATCGCTGTTAATTGATCGGTAGATGGGTCTTGCACGGTACATACACTGAAACCTCCATTTACGAACTCTTTTTTACGTAATATTCGATTTACGTAACTTTTTTTACGAACCAAATTCGAAATAACGAACTCTTTTTTTACGAACTAAACTCGAAATAACGAACTCTTTTTTTACGAACCAAGTGCGTAAAAAAAGTTTGAGTACGTTCAGTGCAGTATGAAGTTGTATCCTATTTAACATATTGATAGCTAACTGTTACTAATAAAAGTTTGGTATTTTCGGAATAGGATTGACGCTCTTGAGCCATTTTGTAATCCAAGATGGCGACTTCCGGTTTGGATAAATGCTCTATAACCTCAACAATATGGGTATTTTCGGAATGGGGTTGACGAGTACATGATGGAAATCAATATCTAAAGCCATTTTGTAATCCAAGATGGCGACTTCCGGTTTGGATAAATTCTCTATAACCTCGACAATATGGGTATTTTCGGAATGGGGTTGACGAGTACATGATGGAAATCAATATCTAAAGCCATTTTGTAATCCAAGATGGCGACTTCCGGTTTGGATAAATTCTCTATAACCTCAACAATATGGGTATTTTCGGAATGGGGTTGACGAGTACAAGACGTAAATCGATGTCTTGAGCAGTGCTTGGAAATCGAAGCACTGAATCGAAGAAGGCATAGCTCATTCACTCAAGCACTCACGAGTGTACGCGTGTTTACCACTGCTCTCAAATCCACCCAGCGTGTGGCATCTGTATTCGACTACATTTTACATTCGTGAATGTGTGTATATGATGAATAATAATTCCTTTGAAGCAACCTGCTGTGCAATGCTTCGCAGGCGTTATTGAGCCGTGAAGCGATATCATTCAGAGAAATTTTGTGTCGGGAAGAGAGGGTTACTATACAGTTCATCTCTCTCTCATTTTCATGAAATAGCGACGGTTTAGCAGAAAACTTCCATCAGATCGTAATTTGCAAGGACGCATTTCGCACGTGTTTTAAATTTGTTTTTAAATTTTAAAGTGCATTTGGCTGATATATTTACAATGGCTTCAAAACGAAAGGCTTCTGCTAAACCCGAACTTTCATTAAAGACAAAAATATTATCGGTCACAGAGGTAAGCAACAACACGGTATTCTGCCGAATCGACGCCAGCTGTGCCTATTCGCAGTCTCAATTAAATGCGCACAATTTCGCTCGACACATTTCCGCATTTCATCCGGAAATGTACAACTTACTGGAGCTGGGTGAACCAATTCCGGAAGAAGAAATAGTTAAGCGGAAAGCGAAAAATCAGATTATCGATTCTAAGCATTGCAACTATGCAATGGTCAGAGTTT